>NC_000079.6:52402567-52776317 GCF_000001635.26 Mus musculus | reverse complement strand
CATGCTTCAGTGCCTGCCACCCAAGGGCCTGGTGATACAACGTAGTGCAACAGAGTCAGATACTCAAGAGTCTATTGTAGATTATTATATACCAGAGCCTGGTACCCAGACCCTCTTCCCCTACAGCCTAGTACCACAGAGACTGAAGGCAAAAAACGTGGTATTGCAAAGCCCCAGACCACAAATCCTGGTACGGCAGAGCCTGGTACCCTCGAGTCTCAGATTCCAGAGCCAGGCACTACAAATTGCTATGTGCTTGGAGCCTTAGACTACAAAGTGCAGTACCGAACCTGCTACCCAGGGCTTTGCTTAGCAGGTCCTGCTGTCCCAGAGCTTAAATGCCATAGAACCTGGTGTCCCGGAGAAGTGGAAACCTAAGGGTTCTTTGGGAAGTCAGTTGGATAGTGTTTTGCTGGGGCAAACACATGAAGGAGTGTTTCATTAAATTGGACACAGGTGTGAAAGGCTAAGGCGGACTCGTGAAGGGACATTTTGCTAAAACAGACACAGGAGGGAGGATGTTCTGCTAAAGCAAGCACATGAAAGACCATGTGATGAAAGATTCTTAGCTAACGATACACATGTATCATTACATTATGCATGTGAGCTGCCTTTGTCGGGACTCTTTAGAGAGAAATGTACCAAACAACTTGTGGTGGTGTGCTGTCGTTTGTTGCTGCTTCCAAGGACTCAGGCTGATTGGATGCACGTGCTGAGGCGACACATGTGGACGACACGTGATGTTTGGAGGTTATGAATAGGACTCCATAGAGTGACTGAGACAGAGCTTGGCTTGCTGGTACAGCTAGCTGTGCAACGCTTGTGGGTCTCGTGTCTTCGCTGATCTTTGCTTCCCTGAGAGAGGCACAGCTGAGAACTTCTGGTGTCCCTCCAGGTTCTTCCTGCTGACTGTAGCTGAGGCTGAGGCCTGGCTGTCTCTGCTAGGTCATGTCACCGCTGTTGCTAGCCCCACTCTACTGAACTGGTATCCGTGAACCTGGTGTGTCCATGAGGTGTTTATGAGTGGATTGAGCTGCTGCTGCCTGCTAACCTGTGAATTGAACCGCTGATTTCCAGACAACACAGTCCGGAGTTGCTCCAAAGAACCTTTCTAAACAGGTCCACCCTGCCCTCCCCACCGCCCTGCGCTCACCCCCACCACCACTGTATCCTTTCTTTGCCACTACCTCTGGTGGGTGGTGGGTTACAAGGAAGGTTAAAGCATTTAAGAACTGTCTTAGTTAGGGTTTTACTGCTGTGAACAGATACCATGACCAAGGCAACTCTTATAAAAACAACATTTAATTGAGGCTGGCTTACAGGTTCAGAGGTTCAGTCCATTATCATCAAGGTGGGAACATGGCAGTATCCCAGCAGGCATGGCACAGGCAGAGCTGAGAGTTCTACATCTTCATCCAAAGGCTGCTAGTGGAAGACTGACTTCCAGGCACCTAGGGTGAGGATCTTATGCCCACACCCACAGTGACACACGAACTCCAACCAGGTCACACCTATTCCAACAAGGCCACACCTCCAAATGGTGCCACTCCCTGGCCCAAGAATATACAAACCATCACAAGAACCATCATTAAGAACAGTATTTGGAAAAATTAAAGTTACATACCAGTGCCTGAGACAGGGGCCTCCTGCCCCGTGTCCTTAGCCCACATATGCAGGCCTGATACTGCAGAGCCTTGTACTCTAGAGTCTAGTGCTACAGAGACTTGGTACCCCAGAGCTCAGCATGTCTGAGGTCAGCATGTTTTCTAATGTTGTCCTTGTTGCCTGTCTCCACACCTAAAGCTTTACCTACAGTTCCCTGGACAACTCTGTACAAAAGCGTACACTGAAGTGTTCCCATAAAATTACCTCTTGACTCATGCATTGAACACCACTCAGGGGACGTGGAGGGTCTGTGGCCCAGGGCTCTGTGTGACATCCCGCTTGTGCTTTTGTGCTGTTTGTGGTTCAGCCTCCTGATCTAGCGGCTTCTCACACCCCCCCATCTCCAGTCAGTCAATTCGGGAGCATCTCGGAGATGACCTAGATTGGGATTCTGAGGTAGGTGGCAGAGGTAGGCTGCTGTTTCAGGGACTGGTTCTTTGATGCTTGTGTAGCATAGCTCTGCACTTCCTTTGAGTTGTGATTGTGGCTGGGATTCATACTCAAGACAAATCTTTTTCTTCTGAGTTAAGGGCTGAAGTCCAGATTGGCCTCAAACTCGCCATGTCGCTGAAGATGTTCTTGAATTCCTGATTCTCCTGTCTCTGCCCCCCGAGTGCTGGGATTGCAGGTGTGAGCTAGAATATCTAGTTTATGTGATGCTGGAAATTGAACCCAGGGTCTCATGCAAGTTGAGGAAGCACGCTTGCAACTGAGACATATATAACATATATAACAGCATAGTTGTTGTGAAGCTCAGTTGTGTGGGAAGTCTGTCCTTTCTATAGATTGCGCTAAGTGTCCGAGACATTTTATACACACTGGGCCTGTTTTGTGGCTTGATAGTTGAACCATAGCAAGTGTCAAGCTGCAGGGAATGCCTGGTGCATTGCCTGGGCCTCTGACTGAGTCACTTATGGGCTTGAAAACGTAGCATCAGTGCTGAGAGGAGAGAGAGTCCAGCAGAAAGACCCACATTCAGACCTAGGCAGGCAAAGGCTTTAAGTCCTACGTGTGCCTAAACTCCCCATGTAGACCAGGAGAGTGTGCACCACTGTGCTGTCTGTCAGGTCTGTCAGTGTCTTTCCCCAGGTCTTTAACACAAATGTTTAACTTCTTAGCTGCATGGACCTGGGGCTTTGAGCTCTTCTCAGCAGTGGAAACAAAAGCTTACATCAGATTGGATCCTAACTCTTGACTTCGAGTGCCGATGTGGTCTAGAGTAACTTCTCAGTCAAGGGTGCTGGCTCTGAATGTGGAAGAGGGAAAGGATGCAGGAAGAGCCTGAGTTCCTTTACGGTGCTCAGCACGGTGGCCATTCACTCACTCTGTCTTCCACGGATGCTCCTGAAAACATGGTTCAAATCTCCTGGCAAGACATTATGCTCTGCTGTGTTTATATTTACAGGGAAAGCAGATGAGGAAGTGAGAGAATGACTCCTGTATTTTCTTTTCCTGAGTGGAGCTGGACTCCCTGGTTTAAAGCCCATGGTTAGAGTGGAATGACGCTGTCGAGACCCAGCCCCTTTAGTGTCTTCATTTGACTGCTTGGCTCAGTAGCTTGGCAATAGGTGTTACTGGAAGCGTCAGTAACGGCTTTCGCTGACTCGTGCCTCTCATCTGAATTGCTCCTCCTGTGGGAAAGGATAATTTGCTGTCAGACCCACACTCAATTCTACTGTGAGGCTCAATAGTTATGGTTGTAATTTCAAACATGAGTAGTGGCTAAATACACTCTTTCAGAGAGTCTATGTCAGGGTGGCATCCATATTTGAATGGTGTGTGTGTGTGTGTGTGTGTGTGTGTGTGACAGAGAGACAGAAAGACACGCACTCAGAGACAGGGAAACAGAGAGAGACAGAGAGAGAGTACACATGTGCATGCATGAAACAGAATCCCCCATTCTATACTGTCTTACATGTTGGTTTCTTTGTTTATACTTTGTTCATTATTGATGAGGACTCTCCAGGCCTCAGAGTTGACTTAACTTGGGGTGACCCAGACCCCAGTAGTCACCTCTTGTGGTTTCCACCAGAGAGAAGTAACTAAGGTATTATTGTGTTGAGATTATAATGTTAATGTCATTTCCCCTCCTCTTTCCCACCTTCAGACCCCCCACCCCCAATTGCTTGTCACCCCTATGTTCTTTTTAATCCAAGAACTGTGCAGAATCTTGGTACTTGGAGAAAGAGGCCACTGGAAGCTGAAGTTCTGACTTCCCATTAACCGACCCAGTGGCATTCTTATTATCCATTGGGAGCCAAAGTCACATTCAGGTGCCTCAGGCCACCAACATGGTGTGTGGATCAGAGAACAAAGTCTGCTATGTCTGGTATGTACCTAAGACTGGGTCGTTTATAACAAACAGGACTTTATTGGCTCAGTTCTAAAGGATGGAAGGCCAAGGTTAGCCAGCCAAGGACAGCAGAGTGAGTGTTGACCTCATGGATTCCAAGCAGTTGTGATTATATGTAGGAGATTGGGCCCATTAATGTTCAGCTATGGAGACGAGTTGGGGTCTCCTGGGATCTTTCTCCCCTTTTCCGCAGCCCTGAATGGAGCAACCCCTGAAGTTCCCTGCTGCTATGGGAAAGTGAAGGTGTGAACTGGAATTTTTTAAATGAGTGAGGTGACTTGTTACATGTCCTTTAGGAGTCTGACTTATTTCTCTTAGCATAATGACCCTCATTGCTTCCATAGCATCAGTGGTGGGCGGGGGGTAAGGAAATTAGATTATGGCATCCAGATATAGTCTGAGAGGAGATGTTAGTTCTGGTCTTGGTATCATATCAGGAGAATGTGGACACAGTCATGTTCGTTCAGAAGGACTGGAAGAGTTTGGAAGCTCCTAGCACTTAGTGCTGAGTCATGTTACAGGAGATGGAAGTGCTGACTGGATCTTATACAACCTCAACCACACTGAACAGCCAGCAACAGGTGTCCTCTCCACCATGGTGCCTGAGTTGCAAATGTGCACTAAGACCTGTGTACACCCTACAGTAGACAGATGGATGGGTAGGTGAACATTTGGATAGACGGGTAGAGACCCATGCATCCAGTCAGCCGTTTGTCCACCTGTCCCTCCACCATCTACCCATCCATTATCCCTAAACACTTCTCCCTTTACATCTCAATTGTCCACAGACAGCAACGCGTGGGCAGACAGCAAGTGTCCAGGAGGTTATAAGATGATGCAGTGTGCTCAGGCTTAACTGTTTCTTCCCCCCTCGCCACACCCCAAGCACCTTCCCTGCCCCTGGGAACCACTCTCATCAGCCTCTAAGGTCCACTTCTTTTTACAGTCTGACTCATAAGCATTTCGTTGAGTTTTATAGTTGTTAGTAGATGCGTTCCTTATCTTCTAGTTGCTGTTATAACATATTGAGATAGTCAACTTATAAAGAGGGAAGGTTTATCTTGGCTCACGTTCCCAGAAGTTTCAGCTCGTGGGGTTGTGGTGCTGTGGCTTTGGGGATGTGGAGGAAACACGTCAGAACAGTCAAGGAGCACAGGGTGAAAGGGTGGGGAAAGGACTAGGGTCCTGTCCTGAGCATGGACATACCCCCAGTGACCTAACCTGCTTCCACTGGGCTCACCCATTAAAGGTTCTACCAGCTCCTAGTCTTGCAGTAGGTTGGCAACCAAGCCTTCCCATGACCTTTGGGGGATCATCAAGATTCACACAGGGGCTGTGGGGGTCCTGAAGGAGAACATTGTCAGGCTGAAGCCTTGGTTTCATTTCATTTTAACACCATTGATGAAACCTAATACAGTGTGTGTCTGTGTATGGCTCGCTGCTCACGGGCTGGGTGGATGAAATCTGAACCCATTTTTGCGGAAAAGCCCAGGACTTCTGAATGTAAGAGTACAGATGGCACATAGGGAGTTCTGAACTCTATTAGGAAGCTGATAGCTAGTGATCTGTCCCACTGCATTGGAAGCTTTGGGTGACAGAGCAAGCGAATTCCCACATTTGTTTGGGCACCACGCCTTCTCTGTAGGCCTCCTAAACTGTGTAATGATTAATCACCACTGACTGCATTTGGGCTTCCCTAGGAGATGCAGCTCTGGGCTTGTGTTTGAGGGAGTTTCCGGAGAGGTTTAACCCCAAAACCTGTCTCTGAGCGTGGTTGATGCATCCGATGGGTTGGAGTCCCAGGCTGTATTACAAGGAGGAAGTCATCTCCATTGATTGCTCGGTGTCCTCACCGTGGAAGCAGTGTGACTAGCTTCCTCAAGTTCCATGTTCTTCACTCCATGATGGGCTGTTGCTTAGTCCACCCTGCCTTCAGCGGCTTCTATCAGGCACCGTGGGCTTGCTGCAGCGGTGTGAAGTGCACTCATGCCTCCCGGATGCACTGGCTTTCGTTTACTCTGGAGATCTCCAGTCTATGACAGAAAGTACATGTGTTATCATGCAGGAATTTATGGAACATCTTACATCTAAAAGGCTTCTGATGGAACAGACTGAGGGGCCTCCCGGAGCTGCTGGCAGGGCTCTGTGTCTCCGTCAACATGCCGGTTTCATGAACACACACTGTTTGCCAAGATCTGTCAGGCTGTGCAGTGTGACACATGCACTTTTACATCATACTGCATTTCAGTTAAACACATGCAAAAATAACTTCACGCTGAAAGCTGGGTGACCTGAAAAACAATGAGGGGTGGATCCAGGTGTGTCAGCTAATTGGCAACCACAAAACAGAGCTAGAACAGTAATGCAGTGGTGAAGACCAGTCTTCCATGATGAGATGGTGCAACCACCTCCCATGGGTTCGGTTCAGAGAGGAGCCTCCAAAGGCAAAAGACTCAGGGCAGACTTTGGATGGTGGTAGGTAGTAGCCTCTTGCTACATCAGGAACTAGGCACAGCCCTGCAGGACCAGACCAAACAAGGTGCCAAAGATGGGAGCCAAGCTTGGACACTGTCTGCCATCTCTTGGGGGAAGTAAGGTGACCTGAAGTGGAGGAACGAGAAGGCATCACCAGTGCTCATAAGTTCTGATGGTGTCTCATCAAGGACTGTTGGCCCAGCAGGCTATGTTATGGCTTCAAGACGGCAGAACTTCCAAGCAGAGACAGACCCCAGAATGAAGTGTTGCACAAACAGGTCCTGATTTCCCTTTCCACGTGCACCTAGCTTGCCCCTTCCTCTCAAAGTGCCTCAGCTGCAATTCTTTCACCAGGAAGTGATGCTTCAAACACAGAGTATAAATGAACAGTAAACTTCCAGCAGTAAAATACAGGTCAAGACCACGCCCAAGGTTGAGCACGAGACTCTAGAAAATCAAACCCGTGTTTCTGTGAATCGATGACAGGAACCGAGTGGGTGATGGGGAAACGAAACTCCCAAAGGAAGGCCCTAGAAGCAAGGTATGGAGATAAGAGACTTCTCAGGTGGAAGAGAACACAAATGGCCTCAGGGCTTGTCACGAAGCCACTACAGGAGTCCTGCAGAGCAAGCTCCAAGAGGAGGCCGTACCAAATGGAAGGAATGAAGAATGGAAACGGGGTGGGCTGTGCAACAGAGCCACAGGTAAAAATGAGCGTGTGTGGAGGAGCCTTATAGAGCACAGCATAGATGGTCCCTGGGAGGATGGCTGCAAGAGGCCTTGTATAAAAAGACTGGCACGCAGTGTGACTCGGAGAAGAGAGCTCAGAAGCTGTAAAGACAGTAAGGAGACAGAGACATAAGCGACTCCAGCAGGGAGTATGAGCAAGGTATAAACAATTTAGCTCTCACCCCGAGCCCTGAATATACAGCTGTCAGCATTCATTAAAAAAAAAAAAAGTGCTTAAAGACATACAAATGGTCACCATGCTGATCCTACTACACCGCACAGGTACCCAGTTACTGCCTGGCACCCCATATGTTTGCACATTGAATTAATTTTAAAATCTGTCAAAATGGCTGTTGTATTTGGACATAACCTCTGGGTAGCCTTTCACACCTTAGTCATCTGTAGATCTCCATATATGGACAGTGCACGAGCTGTGGTGTCGTTATCATGGTAGCGTTCAAGTAGCGATGAGGAAAATGTCTCTAGAAAGGCCATCTGGTGGCAAATATTTCTCTGAATATCTTCAGCTTGGGGTTGGTTGAATCCTCACTTGCTGAACCCAGAGACACAGAGTCACCTGCAGTCTTTTGTTTTTTCTTATTACTGAGAACATGGTCACAGGGATAAGGCAGGGAAAGGAAGTTGGCTGCTTCCTCACATTCTCCTGTAAGACCCACAGAGCAGGGTTTGCAATCACAGCTTTTCCTTCATGCGCCTCATAAAGCTTTTAAAGGCAATGGCGCCAGGACTAAAAGCTTTGCCACGTCTCAGGAAGGAAAGACACACAGGTTTTATGATGCTGCTAAGATGTCCTGGTCCCGCTGTCGTGAGTCGCTGTCATCTCTTCAGGAGAAAATGAGGCCCACCCTCCTAAAGTTTGAAACGCATTCCCATTTGCCCGTAACTCTCCCATGAAATGCTCAGGGCCTGAGGGCGTTATAGGCTCCCTTGTGGGGCCTTCGCTCCTGCCCTTACCGCACAGGGCTCCTGGGATAATGGCCGCACCATTGCTGTTCTTGTGCTCCTCAAGTTTGGATTCTGGAGGTCAAATGTGGTGGTCGTGTGTGGAGAACCCAGAAGCATTGCTCCCCCTATGCCTCTCATCTCTACCTCAGTGAACACCCAGGCCCCCGGAATCTGCTGAGAGGCCTAAGAGGCTCATCCTGCCCATAGGTCTGGCATCCCACGGTAGGTACATGCCACAGAAGACCAGTAAAGGACACTAGCCTTCCCTCCTCTTCTCTCATTGGTGGACACACTCTGGGTTACTCCCTGCAGGAGCTTGGCCATCATAATGGCGGCCTAAGCAGAGGGTATTTATTAGTTTACACAGAAAGCCATTCCCTCTTACTCTGTTTGCAAGTGGGGAAGCAGGGACTTCTCTGATGCCTTCTAGAGCTGATTCCAGTGACTGGTGGCCTGGGCTGGAAAGTCTGCCTGGGGAGCCTGTGTCCCTTCAGGCAGGTGACCTAATGGATGGTCTTTCTTCTTTGGCCCCTGTCCTCATATTTCAGATGGTGTCCCTGCATTGTCCTGTAAACCTGGGCATGTGGAGCATCTCTCCTGGAGGTTCTCTGGAGTCATTCCTGCCTGAATTCAGGTGCTGTGCCACAGTACCCAAGCTACATACATGCTCTGGCTTTCCCTAGAGCTTTAAACAGTTCTTGTACTGACTGCTTTTGTGTTAACCTGACACAAGCTAAAGTCATCTGAGAGATGGGGGCCTCAATTAAGAAAAGGCTTCCATAAGACCAGGCTGTAGGCAAGCCTGTGGGGCATTTTCTTATTAGTAATAATTGTGGGAAGTTCCAGCCCATTGTGGGTGGTGGTGGCACCCTGGGCTGGTGGCCCTGGGTTCTGTAAGAAAGCAGGCTGAGTGTCCCATGGGGAGCAATCCAGTAAGCAGCACCCCTCCATGGCCTTTGCATCAGCTCCTGCCTCCAGGTTCCTGCCCTATAAGTACCTGTCCTGACTTCCTTCAGTGATGGGCTATGATATGGAAGTAGAAACCAAATAAACCCTTTCTGTCTAAACTTTTATTTCTTATCACAGCAATAGTAACCCTAAGGTAGTTCCTTTCTTAAAACAGGGGCATGACCAGCAGCTGGCTTCTACCTCAAGGTTATCTTGGCCTTTATTCTTTCCCCAGCTCATGCCCAGCTTTCTCCATTTTAGCCCACCAAGGACTTCTTTGTATCCTGTGTAAGGTGCACTTACTACAGTGCCCCTTGAATGGTCTAGACCTTCCACCCCAATTTCCCTTTCTTCCTCTACTCTCTTGGGGTACAGGTTCTCAGAGCTATCAGGTAGCTGTTGGAGAGCCTGACACCCCATTTGTACTCTCTCCCATTTTCCCATCTTGCCTCTGTCTGAGCAGCTCACACTGACCCTTCGGGGCTTCACAAAGTAAAACTTGGCCACAGAGGTGACTGAAGCAGAGCTGGTCACTGCTGGCCAGGCAGGCGGCCACAGCCACCCTAAACCAAGTTAGCCAATCAGCAAACAGGCCACCCAAGGAAGAACAGGAGAGGGTGGCACACGGACATCTGGAATGTGTGCCAAGGTACCACAAGGTCAGGCTTGAGGAGACAGAGGCAGGCCAGTGTTTCAGAGGGAAAGGGAGGAAAGTTATGCAAGTTGTTTTGAAACCATTGTCCTTGGCCCTAAGGATCAATAACAAGGGTGGGGTCAGTTCAAAGTTGACAAGGCAGCTGCTGACTGCCTTCCTGGAAGTGTTCTCTGCTTGGCTCTTAGAGTTATCATGGTCATCTTGGGCTCCCACATTGTCCTTCCAGAAGCCAGTGTGTCTCTGGGAGGTGACAATGGCCATAAAACAAAGGTACACCCAAAGAGGAGGACACCTGCCATCTGTGAGGAGGACTGCATTTAAACCGGAAGGAACCAGAAAAAGAAAAGAGGCCAGTAGGACAGTTGACGAATTGGTTTGGCAGCTGTTTGGATCTGTTTGTTTTAATTAAGTTGATGATGAATCTGGAAACCCTTGTGCTGGGTCAGGATTTGGAGGCTGAACTGTGTGATGGCAGGAATGCTTGTAAAAGTGATTAAAATAGCTTTACAGAGTGTGCCTGGAGGGACCAGTTGGGCTGGAGAGACTCGGTGTGGGAATGAAGGCCCAACTTCTTAGGAGTCCGTCCATCTGCCGCAGCCAGCCGTGGGCCAGAGATGATTAAACACTTAATCAGACCCGAATACTTGTGTTGTGTGCTTGCTGTGGCTACAGAAAAGGGTGCTGTCACCAATCTTTAAATAGCGAACCAGAGGCTAAATTTCACTCCATCCGTCAAAGGCCACGGCTCCGCAATGTCCTAATTTTAGCTGCTTGTCAATTCCCCAGTGCCTGTTCGCTGATGTAACTTTGATCTTCCGATGCTTTAGATGGCTTTTGTGCTGAATTTAGCTAGAATATACTATGAATCATCTGGATGGCTGCCCAGCTAGGGGAAGGGGGGAGGGAAGAGGGAGAAGAAAGGAGGGAGGGTGGGAAGGAACGAGAGCTAAGAGAACAGTCAGGCCCCTGAAGTGGTGGATAGAGATGGCATAAAGATGGAAGAGCCTCCTGATTCCAGGGCCATCCGCTTTTCCAGGAGTGTATTTTGAGTACATTATCTTTAGACATTTATATTCTCATGCAAACACACAGGAGGCCACTGCCAAGGTCTAAGGAGAGTGTCAGTAATCGTAAGACATTTGAAAGGAATATTTTTCTAAGCAAATCGCTGCCTCTAAAAGGGCATTTCTTTCCACTTAGGGAGCAAGCAGTGCCAAGATGCGTTCACTTAAGGGGGCAGAGAGCGTTTCTGATGGCCTCCCCTCCTTTGGGTTATTGGGGAATTGCCTTTTGTTTCAGGGCTAGCTGGCTTTTCTTCTCGCCTGAGATTTCTTTCTTCCTCCAGCTCTTAGCAGAACCTCCCATGTCACCTTCTGTCCTGAACGTACATAGCTGCCACCTCCTTCCTGTTGACATGCCTCAGGTGGTGTCTGTCACCTGGATCATGATTTCTGTTCGGACTTTGCAGGAGTGCTGTAAAAGAGTCAGTAAGACTCACTGCTTCTTGGCTGGGTCCTCAGCTACCTAGCCTTCTTCCTCCAAGTCAGGAAAGAGGAACTTCTTCCAGCCCCTCCTTCCAGGGTCTAATACTGTACGTTCTGCTCCTTGACTGGGGAGGGGTAGGAAGAAATAAATATATAGAGAAGATGGACTGTAGACTTTACAGCATCTCGGGGCAGCACATGATCATCTTCCATGAGAATTTGTGACCTTGATCAAGATGTAGTCACCTCAAGAAGGGGTATGTATACACTTCAGTGGAGGGGTTCGTGGTTGTCAGGTACCTTAGAATAATACAACATGCCTTAGTATTGAAATGTCTGGACTGAAGTTGATCTAAACCATAGAAGGACTGAAAATAGTGTGATCAGGTAGTTTGACAGATGTTGGAACCATGCCTCTAGACTCCAACTTCTTAAACTATGGGCATAGCCCCATAGTTTTGTCTTATGGCTGAGCTCAGTGATTGCAAACACTCTGTCAGGAGTTGGGTCTCACAGACCATTCCCTCACCCGCAGCAAGTACAGGCTCACACTCTTGCCTACCCTCCAGAATTTGACCTTAAGACCCTACTGCATGAAGTGGCCACATGCTTGAGTCACAGAAGATGGAATAGACAAGCTGGTGTTCAGCTGGGACCTTTGTCCAACTGGCTACCTCTCCTGGTACTGGAAGGTACAGTGTGTGCCACAGGAGGAGAGAAAGGATCATTTCACCTACCCATGATCCTGTCACAATGGCTGCTGACATAGGTGCAATGGTGGCACAGATGCCACACAGGTAACCACTTGCTTTCTGATTCAATCTAAGGCTCGGCATATGAAATGGAACTCGTGCCTGGCCCTGTTAAAAGGGCAAAAGCCCATGGCTACATAGGTCAAAATTTACATGTATAGAAATTAGTTTTAAAGTAATTTTTAGTGATTTTTTTCTCAGCAAATGTTTACTTTGTATATATAAGCACATATACAGGTCATATATAAATTTCTTGCACAAAGAGGGCTCAGGAATGACATAAGTTTGAATCAGCTGTATGGGGCACTCTGTCATGGGACAGCCAAAGCAGAGGTCCCAAGGAGCCAGAGGGCCACTGGATTAAAGGAGAGATTTTTCTGTGTTAGAGCCTTCAACATAGGCCAGGTGTTGGTCACTCAGTGGAAACTGTGATAGGCAAAGCCCACTCACCAGAACTGACTAAGATGGCACATGGGTCAAGGGGCCACCACAACTCCTCACTGTGCCCATGAAATGACAATGAAAGTGTTAGCTGGTCAGCCAGCCAGGCACCTTTAGAGAGAACTGCGTTAACAGCTTCAGAGTGGCCCCCTCCTGTACTTCCAGCCAGAGCCTTATGACACAAACTGAGCTTGCTCAGAGCCACTGCTGTGTAGCTAACCTTCCAAATCTTGAGCCCAGGGTGCCAAAGAGTGTGTCTCCCATCTTTCCTTCTTAAATAAAGGGTGTTGTTGAACAATACAGATGCCAGCGTACTAAGTACCAGGTCCTTGGGTAGCTCTACAATTCCAGACAAAGCTAGCTAGGTGTGGGAAGGATGCCTTATGGATGTAATATGGCTAAGGCCATTTTTTTAATATGAAAAATTGGGGAAGGAAAACAAACTGACACCGCATCTACATGGGCTCTGGGTGGGTCCGGAGGAGCAGAGAAATGCCGTTGGGAATACTATGGGATAGGAGCATAGCTCCCAGATGTGCTTGTATCAGAAGGCTGGTCTGGGAAAGTCTTCCTAAGAAGAGTACAGTGGTGGCTAGTAGGTTTTTGACACATGTTCAGGAATGCGGAATAGCTCCTTGTTGGTTTGGCCCTTTAGCTGTTAACTGATGAGTCTCCTGGTTCTGCTTTCAGTTCTGTTGCTGTGATAAAACATCCTGACCAAAAGCACCTTAGAGGAGGAAAGGGTTTGTCCACTGTCTCTCATCAAGGGAAGTTAAGGCAGGAACTCAAGCAAGGCCCTGTCCCATCGTACGCATAGACAAGAGTGCAGAGAAACAAGTGGATCCTGGGTGGCTGCTTGCTTCTTCTCAGCTAGCTTTTTCTTCTTGTGCTATCCAGGACCACAAACTTGGGGAATGGTGTCTTGCACAAAGGACAGGTCTTCTTACATCCATGAACAGTGGGGACAGTCCCTCACAGACTACAAGGCTAACCTTAGCTAGATGATTCTTCTGAGGTGATTTTAGGTTGTGACAAGTTGACCAAAACGAGCGTCACATTCCCTTCTCTCTGCCCTTAGCGTTTGGAATTGAACTGAGGACGTTTCAGATTTGTTCTGTTATGGATTCCTAAAGCCCTTGTCATCAGCACCGTGATGCGCTGTTTTGAAGGATCTTAGGTTGCTACAGAATGGAGAAAGATCATGAGAAATAACACGTTGATGTAGACAGGGCACTCTAGAGCCCAGTGAGGCTGAGGTTTGAGTCGATCACCAGTGCCACTAGCTTCTGGAGAGTTGCCACTGCTGGGGCCTATTGGGTACTGCACCCAGGCAGGGCCCAGGAGTTCCACTCCCTCTCCCAACTGGCTCAGAGACTCTGCTCCTTGCTTTGTGTTTGCCAATCAAGCCTTATAAAATACCTTTGGTGATGAACTGCCAAAATGAAGTGATAACTTTATAGCACTCATTATGGCTACGGGGTTGGCATCGGAAAGAGGACCGTTTAGGGACGTGAGCCCTCATCCGGTGTGATCGGACATTAGTATGTTCAGATAGACAATGTCAAAGGGAATCGGAGTAGATGTCAGCCAGCTGGTATGGGTTAAGGAATTGTCCCCAGTTGCCAGTGGAGCAAGTCAGGTCTAGGAGAATGGTCATGCTTTCAGAGAAGAGGTGTGCTGACTAGCTTTGTGTTAACCTGGAACAGGTTAGAGGCATTTAGGAAGAGGGAACTTCAGCTGAGAAAATGCCCCCACCATAATGGCTTGTGGGCAAACCTGTGGTACATTTTCTTGATCAATGATTGATGGGGGAGGGGCCAGCTCATTGTGGGTGGCCCCATTCCTGAGCTTGTGGTCCTTGGTGCTTTAAGCAAACAGGTTAAAGCTGGATGGTGGTACTTTCTTTGGAGCTGACAAAGCCAGTCTACTATGTGCCCAGCTGAGCGCCCAGCCTCCCCGGCATGTAGACCATAATTGGCAGGAAGGGCCACCTCAAACCTGGGCTTAAATTCCCAGCACTCTCTTCTGATCTGTGGAGGCAAAGGGAACTGTGACCCTATCAGGAGGATGTGAGCAAGAGGACCAAACCAACCGTACCTTTCGAGGGAAGATAGAGGAGATCACATGAGACCCCGAGAAAGGGCAGGAAGACATCCTTCAGAGATGAGGATCCACCACCAGAAGACTTCATGCAAATAAGCATATGGATTCTGAATATTAAGACTGTCTGATAGGGGTGCAGAGAGCTACCTTTCAACAAAAGCCTGAGACTCTGGTTTGAAAAGGGGGAATGGGGTAGCTGTCTTATGAAATCAGAACCAAGATAGCACCAGTGAGCAATTATGGAGGAGAGAGAATGCCAGGTTCAGGAGGCCAAGAGTGAGCACCAGGGACCTTCTAGGAAGAAGGGGACAGGTGGACAAGTAGTCATTAAATGGCCAATGCAGGAACGCCCTATGCTGAGGAAGAAGCAGCCTCACAGAGGCTCAGGGGCTGTGAGCAGAACATGGCATGTCCGGGAGGCCGTGCACATCAGTGACTTTCCCCACGAAATAAAAAGAGAAGCATGATAAAGGATGAGAAGGGAAGCAAAGAGAGAAGGCAGAGGGTATTGGAAAGAGGGGAGAGTAGGTATGAGGTCAACATCAGATGCCTCAGCAGTCACATTCAAAGATTAATCATACTAAGGAAAAGTAAAATTGATTTATAGTTTTTAACATTCTAGAACAAAATGGCACCATTTGAGCCTGCAGGACCTCAGAAAGTATAATCATGCATGTTATCTGAGAGTAGTACATAGAGACTGTTCTAACCAGTGTAGAGATTGCAGCGAGTCCTGTAGCCACTGTGGGCAATGAAGATGCCACCATAGACTGGACATTGGCATTCGTCCATGAATGGAACTGAAGACCTGAGTGTTGACTAAGGTATCCTGAGACAGAACATTCTAGAAGAGAGATTACAACAATAGCCCACTGCTTTAAATGTTAGGTATTAAATATCTCAGCACGCATTGAACACAGCTACCCTACCATAACTCACAGCTCAGCATCAATGACCGTGTGTCTCTCTTGGTGTTCCCTCACACGCTCAAGGCTGTCTGTGATTTGCATTTTGAGAGCACATTGTTAGATAACAGGTCCTTTGGTTGCCCTATTCTATACCTCAGAAATCAGGCCACATCTCTTGTGATGGCTGCTCTTGGGTGTCAACTTGACTACATCTGAAATTAATTAAAGCCCAATTGGCTGGGTACACCTGTGAGCCTGTCTAAAGGGCATGGAAGAAGGAAGTTTGCTCTCTTTGTCTGCTTGCTCTTGCCCTCTCTGACAAGTCTATTCCTTCACTGGCATTACAGCCTACTTCTCTGGAATTCTGACATACAGTGAAGACCAGCTGAGACATCCAGTTGTACACTGAATAACTACTGGATTCTTGGACCTTCTGTTGATAGATAGCCATTGTTGGATTAGCTAGACCACATCCTGTAAGCCACTCTAATAAATCCCCATTATAGAATATAGAATATGGAATATGGAATATGGAATATAGAATATGGAATATGGAATATGGAATATGGAATATAGAATATAGAATATAGAATATAGAATATAGAATATAGAATATAGAATATAGAATATAGAATATAGAATATAGAATATAGAATATAGAATATAGAATATAGAATATAGAATATAGAATATAGAATATAGAATATAGAATATAGAATATATTGTATACATTATATAACAATAATGTATAACATGCAACATACAACATATAACACATAATATATAATGTAACATATAACATGAACACATAAAATATATATAACATATAATATGTAATTTTTAACATACAACATATAGCATATAACGTATAACATGACAATATATTATGTATAATGTATAATAAATATGTGTGTATATATATATATATAGGGGTATATATATATATATATATACACACACACAGGGGGCAATAAAGATGGTTTATAAATAAAGTGGTTTATAGTCTCCCACTTGCAGCTTTGAGCAACCTTAAGACTTAACCAGTAAACTCCAGATTACAGCTTTCCTTTTATCTAGCTCTATCTCCCTGTGAACCTGTAAGAGTCAGAAACCCCCTTTCCCCACTGATCTGAAGGGTCTTTCTGTCAGACTCCATCGTGTCTGCCTATCCCCGTGAGCCTACAATTCTCCTTGTGAACAGTAATTTTGGCTTGGCTTCATTACTATGGAACCTACCTTTCCTCTTTTGCCTTTTAATCTAACACATCCTACCATATACTGGCGAAGGTTGAAGGCCAAGAAATGAAGTATAGGTTCTTTCTACTGGCCCTGTGGCTTCCACATTAGTACTACTTAGAGTAACTAACAAACTCAGGTTCTCCAGCTCGTGCGGAAAGCCCTACTTGAGCTGGCTCTCCTCACCTAAATGTTGTAAATCAATGATCATTGTTGATCACTCACATTTGTCCTAATAACGCACAAGAGACCTCATATGCCTTTACCCAGTTGTCTGTAATGAAAAGATTTGGTGAATGCAGCATTTCAACATCAAGGCCAGCGTACCTCCTTCACCATGGACATCCCCCCGTTTTTGTTTTATAACCAATGCCTCACCCCTAATCCCAGGCTCTACTCTCCAGTGACCACTAATCTAGTCTCTGTTGTGGAATTGTGTTATTGTAAGCGTGCCATAGACATGGGACAGTATTAGATGAAGCCCACGAGACTGGCTTTTCCCACTCAGTACAGCTTCCTGGAGAGTGACGCAGCTCCTCTCGGTTGGTACCATTTGCTCTGCAGGCTGGTATATCCTGGTATGATGTACCATCATGGTGGGTTTACCTGTTTACTCACACTGGATAGCCATTCTGAGACACTTCCAGCTTGGACATACCAAGTAAAACTGCTGTGAACGTTGTATTGAAGCTTTTGTGTGACCATGAGTTTTGCTTCTGGGGAGGAAATGCCCAAGAGTCTAGCTGCTGCACTGTTGATAATTGCATAGTGCCTACAGGTTTTCCTGGGGTCGGCCTGTGTTTTCCATTTCCATCAGGTGTGTGGGACCCAGTTCCTCTGTCTTCTTGCAGGCATCCTGTATGGTCGCTTTAGTGTTCCGATGGGTGTTCACTGGTGTCACGTGACACGGAGCATCAGAGTTCTTTTGCCTTTTACATCTCTGGCCTTTTACCCGGTTTCTCACTGGACCATTTCTTACTGGTTTTGAGCATTCCTCATATATTGTAGATATAGCTTTATGATAGCTGTGTGATGTGTTAGAACCTTATAAATCTTTAGCCAGCTTTCTATCCCCTTAAGGTTTCGCAGAGAAGTCTGTAATCAATGACACCAAGCCCATCCACCGTCGCAATCACGCCTTCTGCGTCTGGTGTCATTTTGAAGAACCGTTTTCCCAGATTGCAAATATTTTTCCTCTGTGTTTTCTAAACAGCTTCAAATCCACAGTGCACCTTGAATTTACCTCTGGGAGGTTTGGAGTTTACAGTGTAACGTTCCGTGCGAGGATGGTGACTGTCGCAGGTGACTTTTCCCGGGGAGATAGGAACAAACATCTCTTCATCCCTGAGAAGTCTCTGACAGCAAGCCCAGCTTGCTGAGCAGTGAGCTTATGGAGGTTGCTTATAGGAGCTTTAGGTGCTTCAGAGGTGACTGCAATTGTCAAAAAGCCCCACCCCCAAGACTGGAACGCTCCACAGCTTGGGAGCAGAGCCGCCTGAAGTCTCACCTACCTACCCCAACAATTGCTTGTGCTTCTGTAGCCTTGCGGGACAGGGAAACTTGTGAATCCTGTAATTTTCTGAACCTGCAAAATTACAGCAACTTCTCTCTCCCATCCTGGAGGGTGTGGCTCAGTTAGGGGATGGCTCCACTACAGCCACTATATTATAACTGTATAATAACAGTTATCCCTGCAACCTATTTCCCAGCAGCTGAGGCCTCTTGTGGCTGTTAGGGGCAACTGGCTACCTTACTGTTTATTCTTCCTTTCCCTCAGGGCTAGCTCTCTGCTTCCTGGGTGGCCTCTTAGTACTGGTCTGTCCCTTATAGGAGAGCAACCCTCCTCACCGAGGCTGAGAATGGCAGCTGTAGCTACACCAAATAGAATCAGTAACTGTCGCCACCCTGAGTGTGATTCTGGGAGGATGCTCATCTCCTAGTCAATTTTTTTTAATCATCGAAAATAGATCAGTGCATAGAAACAGCCATTCCAGACTGTTCACTTGCCAGTTTTCCAGTTCCTAAAGAAACAGCTCACAGTAGACGGTTGGGGGAAAGTTTTAAACGAAAAATCATGATCAGTTTGTGCCCTAAGCAGAGCCTGAGATACAGTCAGAGCAGCGAATCATTTATTTTGGATGATGATGAGCTGGGAACTCAACTGAGTAAGAGAGGAGTAGTAAGAAGAAACCTAGGCAGGGCCAGTGATCAGGTCCGTGGGAGGGGAGGAGCCTCGCCTGCTGGAATCCCCCTGTGATTCTAGTATAAGATTCAATGGCAGAGGACAGAGAAGCTAGGTCATGTGTTCTCCTGACCATTCCTCTTTGGCTGTGCATACTCTGTGCTGAAGCAAGCTCTTTTGTGAGGGAGGCAATCCTGTGGGGCCAGCCAGGTACCAGATGAACATGGCTGGCACTGGCTGTGGCATGCAGGTGTGCTTCCTGAGGGCCACTGCAAGTTGGGGGCAAGCTTCTGCATGCAAGTCACCTGCATTCACTCGGCAGGGAGGACGAGAGCACTTGGCTACCTGAAGTCCACGCTCCATCTCCCTGGAGCAATGCCCATGATCACAACGACTCCCATCACCATTATGAATCAAGGCTGCCAGTGAAGCTCTGCTGCTGTCCCTCAGCCTGACACCTGATTTGTAAGTGACTTATATGATTCCATTGGGAACTCAGCAGAGTCCTATTGACATTGCCATTCCTTTTCTCTGTTCATGGGTCCATAACTGAAGGAGAGAACTGGTCCTTCAGCTGGAGTCCCATGTCTCTTACCATCCCACAGGCATTCCAGAATCTAGCTCCCAGCCCAGGTTATCTACCAACTTCTGAGTCGGGCTGTAGAGGAATAACCCCTGTGGAAATTCCTGGCTGGGGGTAGGGGTATCTGGTCAGAATTGGTCCCACTTTTCTGGGTCACACACAGTGGACATGCTACATAGCTCTCGTGCTCTCAGGAATGGAGAGCTATTCCCTCAGGACTGGAGCAGTTGACAGTTGGTTGGGGTGATTCACTGTCTTCTTGTCTCAAACCCTCCCCCACCCCTACTTTGCTGGTACAGTAGAGGTGGCTCCTGTCCCCAAGAAGTCATGTTAGCATCTTGAGACTATCCATTAGGAATTCCCACTCACTAAATTAGAAGCTCACTATTTCTTTTGTTACAAAAATGAGTGCCCCCAGAGAGGGACCTCCCCAGAGAGTCACCTCAGAGAGGCAGCCAGTAAAATGAGTCCTGCAAGGCGCCTTGCTGTGAGAGATCTTGCTGGCAGAGCCCTCTCTCCCAGGAGTGAAGTGCATCCTCACAGGGCCTCAGCCGCTGGCTGCCATTTGAAAAGCAACACTTCTGTAGAGCTAACAAGAGCACTTGACATTTTCAGAGGCTTCGAGGAGGACTCGAGTTGTTCTTGTTCGTCGGTTAACTGTGCCAGGAATTTAGATGATTGGTGAATCTCAGCTGCGTGTCTGTGGTGAGATGCCTCGGTTAATGACTCCACAGAGTGATGTGTTTTACAACATTCAAGGGCTGCCACACAGTGAACTCAGATACTCGGGCCTTTGTTGCCAGAACATTGCATGGCGCAGGCATAGGAAGCATGTCGCCATTTTCCTACGCAAAACTGAAAACAGTAACACAGCCTAGACTGATGGAGGGACACATGACAGCATGCCTCAACCTCCTGTGGTTTTAGCCTGGGCTTTTTTGTCTGCATGCAGCCCTGTGTCTCCACCTCCTGCATGCCTTGCCTGGACTGCAAGTAACTGTGTCAAAGCTTCCGGGTCTGTTCAGCCCGGCCAGCCCCTGTTTAGAAACACCTAGCATGGGGTCATTGTCTCCCAGCTGATTATCTTAACCTTGAGTGACAGCCACCCAACTATCTGTCCATGGAAGGACCGCTACCGATCAGATCCACACTTACCTCAGTTGGTTCAGACGATGCTGGAAACAGGGAGATGAGACTGGTATCAGACTCTGGGAAGCTGTGTTTTCAGCTCTACAGCCCCCTCTTGTTTTGAGGTGTAATTTATGAGAAGGTAATACAGTGTTGGGAATCCCAGCGCTGTCTCTGGGGTCAGGTCAAGGTCCCAGGCCTAGGACTCTGTCAGCAAGAGCGCACACAGCGCAGGTGCCTGAACGCCCTGGGGCCCCCTTTGGAGCTGGTGCTTGCTCCATGCTTCACCTCAGTGTGCATTTTGTTTCTGTAAGTGAATAGTCTCAAGTTCATTATTTTTCCGGGACACAAGGCAAGCACACTTGCATCCCTTGTGTTATGGTTCCGATGGATCACCCAAGAGCATACTGGGAACTTGATCTTCAAGATGATAGGGGGCGGGGCTGATGAGAAGCAAATGGTCCAAGAAGGTGAGGTAAATTAATACCGCTCTGTGGAAGTAGGCCTGTGACTGTGGGGTGGGCTTAGCCCCTCCCCATTTTTTCAGTCTCTGTTTGCTTTGATTCTCTGCCTTCCCTCCTCCTCCTCAGGCCACACCACCCTCTCCCATAGATATAGTACAGTATCTAACATGTGTAGATGCTGCTGGCTTCTGGACTGTGAATCACGGTGTTTCTGTTCACTGTAAATTATTCTGTCTGTGGCGCTCTGACATAGCAGCACAGAACAGACTGTCACTTGGCTTGGCCCTGCTTGAGGTGACAGCAGCCGCTGCAGATAGCTAGCCTAAAAGTGTGAGCTCCCCGCTCCGGATGGCTTCCCCTACATTTGGCTGGTGGCCTCTGAGCTGGCTCTTCCAGGGACTCCAGACCAACCAGCCCATCTTACTGGTCTCTCTTCAGCCCTTCCTAACTGCCTCTGCTTCATCCTTGTGGCTTGTGCCACCCTGAGGGCTTAGGTCTTTGACTCTTCAGGGACTTGCATCCCTGTCCTTGTCTCTCAATTGTCAGCTGAATCTCTGAAACTCTCAACATGTGCCTGCAGGCCAGCCTCTCTCCTACAGCACCGGGCAGACAATCATTGTATTCCAGTGTATTCCAGTGGCCCAGGTTATGCTTGGCTGATGGAGGACTTGACTATGGCTCTGTTCTTGGGGAGCCCTGAGCGGAGGAAATGACCCATTTGTAGCTGTCTGACTGTGAAGTGAACAGCCCAGTTGAATCATGGGGTTTGCCAGGAACTCAAAGTTCTGCTAGAGGACCATTGAGTGGCTTCCCTCTTCGTCTACTCCTCAAGTTTGGGGTGGAACAGCCTCAATATGCAGAACCTAGATGTGTCAGGCAAAGACCTCTCTAACTGGACACACCCTGAGCATGCTGGGGTAGTCTGCACACTGATCTCTTGATGTGTATTGTAATGTGTATTGAATGAGACAATCTGCCCGTACAATGTGACCTTGCTCCTTGACTTAAAACTATTTGTTAAATAAAGATGCTGACAGCCAATAGGTGGGCAGAAGAGATATAGGCCGGGTTTAGGATACTGGGGCTTGGGATCTGAGAAGACCACTAAGAGAAAGAGGAAGATGGAGAGAGAAGAAGCCGCTATAGGGGTAAGAATCTTAAACTAATGGCCCATTTGGGTTGGCTAGTTGGAGTTAAAAACAGCCCAGACAAACAGAACATAACAAATCATATAGTAGGGTTATTGTCAGGGAAATAGACATAATACCATACAGGATAGATATCTGCCCAACTCTAGTGCTGATTAAGGCTTATTATAAATTAAAGGTTGTGTGTGTCTTTTATTTGGGAACTAAATGATGAAAGGCAGGGTAGAAGCCCCTAGCTGAGATTAAATATGTTTTACAAGTCAGTAGTACTACTGCTTGACTTGGAAGGAGGCTAGTCCTCTAGCCTGGATAGGAGCAGAACTTCCAGCTGAGCAGAATTTGACCTTCCCAGAGTTGGAATTGTAATGTTTTTCGATAGCTGTCTCTGTTTGGGAATCCAGGCTTGGGTGGTACCAGGTTTGGGGGGTGTCATGGCATGCTTCATCAAGAGCTTGTAGAGTTTGGGTAGAAGCCTAGGACAGGGGCCCTGGGAGAGCCAGGTACCCAGAAAGGGTGGGCCATAAAACTAACCCACTACCCTGGGGTGAGGGGGGAAACGTTTGATTGCAGTTGTGGAAGCTGATGTCTCTCACAGTAGTGTCTGTTCATAGGTGAAGCCTGAGAGGCCACTCAAAACACAACAGAAGTACAAATTGGTGTCAAATTAGGTGTCAATTTAGCACAGTTTCAAATTCCTTGGTGAATCAGGTAAAGAGCCTGTGTCACTGGGTGAGTGGGCTTGATGTGGGTGTGGGGACAGCAGAACGGGGCTGCCATCAGCCCACAGCACTGTGGAGAACACAAACACTTCAGAGGGCACTTGACCTTTTCAATATAGAGTTGTAGAATCCGAGAGAGGGAGTGACACTTCACAGGGCAAAGAGTCAAGGCGCCATCCACGAATTCTGCCAAAGCAGCTCCTGCCTGCATCCCACTCCACCCTGACCCCCGGGAGGACCTGACACCACAGTAACCTGTGAACTAAGTTGGAAGTTACCCAGTGATCACAGACTGTTGTTACTAGGGTAAGCTGAGAAACGGGCTAAGAAGCCAGGGAGCACCTTTGTCTCAGGAGGAACCCAGAGCCACTCTCATCTGGTGGGCTAGGAAAACTTTACCTAGTGTGCTGAGAACCGATGCTGCCCAGAGGAGCTGAGAACACTGTCGCCTGGGTAAGCTCACACACCTGCTACCCTGAGGAAATGATACAGCTCTAGTTTTGAGAGCCACTGCTGCCTGGCAGAGGTGTGGTGTGACAACACTGGAACTTGGGGACAGAAGGATAGTAGTAAGGGGGTGGGTGTGAAAACTTACGCTGTGAGAAGTGAGAACGCTGGTACATAGCAGGTTGAGGACACACACCTCAGGGCAGGACATCACTAGGACCTTGTGGAACTGTAAGAACATTGATCCCTGGGAAATTGAGATCTGGTATCTGAGTGTTGATAACATTAGTATCTGGGGAGAGGTGAGAGCATTGGTCACCTGGCTGAGCTAGGAAACTGTTCCCTGAGGTGCTGAGAACCACTGATCCCTGGAGCCGCTTGGGACACTGTCACCTGGGTGAGCTCACACACCTGTTGCCTGGAGGAACCAACACAACCGTGAGGTGGAGGAGCCAAGAACGACTGGTTATCTGATAGAGGTGAGAACCTTGTTACCTGGGGAATGGTGGTGGGAACAGCAGGTACCTGGGAGAGGGACTGGGTGAGATCAGTGTTACTGTTCTGCTGTGTGTGTGTGTGTGTGTGTGTGTGTGTTGGGGGAGGGTAGTGATAGTAACACTGGTACCTGGGGGTGGGGGGGAGGAACACTGGTACCTGGGAGGTGAGAACTGTTTCCTGGGTAGTGGTGAGAAGAGCAGGTACCTGGGGGAGAACAATGGTGTGCTAGATGTGTGAGCAATAACACTATGAGAACAGCTGTTACCATGATGGAGGAAACCAGTCCTAGCTGGGAGAGGTGATAACACTGTTAGAGCTTAGTGTTGCCTGAGTGAGCTGAGATCATTACCTGCTTGAAGGAGCTGTGATCACTGTTATCTGGGTGAGTTTAGAACTACTACTAAGTGGATGATCTGAGAATAATGCTACATAGGAGGATTGAGACCACTGTTGCGTTTGGAAGCTCAGATACCTGAGGTATCTGAGAATATTGTAGCACAGGAAATCAAGACCATTCTTAATTCTCTGGTCTGAAAAAAGTTGTTACCTGGGGGATATGAGAACGTTGTTACCTGGGAGATCTGAGAAGACTGTAATCTGGGGTTCTGAGGATATGAAAAACCTGCAGGGATAAAGGCCATTGTTACCTGTCTGATCTGAGAACATCTTGTCTTTGTGAGATCAAAAACATTGTTACTAAACTGAAGTGAGAACTTTGTAACCTGGGAGAATCAAGACCATCTTTACCTGAGTGATCTGAGAACACTGTAACTTGTGGGGATAAAGAACATTGTTACCTGGGTGATCAAAAACTATTGTAATCTTGGGGGATCAAGGCCATCTTTATCTGAATTATCTGAGAACATTGTAACCTGGGAGAATCAAAATCATTGTTACCTGGCTCATAGAGGACAGTTGTACTGGCTAGTTTTGTGTCAACTTGACACAGCTGGAGTTATTACAGAATAAGGAGCTTCAGTTGTGAAAATGCCTCCATGAGATCCAGCTGCAAGGCATTTTCTCAATTATCGATCAAGAGGGAAAGGCCCCTTGTGGGTGGGACCATCTCTGGGCTGGTAGTCTTGGGTTCTATAAGAAAGGACCCTGATATAGCTGTCTCTTGTGAGACTACGCTGGGACATAGCAAACACATAAGTGGATGCTCACAGTCAGCTATTGGATGGATCACAGGGCCCCCAATAGAGGAGCTAGAGAAAGTACCCAAGGAGCTAAAGGGTGGAACAACATTATGAACTAACCAGTACCCCGGAGCTCTTGACTCTAGCTGCATATGTATCAAAAGATACCTGATTGATCTGAGAACATTTTAACATGAGAGAATCAAGACCACTGTTACTTAACTGATTTAAGCACATTGTAATCTGGGGAGATCAAAACCTTTGTTACTGGGGGATCTTTAAACATTGTAGCCTTGGGGGATCTAGAGCATTTTTATCTTAATGATCTGAAAACATTGTAACCAGGGTGATTAAGACTATTGTTACCCGACTGGTCTGAGGACATTGTAACTTTGGGGGAACAAAGCCATTGTTACCTGATATGAAAACATAGTAATGTGGAGGACACCAGTATCATTGATTGCTACCTGATTTGAAAGTGTTGCAACTTGGAGGGGGTCATGACCACTGTTACCTAGTTGATCTGAAATATTGAAACCTAGGGGGAGTCAAGACCACTGTTACCTGGCTGCTCTGAAAACACTACAACTTGGGGGATAAAGTCAATGTTATCTTGCTTATCTGAGAATTTTGTTACCTGGGAGAATCAAGATCATTGTTACCTGACTAATCTGAGAACTTTGTTTCTTTGGGGGATAATGACTATTGTTACCTGTTTGGTCTGAGAACATTGTAACCTTGGGGGAATCAAGAGCATTGTTTCTCCACCAGTATGAAAACATTGTAACATAGGAGTAAAAGACCATTACTACCTGGCTGATATGGAAACGTGGTAAATTGGGGCATATAGTTAATTGAATTGTTACCTGGATGATCTGAGAACCCTGCAGCTTGGAGGACAAAGTCAGGTGTTACTAAGGTTATCAAAAAACATTATATTCTGGGAGAATCAAGATCTAATTACCTAATTGATCTGAAAACACTGTAAAATGTAAGGATCAAGGCCATTGTTACCTGGCTAATCTGTTGAGATTGTGATTTGTGGAAATCAAGATGATTGGTACCTGGCTGTTCTGAGAACATTGTAACCTAGAAGAATCCTGACAGTTATTAACTGACTGGATTTGAGAACATGCTAACCTTGGAGGACAAAGACTATTGTCACTTTACTAATCTAAGAACATTTAAATTTGGGAAATGAAACTATTGTGTCCTGACAGATCTGAGAACATTGTAAATTAGGAGAATCGAGTCTATTGTTACTTGACTGATCTGAGAACAAAGACCACTGATATGCATAAATGATCTAAGAACCTTGTAGATGGGTATGGCGGTGTCTAAGACCATTGCTACTCGATTTATTTGGGGATACTGTAACCATGGAGGAACGAGAGGTTTGTTATCCATTTGAAAGCACTATAGTGTGAAGGGTAGGTATCGAGACCATGATTGTTACATTACTGATCTGAGAACATGGTGACTTCTGGGGATTCAGACCATTGTTACCTGGATGGCTTAAAACTATTATAACCTAGGAAGAAAAGAACTATGTTATCTGGCTGATCAGAAAACATTGTAGCTTGGAGTATAAAGTCAGTGGTGACCAGGTGTCTTAGTTAGGGTTTTACTTCTGTGAACAGACACTACAACCAAAGGCAAGTCTTATAAATGAAAACATTTTAATGGGGGTGGCTTACAGGTTCAGAGGTTCAGTCCATAATCATCAAGGCAGGAACAGGGCAGCATCCAGGCAGGCATGGTGCTGGAGGAGCTGAGAGTTCTACATCTTCATCTGAAGGCTGCTAGCAGAATACGGGCTTCCAGGCAGCTAGGATGAGGGTCTTATAGCCCACACCCACAGTGATTCACCTACTCCAACAAGGACACATCTTCTGATAGTGCTACTCCCTGGGCCGAGCACTATAATGTGATATACAAACTATCACACCAGGCTTATCTGAGAACATTGTAATTTGGGGGGAATCCTGACTATTGTTATCTGACTGATCTGAGAACATTGAAACAATGGAGAATAAATTGTTACCTTGCTTATCTGAGAGTATTGTAACCTAGGAGAATCAAGACCATTGTTACCTGACTTGATCTGATAACGCTCTAAAGTATAGGGGTAAAGGCCATTGTTCCCTGGCTGATCTGAGGATATTGTAACTGTTGGGGTAAAGAAAATTGTTCACTGGCTGATCTGAGCGCACTGTAACTATGTGCGAACAAGACCATTGTTATCTGATTTGAAAGCACTTTAATTTGGAAAGGTTCAAGACCATTGTTATGTGCCTGACCTGAAAACATTGTATCCTTTGAGAACCAAACCATTCTTACCTGATATGAAAACATTGTAACATGGAGGGAGCAAAGAACATCATTAGGTGACTTGAAACATTGTAACCAGGAGGGAATCAAGACCATTGTCACCTTACTGATCTGAGAACAGTGTGACTTGTGGTGATGAAGACCATTGTTGCCTGACTGAGGGGACACCATTGTTTCCTTTCTGATCTGAGGCTACTGGAACTTGTGATGAAGACCATTGTTACCTGGATGATCTGAGAATGTTATGTTAGTTGATCAAGACCATGTTACCTGGCTGATCTGAGGACATTGTTACTTGTGGGGATAAATTAAGACCATGTAATTTGGATGATCTGTGACTACTGTAACCTTGGAGTTATCAAGCCCAGTGTTACCTGACTGATCTGCAAACATTGAAGCTGGGAGGATAAAGTCCCTTGTCACCTAGCTGATCTGGAAATATGGTTAAGTGGGGATATAGTCAATTATTACCCGACTAATACAAGAACATTGTAACCTAAGAAAATCAAAACCATTGTTACCTGACTGACCTTCAAAATTTTCAACCTTTTATGCACTAGAGACAATTTTTACATGTCTGATCTAAGAACATTATAACATGGGAATCAAGATCATCGTTACTTGACTGGTCTGAGAAAATTGTAACCTTGGATGATCAAGGCTGGCCTGACAACAGGAACTTGTGAGGATAAAGACCATTGTTACCTGATGTATCTGAGAGCATTGCAGCCTTTTAGCATAAAGACTGTTGTTACCTGGCTGATCTGAGAACATCAAACCTGGAGAGAACCAAAACCATTGTTATGTGACTTCTCTGAGAAAATTATATCCTTGGGTGATAAAGACCGTTGCTGCCTGTGTGATCTGAGAACAAGGAAACCTTGGGAGATCCTGACCACTTTTGCTTGGATGATCTTAGAACATTATAACCTTGAGAATCAGCACCATTGTTACTTGACTGATCAGCAAACACTGTAACCTTTGGTGATGAATATCATTGCCTGGATGATCTGAGAATATTGTCACCTGGTGTCTTAGTCAAGGTTTCTATTCCTGCACAAACATCATGACCAAGAAGCAAGTTGGGGAGGAAAGGGTTTATTCAGCTTACACTTCCATACTGCTGTTCATCACCAAAGGAAGTCAGGACTGGAACTCAAACAGGTCAGAAAGCAGGAGCTGATGCAGAGGCCATGGAGGGATGTTCCTTACTGGCTGACTTCCCCTGGCTTGCTCAGCCTGCTCTCTTATAGAACCAAGACTACCAGCCCAGAGATGGTCCCACCCACAAGGGGCCTTTCCCCCTTGATCACTAATTGAGAAAATGCCTTACAGTTGGATCTCATGGAGGCATTTCCTCAACTGAAGCTCCTTTCTCTGTGATAACTCCAGCTGTGTCAAGTTGACACAAAACTAGCCAGTACACCTGGTAAAATCAAGACAAGTGTTACCTGATTGATTTGAGGAAGTTGTAACTTGTAGGGACCATTGTTACTTGGTTGATGAGAGAACATTGTAACCTTGGGAGAACATTGTTACCTGACTGATCTAGAACACCTTTAATCCAATGAGACAGGCATGCTGATGTCTGCATTCAAGATTCAATCTACAGAGCATAAACCAGGATAGCCAAGCTTAGGCAGTGAAGGATTTAGAAAACATAAAGCTAGTGATAATGTAATAGTACAAGGGGATCATATTCTAGTTCCTGTAAGCAGCAGAACTCGGCAGCTTCAGCCACGTGGCTCTGGCTCTAGAGTTAAGAATGGAAGGAACTACTGGGAAAATTGATGCTGGTTAGCTGGAGCTAAGGAATTAGTGGTGACTAAGAAGATACCAGCAACGTTGAGGTGAAATCTTCTGGAAATTGTTTTCTGGGAGCACAAAGAAGCTGTGCTTAAATACCATTTTCTCCGACTGTTCTGAGAACATTTTAACCAAAGAGAATTGAAATAATTGTTACCTGATTGATCTGAGAAAATTGTGATTTGTAGGAATTAAAGACCATTGTTACTTGGCTGGTCTGAAAACATTGTAACATTCAGTTATCAAGACCATTGTTACCTATTTGAATTGAGAACACTGTAACTTGGGGGATAAAGACCGTTGTTACCTAACTGAAATGAGATCATTGTAACCTTGAGATATCAAGACCATGGTTAAGTGATTTGAAAACTTTGTAACCTAGAGGGGATCAAGACCACTGTTTTCTAACTGATTTGAAAACATTGTAACCTGGAAGGATAGGACCATGGTTATCTTAATGATCTGAGAACATGTAACTTGTTGGGGCAGAGACCATCCTACCTAACTGAACTAAGAACATGGTAACCTTGGGAGATCAAGACAATTGTTACCTGGCTGATCTGAGGCTATATACCTTGTAAGGATAAAGACCCATTGTTACTGACTGGTCTGAGCACATTGTAACTTGGATCAAGACCATTCATTGTTTTCTGATCCAAGAATACTGTAATCTCGGAAAATCAAGACCATTGTTACCTGGTTGATCTAAGCAAATTGTTACCTGGGGAATTGAGAACCTTTTAACCTGGAGGATTTGTACCCTAGGAGATGAAGACCAGTTTTATGTGGGTGATCAAAACCATTATTACCTGCGACTAAAGACCCTTGTTACCTGGGAGGTTTAGCTATTTGTTTCCTGGGGTACCTGGGGAATCAAGACCATCATTACCTGGGACACCTGAGAATACTGCAGTCTTAAAGATCAGCGAGCACAGGATCATTGTTACTAGGGGCATCTGAGAGATTGTAACCTAGAAGATCAAGGACACTGACCTGGGAGATCAACATCACTCCTGCCTGGGGAATTTAGAGCACTCTTACGTGTGTGTGTGTGTGTGTGTGTGTGTGTGTGTGTGTGTGTGTGTGTGTGTTGGGGAGGGAGAGATGAAGACCACTCCTAACTGGCTATCTGAGATCACTGTTACCTGGGACATCTGCCCATTGTTACATGGATGATATCAGAAAAAAAAAGTGATGGTCTTATCCCCTAGATTACAATGCTCTCATGTGGTCCAAGTAACAATGGTCTCAATGTCCCTTGTGACAATGTTTTCAGATCCCTCAGGTGACAATCCTCTTAGATATTTCAGGTGATAACACTTTTAGATGCCCCTGGCAAGAATGATCTTGATCCCCAGGTAACAAGGGTCTGGATTTCCAGGTTATAACATCTGCAGATCATCGGGGATAAGACCATCACTTTTTTGGGAAGATGGGAACACCAACACTTGGGGAAGCTGAGAACATTATAACCTGTGGTATCAAGACTCTTCTACCTGGGGAGGTAAGACCGTTGTTACCGGTGGTATCTGACAGCATTATTACCTGTAGGGAACATGACTGTCATCTCCTGGATGATCTGAGAACATTATTACCTAGGAGATCTGAAAACATTGCAACCTGGGGAAATATTGCTAGCAGGTGAATCAAAATCATTGTGACTTTGAGCATCTGAGAACATTATGTGGGGCTTCTGAGACCACTGCTACCTGGGAAATTTGATAAAATTGTTATCTGGAAGTGGCATTTATACACCAAGAAAAATGCTCTCAAATGCCCAAGGTAACAATCGTCTTGATACACCAGGCTACACTGTTCTGAGATTATTCAAGCTAACAATAGTCTACAATGCTCTCAACAGCCTTGATGTCCCAGCTAAGATTGATCTTGGGGAAACCAGGGGATCAAGACCCTTGGGGATTGTAACCTGGAGGATCAATATTGTTACTTGGCATGTCTAAAGATTATTACCTCGGAACCTGAGAGCATTGTAAACTGGGGTTCTAAAAGCATTGTTGTATCAGTTGTGAAGACAAGTATTAAGTAGAGGATCTTAGACCATAATAACACAGGGTATTGGAGACCCTTGGAACATGAGGTATACCACTGGTAACCTGGAGATCTGAGAGCGTTGTAACCTGGGGATGTCTTAGAGCACTGATACATTGCATATGAAAACAGTTATTACCTGAGAGAATCTAACACCACTGTTATCTGTGAGATCTGAGAGCACTACAGCATGGATGACCAATAAAACTGTTACCTTGCTGTCCTGAGGCCACTGTTCCATGGGAAAACAGACTATTATTGCCTGGGGCATCTGAGAGCATTGTAACCTGGAATGGTGAGACTGTTATTACCTGGGCATTTGAGAACACTGTAACCCAGGCAACATGAGGACCCTGTTGCCTTGTTTTCTGAGAATATCATTTCCTGAGGAGTCTGAGAGTTGTCACCCAAGGGAGCTGAGACCACTGTTACCTGGGGATTTGGAGCACTGTAATCTAGGGCATCAGAGACCATTGTTACATAGGGATCTGAGACAGGTAGCAAACCTGGGGGATCAGTTACCTGAGAGACCTGAGCCCTGTCTTACCCATGTCATCTAGGAATCTTACACGAACTGTACTGAGACCATTTTTGCTGAGAACGGTTGATGCCAGGTACCTGTATGAGCGGAGGAACCACTGTTGTCTGGATGCATTGAGACCACTGTTACCTGAGGGAGGAGAAAATTACTTTTGCTTGGAAGAACAGAGGCCACTGTTTGCTGCCTGTGCTAAGAAGCGTAAGTTTCCTGAATGGCAAGTCTCTTGTTACCTGGGCAATGGATACTCTGTGCACTGGTCTATACTGAGGACACAGCAAGTCTTTGCTTCCTAACACATTCTCCTTGTAACAGAGGGGATTTCATCATCCAACCAGGTCTTGTCCAACTCCAGCACATTTTGTCAACATCCTTTGAAGACCTTTTAGGAGCCCACAGTGCTTCATGTGTTGGAGGTCCCTGTGCCAGCACTTTCGAGACTGGGGACTGTGGGGAAGCCTGCTCTCCTAGTGGTGGTCTTCCTTTCTGTTATATCTTCCCGACCTTCAGAGGAGCTGACCACATACACCCTGCTGAACTAGACCTTCATGCTCATGCTGGGTGGCCACAGGCTCTTCATGGACGGTTTTCTGTGCAAATTCCCTGTGTTTTGCAGACAGATTTTAGGACATTTTAATTAAAAAGAAATCTACTTGGAATCTTGCCAACTAACAAATACCATGGGTAGAGAGGATGAAAGAGCACAGCCACTCAGCAGAACTCTGCCATGGCTGGCACTCACATTGCTAGAGAGCATGCTCTGCTGGAACCCAGATCTCCTCTCTAGCACCCTCATGGCATCACCACTGATCTTGGGAGAAGGGAGCCGACTGCCTGAAACGCATGACTGGCCCCTCGGTCCTGACAAGAAGATAGGCGGCTCATGTCCATTTTAAGAGTGATACAGAAAAAGATATGTGACTTTTTGAGCATCACCTTTGCTCAGAATGAATCCTTCCAGACTCACCCAAGCTGTTTGATATACTAGTTATTCCTTATGGCCAGCCAGCATGTCGTGGATGCTCACACCATCATTTGCTGAACAGTGCAGCCATTGAAGGACATGCTTTCCAGCCTTCTTGCTTTTGTGGACCACTCATGGACAAGGTCTTCTTTGTATGAAGGTTTTCAGCTCTCCAACGAATGTCCAGGAACACCCAGGCTGGACTACCTGGGAGCTGCACATTTTTATTTCATGAGAAACAGTTTCACTCTCACCTAGGGACAGAGCTGTCTTATATTCCTGTCAATATTTCTTACTTTGGGAGGGAGAATGGTGTGTGTGGTTATGGAACAGTAGGTGCTAGGGATCTGAAACATTCAGACTCTGAGCTCTGTGGGGTATAGATATACCAAGGCTCATATGCCAGCCGACTAGAACAGCACACCCCAGCTGCAGCAGAGGACCATACCTATGTCACATCCCTGCTAGGAAAGTATTCTATCAAGATGATGAAATTGGAGAAACACAGTCAAACACATAAATCTATCATCAGCTATGAATAAAAAAAATCAATTGAAGCATCGGTGCTATTTAAAACAAGATCGTGAACCACAAATTCTTAGGATAGTGGCCAATATCGCAGCTATTTTTTTTTCTAATTTTGGACTTTTGGTCACTACTGTTCTAGTCATCTTCTGAAGGCCCCCTCACCGCACCCCACCCATACACATACACAAGAGCCAAGGAAGGCTTTTTCTTTGTGTAGAGCTCTGGCCCCACATCAAGGAACATACCACTCAGGGAAATGTGCCTTGGACTGCAGGTTGGCTGAAGAGCAGCCTTGCCAAGCTAAGTAGCAGGGAGTAGCTGGTGTATAGGGAGTAGCTGGTGTATAGGGAGTAGCTGGTGTATAGGGAGTAGCTGGTGTATAGGGAGTAGCTGGTGTATAGGGAGTAGCTGGTGTATAGAGAGCAAGGGACCAGGCTTGCGATCTCCTGACTGGGGACTCTGAGATGGGATACATGGCTCACAATGTATGTGCACATGGGTATGTGCATGTTTGTGTGCATGTTCCTATATGGGGTGCACATGCATATATGTTGCGTGCAGACAGAGGTGGTGGTCCTCAGGCATTGACCACCTTGAGAATTTCTTCCTGGTTTTGTTTTATTTCGTTTTTTTTGGGGGGGGCACAGGATCTCTCTGGCCAGATAGTCTACAAGCAGCCTAGGCTGGCTAGCCAGCGAGCCCTGGAGAGTCTGTCTGCCTCTGACTCTCTGTCCTTCTCTACCCCTCTCTGCCTCTGCCTCTGTCCTCACCAGCCCTGGGATCACAAGTGTGCACCACAGTGCCTGCCCTGAGTCTTCCCACCTGTAAGGCAAGCGCCTCACCGGATGCACTGTCTGCACAGCTTAGGACATCAACATCCTTTTCTCTTTTCTTTTTCTCTTTTTGAGACAGGGTTTCTCTGTGAAGCCTGGTCTGTCCTGGAATTTGCTTTGTAGACCAGGCTGGCCTAAAACTCAGAAATCCCCCTGCCTCTGCCTATCAAGTGCTGGGATTAAAGGTGTGCATTGTAACCACCACCTAATTTAGCTCACCACATTAAAAAATTTTTTTTCTTCTCTCATACATTATATCCAGACTACAGTTTTTCCTCCCACATCTCCTCTCAGTACCCCTTCCCAGCTCCCTTCTTCCTCAGATCCATTCCTCAGTTTCCCTTTGGAAAAGAGCAGGCTTCCCAGGGACATCAACCAAACATGGTGTATCTTCTTGCAGGATGACTATGCATATCCTTTCACAATAAGGCTGGATAAGGCAATCCAGTAGGAAGAAAAGGGTCCCCAAAACAGGTAACAAGAGTCTGTAGGCATATATTTTTCACAACCTATCTTAATAAGGCTTCAACTTCCCCTCTAGCCCACCAGCCACCACAGAGGGAGTGGAAAAGAAAGAATAATAGGATACAGGGGAAGTGAAGCTGTTCTTTGGGGTGATGCCAATCTTCGTTATTCTCAGTCCAATTCACCAGCAAACATCAAACATGAATCAGCAGCTGCAGTCCAGCCAATTCAGCTGACAGCACACACAAATCAGCAAGGGCAATTCAATCCAGAAGAAACCCCGAGGCTCACCAACCTGCCCAAGTCCTCAGAAACCACAAGAAGCCTCAGGAATCTCACTAGAAGTTCTTTGGTGAGTTTCTCTCTAAGAGGACTCCATAGGTGAAGCTCGGCAATTGTAACGTGAACCAATACAAGCTTCTCACCAGCAATGAGTAGCAAAATGGATCGAGGCAAACCAAACCTCAAGCTCCCACTGTCTGTTGGGTCATATTAATGTTCCTTCTAAGCATCATTCATTCTTTCATGTGTTTCCTATAGGAAAATATTCTTTCACCCGTGTCTGCTTCAGCATTCTTTCACCCGTCTGGCCTAGAAAACCATCATTATAACCTAATCAAGTCTCCAAAGAAACCAGAAATTTCCACTTTAGAGTCAGAGACAGTTCCCACTCCCACTGTTAGGAGTCCCACAAGAAGACCAAGCTATATAACCATAACATATATGCAGACTACCTGCTTGTCAGTTCAGTCTATGAGCATTTATGAGCTCTGCTTAGTTGATTCTGTGAGTCATTTTCTTATAGTATCCTTGACCTGTCTGACTCTTGCAAGCCTTCCTCCTCCTCTTCCTCAGAATTCCCTGAGTTCCACCTAATGTGTTGGCTGTGGGTCTCTGCATCTGCTCCCATCAGTTGCTGGATGAAACCTCTCTGATGAAGATTATGCTAGGAGCCAGTCTACAAATGTAGCAGAGTATCATTAGGAATTGACTTTCTAAACTTTTTTATTATTGTTTGTTTGTTTGTTTGTTTGTTTGTTTTGCCGTTAGTGTTTCATTCTATCCTAGGTCTCTGGTTCCAAGCAGGACAAATTGTAGGTTGAAGGTTTTATGGCTGGGTTGGTTTCCCAGTCCCTCCACTAGAAGCCTTGCCTGGCTAGGGAAGGTGGCCAGTTCAGGCTCTGTGTCTCCCATTAACAAGGAGTTTTCACTAAAATCACCCCTGTAGATTCCTGGGAGTTTCCATTGCACTCGGTTTTTACATCACCCCCAAAATGATCCCCAATTCCAGGTGTCTCTCCCAGTACTCTCCTCCCCCATCCCCTCACCTGTTCCCATCCCCACTCACTGCCTGTCCACCCTGAAATCTGTTCTGTTTCCCCTTTCCAGTGAGATCCATCCGTCCCATGTTGAGCCCTCCTTTGTTGCTTAGCCTCTCTAGGTCTGTCTGTTGTAGCATGATTATGCTTTACAGCCATTCTAATATAAGCCAATCCGTATATAAGTAAGTCCATACCATTGCCCCTCTTTGTGGCTGTGTTAGTGTTCTGTTCAGGAAGTTGTCTCCTGTGCCAATGAGTTCAAGGTTATTCACCACTTTCTCTTCTGTTGGGTTCAGTGTATGTGGTTGTATGTTGAGGTCTTAGATCCTCTTGGGTTTCAGCTTTGTGCAGGGTAATTGATATGGATCTATTTGCTTTCTTCTACATAGGAACATCCAGTTAGACCAGCACCATTTGTTGAAGATGCTTTCTTTTTTCCAGTGTGTATTTATGGCATCTTTATAAAAAATAAAACAAAAGAAATAACCCTCCCCCCCCACAAGAATCAGGTGTCCACAGGTGTGTGGATTTACATTGGGTCTTCAGTTCCATTGATCCACACTTGTCTGGTTTTTATGCCAGCGCCGTGTGGTTTTTATTACTACAGCTCAAGGTCAGTGCTAAGCTCACCACCTTTCCAAAGCCGCGTGTGAGATCAGCCTGGCAGTTACAGCCTGCTGTGATACTTAGCGTTTGTGGGTGGAAAGCTGGGACGGCCACCTGCAGCGTCAGCGGAGGAAAGTGATAGAAGATGATGGGTCCGAAGAGAGGCACATGGACCAGGGATGCTGGGTCTGAGCCGTGGCCAGGGTCAGGCAGTGTGCTTGTGGGGGCTGTGGTCCTTCCGTCTCTGGTGTCCAGGAAACAGACCTCTATGAGAGTACATATCATCTCTCACCTGTGCTCATCTCGTTCACAGTGAAACCATTCCTTCAGGGAGACACTGGCCTCTGTGACAGACACTCCTATGACCAGGAGCTTTGCCACATTAAAATGTGATCTATCCTGTTAAGCTGTCTTTTACAAAGCCTATAAATAACCCTGGGAATGAGGTCCCGGGACAACCTGTCACTATTACTATATTAAAACAAATATTGGTGATTTACAGCCAGGTTATTGAGGTGGCCACTGTGTCCCAGGACCTCATTATCTCCCCCAGTGTGGCTCAGGAAATGGAGCCTGACAAGGCCCTGCCTGGTGACCTCCCTTTCTTGGAGCTCAGCTTCAGTGAGGACAGATTCATCCCGCCCCCTTTATGGCCTGGCTACCCAGCTAAAAATAAAACCTCATCTTCTCTGCTTTGATGCTCTAATGGCTCCAGGATCTTCCACAGATAACAAACTGTGTGGTGATAATGCTCCGTAATTTGTGATGGCATGGACTGATGAAACTGCTCACCAAGTAAAGGTGCTTGCTGCCAAGCTGGACAACCTGAGTTCGATTCCTGGGACCTACATGGAAGTAAAAGAGAACTAAGTCATAAATTGTCCTCTGACCTCCACATGTGTACCATGATGTATTTGCACACACACACATGCTACAATGTAATCTTTTAGAACTTACATGTACTTGTATAGAATTTATGTAATCTCATGGGCTAAAAATCATCTCTTAATTGCTTGAAATGCCCACTATAAGTTCTATGCAAACAGTACTACCTTACTACCTGTATTGCCTAGGGACAGTCCTGGAAAGTTCTGTGCCTCCTCAGTATAGAGGACTGTTATAGACCTAATTGCATCCTTGACCTCCAGTTGGCTGAACCTGGCAACCCATAATTATGATGCTGATTTCATATAGCGCTCAGCTCACCCTTCCAGGGATTCTCACTTAACAGGAGCTGAGATTCGTACTGTGCTTGCAAGCTAAAGAAAGTTCCAGTGGTTTCCTGCATGCAGGTTAAGCTGCCACTTTCAAATGGGGGTAAAAGATACTTTCTTGGCAGAAGGTGAGACTCCTGGCTCAGAATCAGAGGACAGAGGGTTCTTTGGATCACATGTCCCATGGGATTTGCAGAGAGGGTCACAGGACACTGGCACACACAACAATCTGCATTCCAGGGAGGAAGCCTGCGTTTGTGCATGCATGCCTGCATTCTATTCAGAAGCAGGCGGTCTTTTTGACGCTGCAGCACAGGCAGGGCCCTGAGATCCAGTGAGATGGGATTGTCTCTCTCCCAGGTATCAGTACAACTACAGTCTGGAACAGAGGCTAAGTCTCCTTCATCCTGATGTCTGCCAGGCTGCCAAAAACCTCTAGACCTCCGTCTGGGCAGGGACCGCGGATGAAATCCTTATTACCACAATCTATCTGAGTCAACACCTCCGAATTTTGCAAGCAGCATCAGTCCTCACTTTGATGACAAATAAACAAAGTGGGTCCTGTGAGGTCACCACAGAGTCCCAGTGCTTGGCTCTTTGCTGGGGCAAACTGGTCTGCCATAAAGAGTCCAGTCGGCTGCCACATTCTTCTGCAACAGTCAACCTGAGATTGCATCCTTCTCAGATAGGGTCCAACTATGCCTCTTCAGACACCACTGAGGACAGACAGAGTCTGGTGTCTCTGCACCAGGCTTCCTACTGGGCTGTGAGGACTCTTTCTTTGCTGTGACTGATGAGGTGCCCACACTTTAATCTTCACCCTCCATCTCTGGCTGGATCCTGGTGGGAAGACTTCCCTCTCTGAACAACGTGTCTCCTATCAACTCCTTCCAAGTGTTCCTTGGGATCTTCTGCATTTCAAACTGTCTTGGCATCCGCTTCTGCAAGGGCTAACTTGATGATGTGACTGAACCAAGATGCCCATTGCTTGATGATGGATAATCAGATAAATGGAGACAGAAAGCTACCTTCAATATCTCCGTAGTCAGAGAACCGGGATCTCACGGAATGAATGCCTCTCGGGCCAGCACTTTTCTTTATCACAGAGCATGGGACAGTCCATCCAGGGGTGTTTCAGTGTCACCTTCCCCTTTTCCGGGAACCTCTTCCCAACCAGAAGCCATGTGCAGACTGTGTTCAAGCTGTATTCCTGGTTGAACGGCACAGAATTTCTTGTCATTGAGGGTTAAGCTCAAGCTCACTGTCCTGCCCAGGTCCCCATGGCCTTCTTAGTCCTGTAGTTTGAATCTATCCTCCATCGGATGGTAGCCTTTATTACCACTGGATGTATGCAATTCCCAGGCACTAAGATAACCCATCCAGTGTGTGCTGAATAGAAATCTATCATATGAGTAACGAATGGGAAATGTTGATTTATGCGGAGTCTAACTCAGTCCCACCTGCTGCTTCCTCTCCTGTTACCTTTGGGTTTTTTTTTTCTCTCAGGTGCCCTCTGTGATTAAGGGTCCGTTTCTTTCCTTTTTAAAGAGTTATTTTATTTTTAATTATTTATGTGCATATATGTATATATCTGTGGGTGGGTCTATGTGCACATGAGTGGGCAGTGCCTGCAGAGGCCAGAATAGGATGTCAGATACTGTGGGGTTGGAGTTACAGGCATTATAAACCATCCATTGTGGATCCTAAGAGCTGGCCTCAGGTCCTCTGCAAGCGCAGCAAGTGCTCGCAATGGCTGCTCTTTGCGCGTATATTACTATCGACTACACTACTATTCCCTTAGCTGCTCATAGGAGTTGGAGATCATCAGTGATTTGTAGCTGCTGAGGCATTCATAGGCTCCTACCCAGGCTTCTCAGCATCTCCCTAGGAATGTCTCACCCCAGAGTGTTCAGAGACAGGGATGCTGTGACTCAGGAAACTCCGGGACGGTGAAGGAAGAGCCTTGTAGTTGCAGGGGCTCCTCAGACTAATGGTGGACTCTCTGGAGCTTGTCACTGTGACTGAGACATGGAGAGTGCTTTGGTCAACCCATTGGCCACTTCTGAAAACACTGAGATCCACCCTACCTCCACTCCTCAGGCTTTTTCCTGGAACAGGCCCTGATCATTTAGAAAATGTCCTGTTTGTCTGTAAGCCAACACCCTCCCTCAGCACACCATGTTCCTGGACAACCAAGGTCTGGCAGGGTTTTCAAACTCCTGGGGACGTGCAGTCCGAGTTCTCTGAGCCGTTTTATGGCATGTCTCGGAACCCACGCCTAAGATCCTCGTGAGCCAGCATGAGAAGGCTTTTGGACGTCCATCCGCGTGGTTAGTGGCACTCCTCTGTTTATCCACCTTCAACCTTGGTAGGGAGCTGCAACCTGAGATCATTGTTGGGGGAAAGAAAGGGAGAAGGGTTATGCTGGCACCGAGCCCACTCAGTGATTTCACCCAGCAGGCCTCTTGCTCAACACGGTCTGCCTGAAGCTAGTCTTTGCTTATCCCCACCGCTGCTCCCAAGGCTTTGGAAAACACTCTTCGCTTTTCTGTACTGCGTGAAAGAGCATCTCTCAGCGTTCCACTGCCGTCCCTTGCTCGCACCCCTCCCTCTCCCACCCCCCATGGTCTGTTCATCATTCATCTGGAGCCGTCTCTCTGGTTCTCACCACTCCCTCTTCTGTGGGCATGTCGGTTGTTTTAAACAAAAAAAGAGAAGTGATCGCACAGTGTGCCTTTCTCGCTCAATATTTTATTGGGGGAAAAATTCCCCAACTGCTACTAAAGATCTTCAATATATCACTCCTCTTGGTTGTAAAGTATTTATTACAGTATTCTATCGTGGGCCATAATTTGCTTCACTAGCTCCTATTTTCTGACATTTAGGGTGTTGTAAAAATTATACCATCACAGTAATGCTACAGTGAACCTCATTTGATGTGAATCTTGGCACATCACCAAGATCATCTTGGCACGGGCTGATCAACACCCTCACTGGGTATAGAAGAGGATAAGAAGCAAGCCTTGTCCTGTTAAGCCACTGAAGCCAGGGGCTGTTTGGTACCAGCTGTGTCTCATGGTTGGCTAACAACGAGCCTGAAGAAGCTCCAACTTGGGAATCTACATACCAGCATTTCGGGGAGACCCAGGCTTGCTCTGCACCCACTCTTCTGTGCATTTCAGTATCACAGCCCCATTGGTCCAGGCCATGTGGCCCTGCCTGCCTGAAGACTGAATTAGTCCATGTGTCTATGGAACAGAGGCGAGCAAGCAGGTTGGTGGTGTCAATGTCCCTGGTGGATGAGGGTTTGGCTTTCGCTCATGATGCACGCCACAGAATTTTGGTAACATCTTGAAGAGTTTATAACTTGTAAATAGCTCTGCCCCACTGAGAAGCCTCAAACATCATTATCCTTACTGTTGACCTAAGGTCAATGTTGTTTCCTTGATGTTTGCTTGAACTGAACCTTAATTTGATTTGAAATTTTATATTGTTTGCTATCGTTGAGAGTAAGAATTTTTTCAGATGTGTTATTCATTTGATGTTTGTGTTATCTGTGGATATGTGTGCACCTGTGCCCAGTATCCTTCCTCAGGAGCCATCTTTTTTGTTGGTTTGGGACACAGTCTCTCACTGAGACCTGGAGCTCACTACATGGGCTGTGCTGGCTGGCCAGAGTGTCTCTGTCATCCCAGGGCTGGGATGACAAACTTACATTGCCACGTGGGTTCAGGGGATGGAGCGCAGGGTCCCATGGTTATGTGGCAAGCACTTTACAGGTTGATCTCTCTCTCCAGCCCCTTGCTTGTATCTTTTCAAAGTGATGCTGAACAGAATGGCGACCACAGAGCCATTTCCTAGTTTGGGAATGCCCAGGACATTTTCACAGACACTCTGGCACCCATGGTCAGGGAAGGTGAATGCCTCAGGAGAGCTCAATGGGGAATAGAGGGTACAGGGCACTCTCACATGGACGGGTATGGAATTCAGCACCTCCTCATGCCTGTGGCCTGCAGCGCTCATGCTGAAGACCTGAGAAGCAGCTCTCTCAGAGGGGGTGGCTCCTGTGGAAAAGCTCCATGGAGGGAGAGCAGACAGGTCTTAAGGCTGACTGGGAGCTAGAGGTGGCTCAACCGGTAAGTGTGCTTTCCCTTCCAGCATGAGGCTCTGAGTTCAAGTCCTTGGCATGCATGTCAGAGCCAGGTTTAACTCCAGAGCTGTGAAGGGTGGAAACAGGAGGATCTCTGGGGCTGGCTGACTGACCCTAGCTCCCTGTTTACTTGAAGACAATATTGTAGCGAATGATGAGGTAGGACACCTGGTCACTTTGGATCTCTGTGTACAGGCACAGGTTTGAGCTCTCTCTCTCTCTCTCTCTCTCTCTCTCTCTCTCTCTCTCTCTCTCACACACACACACACACACACACACACACACATACACACACACACACACACACACACACGATCAAAAGAATTAATGTTAGTACATATGGAATACGACAGCAAGAAATGCTGCCACAAGTCTTTATTTTTTTCACAGAGTTGCTAATCACAAGGTGATTTTTCTGACTGACTTTCTGGTTGTGAGGAAGTGTAAAATGCTCTCAGGGTGCCAGAGGTAAAGACACCAACTGTGCTCCTGTGTGCGTTCTACGCCCGTGGAGCCAACCATTGTGGGTAGGGAACGTTTGGTCAAGTCTGTGCCTCGATTATGTGCAGATCTTTCCCCTGTCACTTTGCCTAGGTGGCACGATTTATAAGCCATCCGTGTACTTACCTTCATTATGTGTGTGACAGAGAATGGAGGCATGGTGACAAGGCGTGCATAGTCTGCAACACTAAGCATTTTACAGACGACATTGGAGCATCTGTGGATTCTCAGGGGAGGGAGATACCGAAACCCAAGGCTATCAAAAGTAGACCTATCAAATACACATTAGAATGCAGCATGCGAGCACTGGGGCTGCTGGGATACAGCTGGGCCAGTTGTCTTAGTTAGGGCTTCTGTTGCTCTGATAAAGGCTCAAAAAAACCATTTTAGGGGGAAAGGGTTTATTTGGCTTACGTACTCTCAGTCACTGTCTACTGAAGGAAGGTAAGGCAAGAACCCGGAGGCAGAACCGAAGCAGAGACCGTGGAGGAACACTGCTCACTGACTTGGTCCCTACGGCTTGCTCAGCCTGCTTTCTTTCTTTTTTTCTTTTTTTTTTCTTCTTTTATGTTTTTCAAGACAGGGTTTCTCTGTGTAGCCCTGGCTGTTCTGGAACTCACTCTGTAGACCAGGCTGACCTCGAACTCAGAAATCTGCCTGCCTCTGCCTCCCGAGTGCTGGGATTAAAGGCGTGCTCAGCCTGCTTTCTTATTGAACCCAGGACCACCTGCCTGAGGGTATCACTGTCTGCAGTGAGCTGGGGCCTCCCACATTAATCATTAACCCAGGAAATGCCCTATAGACTTACCTGCAGGCAACTGATGGAGGTATTTTCTCAACTGAGGTTCCTCTTTACAGATAATCATGGGTTTATGTCAAGTGTTTAATTTAAACAACTGCGCTCCAACGTTTAGAGGAGAATAAATTCTTGGAATGGAGATGAAATGTCCAGCTTGGTGAGTGAAACAGCAAACACGAGATCTCTTTGACTTGAATACAGATGAACACTGTTATATATAATACATGAGAGACTGACACATCTACTGGGTTTCATGAACCATTACAAACAGACTACCATAGGGGCTGGAGAGATGGCTCAGTGGTTAAGAGCACTGTCTGTGCTTTCAGAGAAGCCAGGCTCAATTCCCAGCACCCCCGTGGCAGTTCACAACTATCGGTAACTACAATCTTCAGGCCTCCGGGGGCACTGCAAACATGTGCACACACATACATGTAAGATGAACATACATATACACAGCTTTAAAAGACTAAAGGACTGACTTGGGGCAGGGATTAGGGACAGCCAGGAAGACACAGGTAGACTGTACTGAGGATTAAATGGCACACAACTATGAATCTAGGAGGGCTTCGGCCCAGGCCTGTGATTCTAGCACAGGGGGTAGGGGGTGTATAGAGGCAAGGAGTTCAAGGTCATCCTTGAGAGAGTTGGAGCTAGCCTGGGCTACACGAGACCCAGAAAACCCAAACAATAGAAAGTAGCAAACACAAAGCTAGGGGTGGTGGCCAATCACTGTGATTCTAGCACGTAAGAGGCTGAGAAGGGGTGTTGAGTTTGAGGCTAGCTTGGGCTGCAAATTGAGATCCCGTCTCAAAAACAAGACGCTATTAAGAGGGGGAAAGGAAGAAGGTGGCAGGAGAGAGGAGGAAGGGAGGCAGAGATAACCCAACAACAACAGGAAACTCTTTTAAAAAAAAACCAGACAATTCCCTCTCAAAATGGAATTGAAGAGTGAATCTAAGCAGACCATAAACCAGTGAGGAACTAGCACGGAGGATATAAATGCTTCTCGGCTCAGCGTGGTATAAGTGCCAGGAGCAGAGGGTTTGACCAGGAATTCTACCAAACAGCCAAGGAGCAGTTCCCACACAGAGTGTTCCAGAGAGGTCTCTCTCTGACCCACCTTTTGGGGAACTGCTTTATAGAGTCACTCCTGGACTATGGATATGCAGCTCCCCTCAAGTTCAGAAACCCTTACGTGGTGGCACATGTGTCTGCCGTGTACTACAGGAGGGGACCGTGGCAAAGTGGCTTATTTAAGTGGCTGTGCATTGAGAGTCTGTTCAGATGGTTTCCCACAGTAACCATTTACATCCTATGGCCATTGGTAGGTCACCCTTCCCAGACACTGGGTACAGAAACAAGACTCTGCTCACTGTTCCAGAAAACCGCTACATACAGTCCAAGATCCAGGCCATACAGAGTAAAATATCAGAGTGTTTCAAATTCTTATTTTAGTTTTTATTATTTTTAATGCATGTTTTGCCTGCTGGTATGTGTGTGTGCCATGTATGTGCCTGGTACTCGAGGGGACAGGAAAGGGCATTGGATTCTCCCTGGAACTGGAGTTACAGAGGATTGTGAGCCACTGCGTAGGTGCTGGGACTCAGATCAGGCCCTCTGCAAGAGTGAGAAGTGCTCTTCACTGCTGAGCCATCTTCTCAGCCCCCTAGAATATTTTCTTTTCTGTCTTCACAAAACCAAAAACCGAAACCCCGAAGTTTACCCTTGTTTATCACTGCTGTGTTTTATTTGGTCTATACATTGTAAATGGTTAAATAAGGTTAACACCTAAATATTCAATTATTAGTCCTTTATGTGAAAATACTCAAAATCTTTTTTTTTTTTTTTTAATTCAGGAGGCCAGCTATGGCGGCACTTGGGAGGCAGAGGTGGGAGGATCTCTGTGATTTGAGGCTCGCCTGGTCTACAAAGTATGTTCCAGAACAGCCAGGGCTAAGTATGAGACCCTGTCATTCTGAGTGGCATCCTTCCGATCTGCTTCCCATGTGTGTGCGTGTGTGCAGCTAGGGCCTGCCCCACTGCCCGTGGCTTCTGAGATAACTCCTAAAGGAGGTAAAAGTGTTGTTGGAAAAGTTCACCAGGAAAAGAACATTCCCGTTACAGAAGAAAATTGCAAAACTGAGACAGAAATAAAGACCACGATGCAGCCACAGAAGAATCTCGACCTTCTTGAACACTGAAAAGCTAGCTGCTACGGTTGTTTCCATTACAATAGGATTCTCAGTGAAAATCGAGCCTTATGCGTGAGATCAATCAGGTAAGTTTGTACAAACGGGCATTATCTGTAGCAGGAACAGCAGGGCCACCTCTGTGTAAACGCTGGGGGCCACACAGCCACTAAAAGCACCCCCTGCAGGAGGACCTAATTGAGGACTGCCTGAGAGACCAAGGATTGCTGCTGCAGACAATGCCAGCCAATCAGGAACTGCTGTTTAGAGGAGATGCTTGCTTGGGACCAATGGGCCATAGGTGGAGCGTATTAAATGAGCTTGCAGCAGTGCTCAGATGAGCTTTCTGAAGAGTTTCTCTTCTGCTCCTGGAGTCTGTGTCGTTGATTCTGCTCCATCTCCCCCCCCCCCCCGCCCCCCAAGGGCAGGTAGGGTCAGGCGTCGAGTGGTCCAGGACACGGGTAGCGGAATCTTAACGGGAGTCATCAGGTTCCTTTCCCACTGAGAATGCAAGTACATTTCTCAGAGGTCAGTTGATCTGGTAAAGCATCTCAAAGGCCTGAATCACTCCGTGATTGTGGACAATTGGCTGAACCCCATCTCAGTGGAAGGTAGTTTAAAAAAAAATGAAGAAAACACTCAACCAAACCACGTGAATGCCAAGAGAGAACTGCCTTCCTAGGACGCGAACAGATCCTAGTGCGGGATTAAGGAACGTTCTGAAGTGAATATGTCAGGCTGGGAATGACGACGTTCGTAAAGCATGGGTGGAATGAAGAGAGACACCGATAAAGGAAACATCTGAGCCTTTGATTTCCCCTGGAAACTGTGCAGTGGAAACGCTCATTTCCAGTGAGGCACATCGTTGAACTGCACCTATAAATTTGACAGATGAGTATTTGTGTAGCCTTCTAAGTAAAGACAGCAGATTCTCCATTTCTTACCGAGGATTTGATTTAAATAAATGTGCCTATTACATTTCCTTCTTCATCTACACCCTGGGCATTTTGTTTAAGAAAAGGGTTACTCAGTTTGTTTGTTTATTTGTTTTTTATTGAAATATAAAAGGGAAGCCTTACATAATGAAAATGCTTCATTTTGTTCAGGCCGGGGGTAGAAAAAAACAAAGGAATTGTTTACCTGTAACTGACTGACATCAGCTTCCACTAATGTAAAAATCAGAGTAAAACCAGCACTTTGGCATAAAATTTGAATTTGCACACTAACTCACAACCGCAAGAGAGCGGCCATCATCGATCACGGGTTTGAGCAATGTGAGCATCACACACGACCATGCACTAGTAACCAAACCACAATGGTATTACCTAGATCTAAGTATATTTGTTTGTGAATATAAAATTGAAACAATAAATGGCAAAGCGTGTTTGTGTGGTGGGTACTGCCATGGCTTTGATGGCTTATAAAAATAATAACTATGGAAATAGTAGTAATCACTATGACACAAAGCTTTTGAAATCCATCTAGTCCTGCATTCAATTAAGTTGGAGTATTAGTCTAAAAAAAATAACGTCGTTGCCATCTCATTTTTCAGCTTCATGTCATGTCTAATTGCATCTTAGTACCTCTTTTCCCTCCTTAGTCAAAGAGATTAACCATCTAAAAGTGGAGAATAATTTGTCAATTGTCCATCTTTTCTCTTACTGCTGTGAGATGTTAAAGGGAGGGGCAGGAATCTCCAGGGAGGCAGAAAAAAAAATGAAGGTGTCTGCAGATGCCAAGACTGTTGTCACAGCCCAAGTGAGGGACTGCACACTCAAACACCGGGATGAGGGGGAGGGTTTGGACATATGCAAAGTATATGATAATCACCTTGTAGTCCATAGACTAACACCCAGGTATGGAAAAACCTTTTGAGTTGTTGGTTGTTGAGTTGTTGAGTCTCCGAGAGACTCTCAAAGCATTTTAGCCAATTGCTGCTGCTCTTGGTTGCCTCTCAAAGATCGAAGGGAAGTCCCTATCTCTGAAGACTGAGCGCATTTTGGACATGGGAATCAAAGGATCAACCTGAAAGCCTCCTTCCTGAGGAATAGCTTTAGTTACCAGAAAATGCTAAACTGGCTGCCGAGGTAATCAATAGCCCAACAGGAAAGTAATCAATAGCCCAACCCGGCTGTGATGACTATGAACCAGCAGTGACCAGCACAACAAGAGAGCCATAGAGGAGTAATAGTGGTGCTCACACTGTGGTGGTAACCAACAGCTGTCTGACTGGACAGAAGGCCTGCTTAACAGCAGGGAAATCATACTTGGTATTGGAAACCTAATCAATGACCGATAGCTAGTGAGGTCACAAATCTCTGAGGAGAGTGTACTACCACTGCTTTTTCTAAGCTAGCATAATTACTAATGACATTCTAAATACACATCCTGGTACCTGAAGATAAATAGCACTAACACCTCATCAATGAAGCTTCCTTATGAAGCAGAGACTGTCACAGAAAGCCATCACTGGAAATATACAGAAAACAACTTATCAGAGGTACCCAACCCTAATTGATATATCTACAACAGAATCCTCCCATCTAAGGTTCAGGGGACATCTTAGATGATGAGATGGCCAGAGTGCAGGAGCTACAGGATCAGGAAGTCTGTTGTGAGATAGTTTCTTCTAGATATGGCAGGGAACGTACACCAAAGAAATCTCAACAACTGGCTACTCAAAGAAGATCTGATCAAGGACAGCACCAGTTGATACCCCAGTGTAGATGGGAGAAGTCTCAAGGGTCCCCACTAAACAAGAAGGCAACATATAGGCCAGAGGGCGAACTAGACAGCTTACAGATGGATTCACACATACACAGTTGCCAGCAACATCAGAGCTCCTCCCTCTGCCCACTGTGGTTTTAGGGTCATTGATTTGTGAGAGTATGTCATCAACATAAGGTGTTATTTTATTTCGTTCTCCAATCTGTAAGACATTTTCATGTCTTTCCTGACTGGCGAGGACTTGAATAAGGCTGCTGAGTCTCTCTTGTTTTGCATCACTGAATGGGTTACTGGCTGTCTGCTTTCTATGTGCGTCTTTATTGGGTTGTGGTTAAGTTCACCAGGCTGCTGAGAGTTTTGGGTGAGAACTTGGTTGGATGTTTTCAAATATCTATCTACATCTATCTATCTATATCTACAGACCATGGGATTTTCATAATTCGATCCCTGTGCCCCTAAAGGATGAATCTATTTGGCCATAAGGTATGGTTCTTCTAATGTGTTACTGGATTCGGTTTGCTAGTGCTTTTAAAAAATAATTGAAATTTGTATTTGACACATAGACTTGTTCAGTTTTTATAGGTTGCCCTGTGATGTCTTGTGTAATGTTCAAAACAAGGTAAGATTTGTCTCCCATTTGGGGAGGAAAGGGCTTTTGCAGCATCTCATCAGCAATAAACATAAAATTACAAGGCTTGCTTCTCCCATGTCTCTTTCTGGCTTTGGAATTAAAGCATTATGGCCTCGGGAGTCAGCAAACGTTCTTCCACCTTCTGTTTTTGGGGAATAGTCTTTAAGTCTTGAGAGAGACGTGGCCAGCAAAGCCATCTGGTACAGTGTTGAGCTGTTTCTGTGGAGAGTTTTTACCAACTCCTGGTCTATTTGATTGTTATACCCACTAATGATTCCTTGGAAGGGATTGAGTGTAGGAACCAGAGGTAGAGGCTGATGGGGCTGGGGGATTAAAGATGTTCATAGCCATTGACATCTCAACACTCTTTATTTGGAACAAGACCAGGTGTCCACGGTCCTAAAGGCATTTTGTAGAGAATCACACAGAAGTGACTTTCTTGCCAGACTGGACACAGGACAGGCTGCACATTGTTGCTAACTCGTGGTTCTGGAACATCTGGTAGTGGCCGTCGTAACTACGCCATTCTGGAAATCCACACTGGCACCATCTTGTCTAAACCTTGATCTGGCCCTCACAGCTTTTATTTCCTTTAGGAGTTAGGGTTCTGGGAGCTTGTCTGCTTCTTATGCTGTTGTTCAGTTTGCTAGTATGTAATTATCCATCTTCTCTTATGACACTTGTAACCTTGTGGCATTGTTACAGTGCTGTTTTTATATTTCTAACTTTATTTGTGTTTTCTAAAAAAAAAAATTTCCTATTTACATTAATGAGAATTTTCCAGTTGAATCTTTGTTTTTAAAAAAATGCCAATTCATAGTTTCATGGCTATTTTCTCATTTTCTACTTCCTGTTTTGTTCACCCCGCTCTGATCTTCATTGTTTCCTTCGTCTGGCTCAGTGTGTTTTTTCCCCTTCTGGTTTTTGGTGGCTGGAGTTGGGCAGTTGATGTGAGCTCTCTCCCTTTGTAGACAGTCAGGGCCACAAGTTCCTCAGAGGACTGTTTATGTCTCACCCCAAGTTTTTGTGTGTTGTTTGCCTTTGTCTTGGGCCTCTTTTCTGATACGCTGTTAGTTTTTATTACTTTATTCCATCCAGGGCTGTTCAAGAGTACATTGTTTAATTTCCACGTGTGTAAATTTCCCAGCTTCTTTCTCACACTGTTTTTGTTTTGTTTTGTTTTGTTTTGTTTTGTTTTTTATAGTTCCTTTTCCTTAGCCATCTCACGAAGTTCGAAGATGAGTCCCTCGAAGGCTGTTAAGTTTCTTCCTTTTTCCTGACACACAGGAGACACGGATCTATGCAAGCTGGGGAGGAAAGCGTGCCCTGCTGCTGATGGTGGAATGTTGCAGCGCCTGCTTGGACCACGTGGCTTACTGTATTGTTTTAGTCAGCTGTTTCCATAGTGGCTCCTGGCACGCAAGCATTGTTTGTTATGGGCTATGGCATACTGAGGTCTCCCCCTAGCCTTATGCTGCTGCGTCTCCCTAGGTCTCTCCGTATTTGTTCCTTATGAGTTTATCTTTATGTAAATATCTCTTAGGCCTTCTGAATTTATGGTCCTTTGAGCAGCAGGAGCAGCTTGTCTCCTGTGACAGTTTAGACCAAAAGCCTCTTTTGTGACAGGTGGCCAGTGTCTTTTGAGCTCCTGTTTGCACGGAACATCCTTTCTGTCCTCTGGTTTTGTGCTCATTCATGTACTTACATGGAAATTAGTTACTTTAAAGAATGCATAGCTGGGTATTTTATTAAAGTATCTACTTAATTATTCTATGGCTTTTTTTGCATGTGTATATGTGTGTGGTGTGCATGTTTATGTTCATGTTCACATGTATGTGGGTACATGTATGTACAGTTGTACATACTTATGGGTGCATATAACCATGAAGTCACAGAGCCAATCACCCTCCGTGTTACTTATTGAGTCTCTGTCTCCTGTGTCTCCTGTTGGACCTGGAGCTTATCAATTCAGATGAATCTCACTAGCCAGCTTGCCCTGGGGATGGCCCATCTCTGCTTCTTGAGGGCAGGGGTCACAGGCCTGGTTTATAATGGATTCGAGAGATCCAGAACTTCAGCCTTCAGACTTATAAGGCCCAGCCTTTGTCTGTGGAGTCACCTTTACAGTCTCTATTCTGTGTGTGTTTTACTGGAATTTTAACCCGTTTACATTTCAAGTAATCACAGATAAGTGAGGGGATTATTGGCAGTTTTATTAGTTGTTTTCCTTTTTTGTTGTTGTTGTTTTTTGTTTTTTGCTTTCTTTTTTTTTTTTTGAGACAGGGTTTCTCTGTGTACCTTGGCTGTCCTGGAACTCACTCTGTAGACCAGGCTGGCCTCGAACTCAGAAATCCACCTGCCTCTGCCTCCCAAGTGCTGGGATTAAAGGCGTGTGCCACCACGCCTGCCTTATTAGTTGTTTTCTATTAATTTAGTCCTCCCCCTTCTCTTCCCCCAATCCTACTTCTTCCCTCTGTGTGATTGGATGATTTGTTTGCAAATGATCTTCTGATTCACCCTCTCGCTCTCTGTTGCTCATCTGAATTGATAATATATCGAGAGTGATTGGCTCTGCGACTCCATGGGCATATGCACCCATAAGTATGTACAACTGTACACACATGTACCCACATTCATGTGAACATGAATGTATACATGCACACCACACACATATACACATGCAAAAATAGAGCCATTTTCTTTGCAGCCTCCTTCATTTGTAGAGGTCTTGATTAGACAGCCACTTTCGTCACCCAGGAAGTTCCACTCCTCTTCCCTCCCCCTCCTCCTCCACACCTTCAGCCATCACTGTTGCTCTTTCACAGTGTGATCCCATTGGTGTGGCTCCTTAATGTTCAGTATTTACACAGTTCTCATCTTCTAACTTCTGTGTTAGAGTACCCTAGGATTCACACCCTCTATGTCACACAGCGGCACACTCCCGTGTCTATAGTCAACCTTTGCTGGTGAGTTTTAAACTTTCAGGCTGCTATTTCAACCATCCATCGAGTTTCAGTGTGAAAGCCTGTCTTCAGTGCTGAGTGTGTGGTAGTTCCGGTGGTCAGCTCTTGTTTCACCAGCTCTACTGGATTCTTTCGTATGCTAATCCGTATTTTCCCTACAGTAGGTCATGCAGTCTGTGGATATAGGTGTGTGTGTGTGTGTGTGTGTGTGTGTGTGTGTGTTGCCCACCATGCTATAAGGACTCTGTCTGTGTGTCTGTGTGTCTGTCTGTCTGTCTGTCTGTCTGTCTGTTTTAGAAAAGTGTCCTAAACCACAGCCGAGGAGGCCTCAAGTCTCAGACTCCAGATTAAAAGGCATCTTTGGAAGCATCCAGACAATCATTTCTTCCTCTGCTGAATGCTTTCCAGGGCTCACCCTGGGTGCACACGGTTCCAGGGGTACAGCGAGGAGAAGGCCCTGCTGTCATAGAACTGTGGCAGAGGCCAGGAAAGATGTCACGTAAGGATGACAGTCACAACATGCTCCACTATGTTCATAGCAGCCTTATTTATAATAGCCAGAAGCTGGAAAGAACCCAGATGCCCCTCAACAGAGGAATGGATACAGAAAATGTGGTACATTTACACAATGGAGTACTACTCAGCTATTAAAAAGAATGAATTTATGAAATTCCTAGCCAAATGGATGGACCTGGAGGGCATCATCCTGAGTGAGGTAACACATTCACAAAGGAACTCACACAATATGTACTCACTGATAAGTGGATATTAGCCCAAAACCTAGGATACCCAAGATATAAGATACAATTTGCTAAACACATGAAACTCAAGAAGAATGAAGACTGAAGTGTGGACACTATGCCCCTCCTTAGAATTGGGAACAAAACACCCATGGAAGGAGTTACAGAGACAAAGTTTAGAGCTGAGACGAAAGGATGGACCATGTAGAGACTGCCATATCCAGGGATCCACCCCATAATCAGCTTCTAAACGCTGACACCATTGCATACACTAGCAAGATTTTGTTGAAAGGACCCAGATGTAGCTGTCTCTTGTGAGACTATGCCGGGGCCTAGCAAACACAGAAGTGGATGCTCACAGTTAACTATTGGATGGATCACAGGGCTCCCAATGGAGGAGCTAGAGAAAGTACCCAAGGAGCTAAAGGGATCTGCAACCCTATAGGTGGAACAACATTATGAACTAACCAGTACCCCGGAGCTCTTGACTCTAGCTGCATATGTATCAAAAGATGGCCTAGTCGGCCATCACTGGAAAGAGAGGCCCATTGGACATGCAAACTGTATATGCCCCAGTACAGGGGAACGCCAGGGCCAAAAAAATGGGAATGGGTGGGTAGGGAAGTGGGGGGGGGAGGGTATGGGGGACTTTTGGGATAGCATTGGAAATGTAACTGAGGAAAATATGTAGTAAAAAAAAAAGGATGACAGTCACAGCTTTGAGAGAATTCTAGCAGGGGCATCATTGGGGCAGAGGGGCAGAGAGTATCTTCGATTCAGCCGAGCACTCCATCTGATCCAGAAACCTCTGTGTACCTCCTTACACGTTGCTATTCCTGGCCTGTCATGCACTCTTCCTAGGACAGATGCCCACGCTTCCGGGAATCCATTCTATTGCTATTCTTCAGGTTGTGGAGAAGAAAGCCAAATCTATGACTTGGTCCTGTCCCACATCTAGTCTTAGTTCTACCCAGTGGTGTTTTACATTTCTGTGTTATCTAATGCAGCCAGACTTCCTTTAACCCTAAACTGGCTTCCAGCTGCTGAGCCAAGGGAGAGCTGGGCTGAGAAGTAGTAGGCAGAGACAAATGCCCTTGAACTTCTCAAGTCTCAAGTGGAGTGTTTCTACCATGCTTCCCCTCTAGAAATGGTGGTAGATTGAATCTGGGGTATCCCCAAAGGCCTGTGTGTCAAAGTCTTGGTTCCCAGTGATGGCATCAGGACCTCTGAAATCTGTAACATCACATAGTTGGGACCCGAAGACCTGTTGCCAAGACGACAGCCACCATATTCCCAGAATCCAATTGGCTCACTTCCCACCTTTACCTGTGTTACATCATTATCCATATATCATTATTCATTATCTCTCTCTCTCTTCCCCCCTTCTCTTTCTGCTTCCACCTTCCTTGTCCCATAAACCTCTTACGTGGGGAACTGTTTTGGCCTAGAGTGCTGTGTTCAGACTTGAGCCACTATTCTAACACATCACCCAGAGCCTAGTGGGGGTCTTTAGGTCATTGAGAGCCCATCCCAGAGAGAACAGTAGCCCTCGAGCCAGTTCCTCTACCTCTCATGGTTGCATGACCATGAGGTGAATGGTTTGGCTCTGACATTTTCCTACTGTGAATGTGAATCTGCCTCCTATTGGTCCAAAGCAGCAGGACATGGTGACCATGGACTAGAATCTCTCAAACTGAGACAAATTACCCTTTTCTCTCTATAAATGAATTATGTCCGTTATTTTTATTACAATAGAAATCTAACAGAGATGTGAAATCCAAGGCTGGAAGTAACTGACTAAATTGCCTACAGACTTCCCAGGACTGGGAGTCAGGGCATCGACACACGTGGGTGACCTTAAACCTCCAGCAGAAGAAGGCTGAGAAGCAGAGAGTCCCAGCCCAGTACTGACAGCTTCAGAGCTTGGCAGACTCTCTCATACTTGCATCGTAAGTTCTAGGATCACTTTCACACAGCTGAGAGTCACTCTGCTTCTGCTGGTGGTGCAGGGACAAAAACAGTACACATCTCCTGCTCTGAGGCAGACCCCAGGTACTGGGAGGACCAAGACACACCCCCCCCCGACTCTCTGATAACTCCAGCTCAGAAAGCTGGAGACTCAAGAATGAAATTTAAGTCTGGCCTTAGGTTAGAAAGAAAACTGGTAGGTTGTTTCCTTCCGTAGATGAATTTGAACTTGAAAGGAGAGGAAACCAAATTTGGTTTCCCTTCTGTAGTCTTTCTATCAGTGCTTGATCTTCATGGCACAGAAAGTGAAACTTCTGGTGGTGTGGTACAGCCCCGTCGCTATGGTGTGGTGTGGAACAGGCTCCGGCCGAGTGATGCAGGCTTGGCTCCACTGAGCACCAGCTGAGTGACTTCAGATGCTCAGTCCCCATTGCATTACATCTCTGATGTAAAAACATCAGAGAGAAAGAAGCTCAAACAGAAGAAAGAATGAGGTTCTCTCTGGGCTTCATTTTGGTGGTTTTGGGCCATGATAGATTGGTTGGCCCTGTCATTTGGACACACACATGGCAAGGTTGTACAGCAGAAGGGTCCATACACAGATAATTCCCGACAGAGGAATCTCTAATGGCCGAGAAACACTTAAAGAAATGTTCAACATCCTTAGCCATCAGGGAAATGCAAATCAAAATGACTCTTGAGATTCCACCTTACACCCATTAGAATGGCTAAGCTCAAAATCTCCAGTGACATCAAATGTTGGCGAGAATGTGGAGGAAGGGGGAACACTCCTCCATTTCTGGTGGGAATGCAAACTTGTACAGCCACTCTGGTAATCAATTTGGTGGTTTCTCAGAAAATTGGGAATAGTTCTATCTCAAGACCCAACTATACCACTCCTGGGCATATACCCAAAAGATGTTTCACCATACCACAAAGACACCTGCATAACTATGTTCATAGCAGCTCTATTCATAATAGCCAGAACCTGGAAATCCAGATGTCCCTCAACTGAAAAACGGATAAAGAAAATGTGGTACATATATACAGGGGAATACTACTCAGCTATTAAAAAGGACACCATGAAATTTGCAGGCAAATGATAGAACTAGAAATTTTCACCCTGAGTGAAGTAACCCAGACCCAAAAGGACATACATGCACGGTATGTACTCACTAAAAATTAGATATTACAGGATATCCATGATATACCCCACAGATCCCAAGAAGCTCAAGAACAAGGAGGGCCACTGAGAGTCTCTCCTGGATCACTTTCACGTTGTCCATTGAGAAACAGTCTCTCATCAGAACCCAGACCTCCCCAGTTCAGAAGGTCTGTGTAGCCAGCTTGCTCCAGGGATCCACTCTTTCTGCCCTCTGACTGCTGGAATAAGAGGCAGGCTCTGCTCACTGGACTTTTATGTGGGCGTAGGAGATCTGACCTCTGGAAAATGCTTTACCCTCTGAGCCATGCGCCAACCTGAGCAAGAGGGGTCACTTGTGATCTACGGGTGTCAGACATGCCATGAAAGCAACATGTAGCCTTGTGTCTCTGTCTGTCTTGGAGGATGGTCACTCTCTGTGGGGTCAGTGCTGTGGTGGAGCATAGGCCACCGTGGAGTAGTGTAGTGGGTTGGCCTGACGCCACTTCTATTCTAATGCTAATTTGGGCCCCCCCAAAATTGGATGCCCTCCCACTCCACCCTCGAGAGAGAGAGTCCACACATAGACACTAGCTAAGTGATCCTGTCTCTAGTTAATTGTGATTGGTAAATAAAGTTGCCAACAGCCAATAGCTGGGCAAAAGAGACACAGGTGGGCTTTAGGTTTCCCAGATTTGGGCTTGGAAAAGAGAAAGAGAAGAATGTTCAGGAGAGGAGAAGGGAGAAGCCACCATGGGTTAAGGGTTAAGAGAACATTGCCCTATGGGCTGAATGCCCAGTTGGAGTTAAGAGCAGCCCAGATGGAACATAGTAAATAGTAAGTAATAACTCAGGGTTATTGATAGGAAAGTAGATTCTAACAGCATTGGAGGGTAGGCATCTGCCCAGTTCTTGTGCTATTCAGGGCTTATTGTAAATATAAAGGCTGTTGAGTGTGCCTTTCATTCAGGCAGTAACCAAAGGCTGGGTAGAAGCCCTGGACTGGGATTCTAAATAATTTCTACTACAGAGTAGCACCTTATAAATATGTGTTTCTGTCATTTCAGCCCCAGCTACAGCAACTTGACCCATTTAAACCTGAATCTCAATTGTTCACACTCAGAGTAGGGGAAGTGTTTTATGACATCAAGACAGTCACCTTACCCAGTGGTCAAGGATCTTAGGAAACTGCTTTAGTTGCGGCTTGCAAACTTAAAAAACTGTACCTGGGGGAGGGGTGCCTTTGCCCCACGTGGCTTCCCCAACCCTGGCTTTGATGTGTCATTGTAGCTGACGGAGTACTTTTTAGGATTTGACCCAAACCAAACCGAACCAAACCCTTCAAGGATGGACAGACCTGAACCTGCTGTGCTAGTGAACTCTTGGGATTCCACCACCAGGGAGGCTGAGGCAGGAGAATTGGAAATTAGAAATCAGCTGGGATTTATAGTGAGTTTAAAGCTAGCCTGGGCCATATAGTGAGGCCCTTTCTCAAAGCATACAGACCTCCCCCACTCCAATACTAACAACAATGAAAAGAGAGAGCCCCAAAAGCAGAGTCTTGGGGTGCCTCTAATTTCTCAGAGTGATTGATGAAGCTTCCAGTATGTCTAGATGCTGTTCTCTACAGTAGGATACCACAGCAGGCCTGGCTAGCATTCTACAGTGTGAATGAATTGAGATGCGGGAAGTCAGAGAGCCTGTAGTTCAAATGCCCTTATCAGAGGCGGCCATGTGCTTTCAGGGAAGTCAGAGAAGGAAATGACCAGTCCTGTTCCTCCTCTTACCTTTGAACTGCCATGAGACCAGCTCTTAGCTGTTTTGGGGTACTCACTCAGATTTGGGGTACTGACCTGGCCAGCACTCTGACGTGGTGCAGATGGGAACACTGTGGCTAAACAGAGACCCAGTGCAGTCCTGGGGCCAAGAGGCCAGCGTGGCTGATGAGACATCTGAATCTGCCATTCTCTGTGCCACTGTCTCTCCAGGCTTCTGGGCATGGCCACTAATGAGGGGGGCACATCCAGGCGAAGCTGAGGGCTGTGTGTCTCATCCTGGTTCTTTGGAGAGGGTGTGATCATTCTAGGTCTTGCTCTGAGATTCTCTTCTTTAGAGATTACTGGCAGAGGTGGTGAAGGCATGGCTCAAGGGGCCGAAGGCCCTTGTTTTAGACATGACATGCTATGGCTTCTGGAAGGGAGGATGGAGATCATGGAGAAGTGTCCATACAAAACACTGCTCTCAATCTAAAGAGGATGATTTTCTTCTGTGCTAACTACGAGCGAGCAGAGCTTGGGTGGCAGGTTCCCCCATCACTGGTAAAAGCTGTAAATAAAGCATTTGACCAAACTGTGGTTCATTGCTGGGAACCACAGGTAGCATGATAGGTGGGTTACGGCAAATACTCTGCTATTGGGCTCACCCACTGCCCGATGCCTTATATGCTTCCAGGCTGTTGGAGCTCATCCTCTGGAGATTTTACCCGATATTCTGATGTCAGGTCAGACACAGGTTGATGGTAACAGCCTGATAGAGAGACTAAAGGGAGCCCAAGACGATCTGACTCTGTGTCTGCAACGTTCCAACCCTCCACAGTCATCAATTCTAGTCTGCGATCTTCTGCAGAGAATTTCAGTTTGCAAGGTGGAGCAGCCAAGGTGGCTGGCTACGGCTCGGGGCATAGTCAGAGCATTTTCCAAGGAGTCTGAAAGTCTGGAGAGATGGAGAGTCAAGAACTTATTTTTTGAGATGTTCAGTCTTTTGCACACTGCGGGGACTTTGGAACCCCTGCATACTTTCCCCAGGTACTGTATAATCCATTGCTCTTGGATGCTACTCAAGGACCACAGTGGAGGGTCCCAGATGATGGCCACACAAGGCTCTTCCTATAAGGGGCCCCTTTGACAGGCAGGCATTCTTGTCTACTTGAATTTTCCGTTTATTTCAATCATTGTGGGGCCCCAGAGAAGGGCACAGAGTAGAACATTCTAGCCAACAGTACTTTGAACCACCACCTGCCTAATATCTGGTCTGACCCTCTTTCTTTTACCCCCAGGTTGCCTCTGCCTTGAGTGTAATCCCCTCCCACCACCTCTGAGAGACACAGCCTCAGAAGAGATCTGGCCATCCAGTACTGACTCAACTCATCTCTATTGAGTTAGTGAAGGCAGACCAGAAACCACAGGTGAGCACCTGTCCCAAAGGTGGCTTTCCACCATGTCTCTCATACCTGTAACTGGACATGTGCGCCTGGGCTTGAACCATTTGCAGTCCTGGGACTAAGATGAAGAAGCAAGACAATCATATGCAGGACAAAATCAGCTGGAGAGGTGGACCTTAGTCATTACTATCAATAGTGTCTTAATGAAATATTTTAAAGATTTATATGCCGGGGCCTAGCAAACACAGAAGTGGATGCTCACAGTCAGCTAATGGATGGATCATAGGGCTCCCAATGGAGGAGCTAGAGAAAGTAGCCAAGGAGCTAAAGGGATCTGCAACCCTATAGGTGGAACAACATTATGAACTAACCAGTACCCCGGAGCTCTTGACTCTAGCTGCATATATATCAAAAGATGGCCTAGTCGGCCATCACTGGAAAGAGAGGCCCATTGGACTTGCAAACTTTATATGCCCCAGTACAGGGGAACACCAGGGCCAAAAAGGGGGAGTGGGTGGGCAGGGGAGTGGGGGTGGGTGGATATGGGGGACTTTTGGTATAGCATTGGAAATGTAAATGAGTTAAATACCTAATAAAAAATGGAAAAAAAAAGATTTATTTATTTTATGTATATAAGTACACTGTAGCTGTCTTCAGACATACCAGAAGAGGGTATTGGATCCCATTACAGATGGTTGTGAGCCTCCATGTGGTTGCTGAATTGAACTCCAGACCTCTGGAAGAGCAGTTGGTGCTCTTAACCACTAAGTCATCTCTCTAGCCCTTGATGCAATATTTTAAAAAGTCATGTTCCACAAGCAAAATGAAGACATATTGGGAAGTAGATCCATGCCTGGAGCAGAGGAAATACAGATACTGTGTCAGGCCCCACAATCTAATCCAATCAGGAAAATACCAGACAAACCTAACCTCAGGCCAGGCTGAGGATTAGCTGCCTGGTTCTCTGCCAAAGTCGAGGGGATGAAGATACAGGAGCCTGTGGACACAGGGCATGATGGTCCCAGCCCCTGGGATCCAGGCACAGAAGACCATTAGTGGGAATCCTGCTAAAACCAGAGTGCGGTGGCTGCTGTAGAGTTGTCGATGCTACTGTCCTATGGTTAGGGGAGGAGGGGCTGGGAGGACATTGTGGTTCTTCTTATCCATGGAATCTATTATAGGACCCTAGCAAAAGCTCAAGACCAGGGAAAGTGCTGAGGCCTCCGTACACTGATATTCCTCTAAATACATATGATAAAGTTTAATTTCTAAATGAGGCCCAGGGGCAGATTAACACCAGCTAACGAGAAAGCAGGACAACCACAGTGATACACTAGTGAAAACTGCTGCACATGTAAGAGCGTCTTTTCTCTGGACTAGTTCACAAGAGAGTTTCAGACTAAGTAGACCTCTCTGCTAATGGAAATGTGGGAAACGCAGGACTCAGATGGAAGGACTCATGGACAAGAGAGCTTGGCACTAGTTTGAAACTCTCTCAAAGTTAAAAAAAAATAAATTAAATCACCTGCATTCATACACTGCAAATGTGGCCCACTCCAAATCAACAATTAAGGGAACAATATAGAAAACAGGACACAAGGATGGACAGGGCTGGGCTGATGACTTGGTGGACAATGTGTTTGCTAAGCAGGCTGGAGTCCTGGAATGGAGAGTCCCTGATCCCAGGGAAGCAGGGTGGGCTTGCCACCCCGTCATCCAGAGTTTACAAGGCATGCACAGGCTGGCTACCCCAGTCTCATCAGCAAACTGTGGGCTCAGTGAGAGATCCTGCCTCATAAAATGGAGAGCAGCCTTTGAAGATGCCTGATGTCAACCTCTGGCCTCCACACAGAGGCACACAGACACTCGAGAGCTCCTCATATGGTAACATAAATGTATACACATGTGCATGTGCGTGCGCGCGCGTGCGCGCACGCACGCACGCACGCATGCACGCACGCACGCACACACACACACACACACACACACACACACACACACACACACACACACTGCATGTATGTAAGCACATAAAAAACAGTAGCAATAGCCAAGGAAAGGTCTAGGAAAGCTTTCTCTGCATCTCCCTAGCTGTGTGGAAACTGCTCGCTGCTGAGGAATGAAAGCTGTGACAGGTAGAAATCTTGAGCTGCATCATAGATGTCATCAAAGATGTCATCAAAGATGTCCTTGTAGACATCGAACAGGTCATGTGAGCTGGGATTCCTTTCTAACTGGTCATGGAGCTAGGTTGGTGGCACCAGAATCAGGTGCAGCCAGGGGTGCCCCAAATGAACTCCCACAGGCCTTTGAGGATAGCAGGGTCTCTAAGCCATCTAATATAGTGGGGATTGAACCCAGAGCCTCTCATGTCCTTGACAGAAGCTCTGTCACTGGGCATCTTCTTACATTTTATCTTTTTGAGATCAGGGCTTACTAAGTTTCCCAGGCAGACCTTGAACTCACCATCCTCCTGCTCCAGCCTATCAGGTAGCTGCAATTGCAAGCCTGTGCTTCCCGGCTCAGCAGAACCATTATAACTGAAGAGATTAGTGGTCCAAGGGTGTGATGCAGAGGTTAACTCAGTGGTAGGGGCTTGCATTGGATCACAACTTGCTGGGGTTGAGGGTACAGTCCAGTCAGTGTGACATCTGCATCCAAGAGGTTCCATCCCCATCCCAGCACCACAGGAACTGGGTGTGGTCATGTAAATGTGATACCAGCAAATCCAGAGATGAAGACAAGAGGATTATATGTTCAAGGCCAGCCTGGGCTACCTGAGACTCGAAAGAAAAAAACCAAACTAAACCAAAGGTGACAATGGTTTAAAAGGAACTTAAGCCTTGGTTTCCCTGGCAATGCTCTCTCCTCTCTCTCTCTCTCTCTCTCTCTCTCTCTCTCTCTCTCTCTCTCTCTCTCTCTCTCACACACACACACACACACACACACACACACACACAAACACACGGACATGCATGCATGTACGCTTCCATGTACACTCTCTTAAACTTTCTGGCTTCATCTTCTTTGTAGCAAGTCTCTTAGGCAAGACCTGGACCACAGAGATGCTAGCTTTGGACATGACTTTCTGGGACATTCAGGATGCACTTGTCCTCTGGCTGGAGAAACCCCTAACACCATCTGCCCCTCTGAGTGGTGATTATGGTGTCACCTGTAGGACCTTGTGGAGCTTATACTTCCACTGCCCATCAGGAGTGACATATAAAGCCAACCAATGGATGTGTGCACAGTGATGTGTAGGCAGGCCACAATGAGTTTGTCCTGTGGCAGAGGTGTGAGACCAGTGACCCCAGCAACCTTATCCCTTCCTTGGGTCTATGGCCCATGGTGGGTACTGTAGTGCCATAAACAAAAAGCAACCTGCCCTGCTGGATGCTGGACATAAATTGGTAGTCCAGCCGTAGTGTTGTCTTACCTCCTTGAAGGCAGAGGAGGCATCTTATTGACCAGCAAGGAGGAGATGAGGAAAGGCCTTGGAGCTTCGGTATCACATTGAGGAGTGGCATGTGTGTGTGTGCTGTGGTCCTGTGTGTGTATGGTACATGGAATATGAACATATGTCTGAGATGTCTGTGTGTAACATGCATGTGAGTGGGTAGAAGAGTATGCAGTGTATGAGTGCATGTATGTGGGCATGGTTTTCAGAGATGTGGGTGTGTATGTGTGTGCTTATGATGTGTGTGTGATGCGTATTTGTATGTGGATGAGTATGTGTTTGTGTATGATGTGGGTATGTATAATGTGTACATGTGTATATGATGTGTTCATGTATGTAAATGATGAGTATGGTATGTATGTGTATGATGGATATGTGTGTGTATGTGTGTGCATGTATGATGTGTATGTGTGTGTATGATGTGTATGTGTGTGTATGATGTGAATGTGTGATGTGTATATGTGTGATTTGTATGTATATGTGTATGATGTGTATGTGTGTGTTGGCTTTGTCTCATCAGACCTGAGCCTTGGCCCTCATATAAGGCCAGGTTCTCCTGTGGCTCTGCAAAGTCCTGGGGAGGAAGGTGTGTCTTGTTACAGGGAGCTGAGCTGCTGGTTCTGTGGAGCAGATGTGTTGACTCCAGCAGGAAGCAGAGGAAAGGGACAAGAAGAAGACACAGCTTGACAACAAGCAAGACACACCTGTCTTGCACTTGGGTGTGCACAGGCTGGATCTTCAGCCTGCATTCGATGACACCAGCAGCCCATCCAGACTACCAACTCAGAAGCCTTGCCTGTACCTATTTTCATATGCTGCTGCCTACATACTCACATGCCAGCCGCATGTACATGAAGACACTCGCAGGTACACTCTCTCATAATTTACCCCCACACATATACCCACTCACTCACGACCGTGACTATACCCTGTAGGCACACACAGCTCACACGTGCACATACACATCACAGGCAGTCACAGCCCTGACAGGTCCACTCACTACCTGCACATACATCAGGTATGCACACATACCCACAGCCCCACAGCACATATATTCACAACAGTGGCACTCCACACCCGCAAACAGGACATGTGTTCCTATAGCCACGAACGCACATCTCCGTCAGCACGCTCTGCTTCTGTGACCTGGGCCTGAGGTTTGAGAATGTTTCCAACTTGGCCAGACTTCAATGGGACAGCACTTTCCAGTCTGAGGAGCAGGCAGTGAAGTGGGGACCAAGGGTGACATCCCAGGGACTGCATGATAATTAGAACCTGGTCACCCTGTGGAGAGTTCTGCCTTTAGAGACTTAGGCCTGTGTATGTATATGATGTATATGGGATCATAGCCTTGAATCATTTGGCCATGGTCCCTCTCCTCAGGGGCCATTTCCATACCCCACCCTCACCCCCATTCCCAGTCGTAGGATCCTTAACTGTTCTCTCCACAAGTGTCCTCTGCTTCTGAAAGTCCTAACTACCAGACTGGAGGCAGTCAGTCACCCAGTGGCTATGTCACTAGGCTGCCTTTGAACCTCATTGGAGGTCTCTCTTTAACTTGCCATTCTGTAGGACTTGTGTCCTATTCTTGAATGTTCTGGCCCTCAATGTCCGCAGCACTGTCCTGGGCCATTGCGTCTGTGTGGGAAGGTGGATTACCAGTGACATCCTCAGAGAATGCCCAAGAGGCTCCTCAGTAAACAACCTGCCTACCTCCTCAGGGTTAGCCTAAGCTGGACCATTTTATGGCCCTGAAACCAGACACCATTCTTTTGCTGCATCCCATAGGAGCCAGAAGAAGACAACGTGGAAATCAAGTTGTGTGTGTTTGCCTAAACCCACTTAACTCCCCTCTGCGGCTGTGAACCCTGAGCCTGGGATGGGACCCGTGAGTGGGAAGCTCTCTCCCAGCCTGGCTTGAATCAAGACTGCCAGCAACAGGCAACAGAACCTACTGGCTGTGGTAAAGGGCTCATGTTCAGTGTTGTCACCCCGGTGCCCTAGTCAAAAAAGAAAGGACTCCAGCTGTGGCCTGTGCTATGTCTGATGACTGCCCCCTAGTGTCCGTTTCTGAAATGAGTGCAAAGCTGGAAGAAGGATGCTGTTACTACTTAGAGAGGGCTCTGCCTAAGGAAAGAACTGAAAAGGACAGGATGACAGGACTTAAGAGACATTCCCGGGCCTACTGAGCTGGAGGACAGCCTTGGGAGCAAAGTATGCCCCATGAGCATCAGCCAGGAAGTTAGAACTCTCACATGCACACTCCTGTGGACTGGCCCCAGGTCCGTGCTGTTTGGTAGGGAGTTCTGCCTGGCAGGCAGTTGTGCCTTCAGGGCACATGGCTGACATTTGTTGCCGCTTACAGCCACCTGCCGGTCTGCAGTGCATCCTGGGTAAATTATTAACAGGCCTCTTCCTAGAGAGCTTCCCTAGAGGTAGATAGAGGCAGCCAGGCAAAATACCTATGTGGGCTGAGACCGGGACCTGCTAGCCCCTGGTGTGGGGCAAAAAGACAACAGCCTTCCTGTGGCCCTGCTGATAATTATCCACACACGGATCAGTGTGGGATGGAATCCTTAAAAACTTAAGTTATGGGCAGACTTGACATTGTTCTTGTACAGGCATGGGCTGGGATTGGAGAGGGACCGTTGTAAACCGGAGACAGGGATTAATCCTGTATCAGACAGTAGAAAGATGACCCACAATATTCTCAAAAGTGCAATCTGACCTCGGGGAGGGAAGGGCAGTGGGGCTGGAGTGGATTCTGGGTGGCTTTCCAGTCTGAAAGAGAACTTCACAGAAGGGAATCAGTCCCTGAGACAGAGATAAACAACAGGGGAACTGAGGTGAGCCTGCAGGAATAGCAGGTGCGGACAGACAGAGGCCATCAGGAAGTCCAGCCACCTTTACTCCTGAGAGACCCAAGGTGCCCATGATGCAGGACAGAAAGATGTGAAAACCTGTAGGGATACTTGTAGGGATAAAATCCACTGGGGGATCCCTCTCCAGCTGGACACACAATTCCAACACAATCAGTATTTACCATGAAGGTTGCCAACACAAGCGATCTTTGGTACAGAGACATCTTCAGGTACTGATAAGGTAGCAATAAGGTAGGTTCTGGGTCTGAATGTTGGCGGCCTGGGCAGGGCCTCTCCCCCTGGGTGTGTTTTGGAAGTCACTAGACTGAGATATCCTACCTCTCTGTAATTCTGTGATCTTGGGCCCTCTCAGCTGAGCCCTGTCAGGTTTCCCAGACATCCTCTACAGACAGCAGATTCAAAGCCACTGGAATCCTATTCATGGGTGAAGACAGTAGCATGGAACCTTGGCTTGGAGTTGAGGCCCCTAAAAGATTAAGGGGTGTCCATAGGCTGCCCTGGGTGACAGCACGCTGCTATGCCTCTCTCTGTCACTGCTGCCTCGGACATCTTCAGCTACACTTGAGGTCAGGTGGGAGAGGAGGGGCGGCCATGCTTTGGAAGAGGCAGAGAACACCTTAGCAGGAGACCTCATACCCCAAGATGGAAGCAGAAAAGGAAGGCATGCCTTTGGCCGCCCCTCTTAGGTAGGTACTTTAAAACAGGTAACACATAGCTCACTGCAGGTTCAATGTGTGATGCCTCGGTGACTTTGTATGGGCAGGGGCGCCAGGTCTGCCTTCTTTGGGGTTAGATGGAATAGATGCTCCTCCCTTCAGGCCTAAGGGCCAGACCTTCAGACTACAGGAACGTGTCTTTTGCAAGGCCAGCAGAGGCCTGGCATTGACCACAGACTGGAAGTAAGCTTGGAGCAGTAGCCAGAGTACAACAGACCAAAGGCAACCCCTGTCCACCTGGGATAGATTCTTTCACATTTGTATGGGACACCTGGGAGGTCATATTGGCCGAGATGGCAGTGGTGGTTATTATACAGCAGGTGGGTAGAAGTTAGTTTGTCCAGGTTGTCAGAGGCAGGTGCACTGTGGTCCTCAGCAGAGTGACCCACTGAGGTGTTTTACCAGAAGCAAGTTAACCCTGATGGTGGCAGCATGAAGCCAGGAGTTTAACCTGTTCTGGGGCAGTGGGATATTCGGAATTAGGTCCATGAGCCCTTCCAGGAGGCTTCCAGCTGCAGATGTGTGTAGATAAATGGCTCAGGGTGGGACGGGGAACCCGAGTGTTTGAAGAACAGGTATATAGCGGCTTCCAAAGGCTCCATAAAAAGCTGGACATGGACTCTCCCCTCTGTGGGATGAGGCATTGTCTCCTAAGTAAACCATGTGCTACATCCAGCCCCATGATTTGAATAGAGGAGGCAGCCGGGAGGTGAGAACCAAGAGGGGTTGAGTCCAGTCTGGGTGTGTGCCTCTGATTCTAACAGGGACAGCAGGACAGCAAGGGAGTTCCCCACTGGGAAGCAGGGGCTGATTTGAACTGGATCCGTGTGAAAGAGGTCAACGACTGATTTTTAATTGATCCAACCCAGGGTGTTAGGCAAGGGCTCTACCAGGAAGCTGCAAACACAGCTCTTTTGCTTTCTGCAGTGTTGGGATTAATAGTAATTGGGTTTTTGCAGAGGGGAAACAGTATGTGGGGGAGGGGTCACTCCAGTGTCACCGGGAGGAGCAGATCCAGGTCCACCGTGATCTCTGGTTGGTGCTCTCTGCCCCGGGAGCAAGTCTGAGGTCCCTCAAGAATGAGGAAGGGGCATGCGGAGGTGGATAGGCAATGCTTGCTTTGTCTTCTGCTTTCATTGTGGAAACTCCCAAAGTGACAGTCACTTTGAGAGTTATAAAGGGACAGGGTCTCATAAAATCCCAGGCTGGGGGAGCAGGGGGGCGGTTTAGGGGACTTTCGGGAAAGCATTTGTAAAGTAAATGAAGAAAATATCTAATAAAAAAATTGAAAAAAAATCCCAGGCTGGCCTTGAACTCACCGTGTAGCCTTGTGCTTCTGCTCTGTCTGCCCCCATGTCCTGAGTGCTGAGATTAGAGATGTGTACCATCATACTCAGTAAATGTAGAGCTGAGCCTCAAACCCGTGGCTTTGTGCACGCTGGACCAGTGCTCTACCAACTGCTTCTCACGGCCCCGGGTATCATTTCAGAGTTGAGTCTGGGTTCTTGTTTCCTGAGAACAGCATCTTGCTTTGTCTTCGCAAGGAATACCATTCACGTCTCTAATGAATGCATACTTGTGGGTGAGCGAGGATGAGTTTGGAGTCTGTTGGGACAAGCTGCGAAGGGATCATGCGAAGAATAATTAGACTGTCAGTTCTAGAGGATAGAGGGTGCATCCCCTCTCTCCCAGTCTCTTGGAAATCAGTGATTCACAAACTGTGCTCATGCCTGGGGCACGTGAACCCTGTCTGGATGGGGCCTGCACACAGAATAATAGAACCCCGACTCTCCAGAAAATAAAACACCAATAACAGCAACAGCGACAGCAAAACATCTGGCAAATACAACTAAGGGATCTAGGACTCAAGCAGCCACCGCCCTCCATGAGGATGTACGGGGAGAGGGGGGAACGTTGGGAGGGTGCTTGACAGACACTGTGAAGAAAGACCCAGGTGGGGTCCGCATGATGTTCTCTGACTTTTCCTGGGGAGACATAAGCAAACACTTATTCACCCCATATAGAACAAACAAGTTCTGCTCAAGGCTAACTTGGTGAACCAATGAGTTTATTTGGCTTCCTTACAGAGCACCACAGGAGGGGTTATGGGGTTGGAGAGGAAGGGGATGGGATACAACAACTGCATTACCATAAAGTCCTACCTCATCATGAACGATGGCTCACAGACGCCGTGACATCATGTCCCATGTCTAGTTAATCTACTGTTTTATATATTCTAGTATCTCCCGAGCTCTGTTGTAGCAGGGGTGGGGGCTGCTGTAGGAAGGAATAGCTGAACAGTTACCCCCTACTCCCTTGATGTCCTGTGACCCTACCCTACCCTCTTCCTGTGGAGTGTCATCAACTCCATTACCGTTGTTGAAGATCTTGATACCTCTGTAGCAATGTACTGCTCATCACTTCCTTGATGTGACTATCCGGCCAAAGACATCTCTATTCCAAGATGGCAGTAGATGATCCTGCAGCACCTGAAGGAACACTATAATATGGGCACATGAGTATCTCAACTCCGGGAAGTATAGCTTTGGCCCAGCTACTGATCTCAGCACTCTCTTTCTCTGGCACCGGACAGAGCCCTCTTAGGTCTGCTTCCTCCAGAAAATGGATGGACGTCTGTGTGTGTTTGCGGGGAGGACACCTACCTGCTGACATGTTCTGAGTGTTTGAAAACTGGTTTGTAGTCATTGGTGACAAGCAACAAGGATACCCAAGCACTGCTACCTGCTTGCTGGTTCCAGATGTTTCTGTGAAGGAGTGGAGACCATCACCATGGCCTGGGCTGCTGGTGATTAGTAGTCAGACCTAGGATCGAACCACAGGAGTTAGGAAAGGGAAGTATACGAATTTGCATTGGTTATTTCCTTTTTAATGTGTGCGTGTCTGTGTGTCTCTGTGTATGTCTGTCTGTTCATCCATCTGTCCATCCATCTGTCTGTTTGTCTGTTTGTCTGTCTGTCTGTCTGTGAGAGAACATGGGGTAAATGTGGAGGTCAGACGGTAATGACCATGAGGGAAGGAATTCAGACACTCTACACTCTGTGGTCAGCTTTGTTCAGGGTATGGCTTCAGATTTCTAAAGTCTTGGCACAGTGAGGAAGGGGTGACAAAAGTAAAACCAGGTGATGGGGGAGGGACAGTTCTAGTCACCCTTTGCTGTTTTACAGACCCTGGATCTTGGTACCTTAAGGCCACAAATCCCACAGCATTTTCTCCCATGGTGTTAGGAATTCCTGAAGGCCCCATCAGGGTGGTACTGACTCAGGGTCTCTCAGGGGGAACAGCAGGAACATGTAAGAGAGGGATGAAGGATTTGGGGCTACCCAGGCATCTCTGTTGGCAGCAGGCTCAGGGTCTTTCCCTAAAGTCTCTGGCAGGGGGGAGCTGCATCCCTTGTAACTAGTCCCAGATGGTCCACTCTCTGCAAAATCAGGCTCAAGATGAGGGAGTGGTCAACCTTGAGGGCAGAAGAATCAAGGTCACGTCATCTGAGGATGTGTGGTCAGGGATGCTGCTGAAGCTATGCCAGGACGTTCTACTAACCGTGTTGAGGGGCTGCAGATGGTCCTCGTGAGGCAAGAGAATAGAGAATCCCCGTGTCATCAGTATTTTGACTCAATATCCCCAAAGCATTTCAACCAAGTCATCACCAGCTATTCAGAGAAGAACAGGAGTTTGGGCCACTGTCCTGATCGATTCGCTAACACCTCCAGGGGCAACCACACCACCTCCTAAATTGATCCTGAATACACAGTTGAACTGAGCTGCTCACTGTGGGGAATTCCTATAGAGCTGGCCGGGTACAAAATTCCAGATCTGCCATCCCATTAACATGCAGAACATCTGGGGTGAAGTGGGTATGATGGCTCCCTCTCCTTTCCATGTGGAGGAGAGATAGTCGATAAGGAGAGAGACAGTCCACCAATCTTCTTTGTAACCATAACTATCCTTCAAGAGTGGCCTTTGAGCTGGAGCAAGCCCCTGTCCCCTGCCATGAACCTTTCATTCTGCCTGATACGTTTTTTCTGTGCTCATGTTAACATGAAACAGCAGAAGCACACGTTGCACGGGCAAGAACACGAGCCCTTTCCAAAGTATGGAGCATTTGACTGGAAAAAAAACCCCAAACTGTGTTTTCTAGACTCTTTATGGCTGTGATTAGAGGTGGGTTAGATGCTGTTGTGTTCAAGGACTGGCAGAGTGTGAGGGACTGGGTCTGGGTGTCCGTAGCTACAATCAGGAGCCCTAATTTAGTTCTACAAAAGGACAGGATTGTGATGACATATTTACAGACCTTAATTAACTTGGTTTTCCATTGCAGAGCTTGGCAACACTGCATGCCATGAAATAGGCTGAGCTGGCCAATAGGCAGAGCTGAGGAGGCTGAAGGAAGCAGAGGCAGAACACAAGGTGAATTGTTCCTATTTTCCTTGTGAGGTGGTGAGGTGAACGATAGAATCAGCGTGCTGGCCTAATACTGGTTTACTTCAGGTTACCTTTTATTGTAAAGGTTACACCAGAGAGAACTTTATTGTCAGATCAAATTACTATGCCAGTTGTAACTGCATGCGTGTGTGTGTGTGTGTGTGTGTGTGTGTGTGAGAGAGAGAGAGAGAGAGAGAGAGAGAGAGAGAGAGAGAAAGAGAGAGAGAGAGAAAGAGAGAGAGAGTGAAAGAGAAAGAGAGAGAGAGATTTGGTTCCTATCATTTTCAATTTTCCAGAAGGTCAGATAAACAGCTCATCTTAGGCTCGGTAATGTGACCGTGTGATCAGTGACTCAGAACTGATTTTGAGTCTGACCCATCAGGACCAGTTCAGGAACCTGCTCCAAAGCAATATCTCCTGGGGTTTTCATTAAGTGTGTGCTATCTCTGGTGGCCTTGATGCTGCTGTGTGGTCTTCTAGGGGAGAGGTGAAAAAACTTTACCTCAGATGAGATAGAACAATGATATGTGCAAGTGTAGCTTAGTCAACTGGGAGCTTATTGGAGTCACCCACAGTAGGGCTGAGGGGTTACCTGCAGGAATAAGGGTGACTTGAAGACACCTACATCATTGAAAATCCCACCCAGCATGGGTGACCCTCAGGAAAAGCCGTACCCCTGGAGCTCCGTATGATCCTCGGGTAACTTGGCCAGTTGGGCAGCAGCTATTCCTATGCTCATACAACCTCGGCAAGGGCCGTGAGATCCTTCTAAGTTTATGTGTTGTTTGTTTGTTTGTTTTTCAAGACAGTTTCTCTGTGTTCACAGTGTCCTGGAACTCACTCTGTAGACCAGGGTGTCCTTGAATTCACAGAAATCCACCTGCCTCTGCCTCCTGAGTGCTAGGATCAAAGGTGTATGGCACTACCACTTCCTGAGACTCGGGTGTTTTGTGTTCTTAGTCTTAATGAACTTCCCTCGACTCTAACTCAAGATTATTTCAACTTGAAGGAAATAGCCAGCCACACTATAGAAGTTCTAGAACAATGGAGTTTAACAGTTGTTACAGAGACTGTGGGATCCGGAAAGACAAAATTATGTACCCTTTAATCTTTCAGGGAATGACTTTGCTGACAGGCAGGGGGAGGCCTGACCTCTTCCTGTGACTCCTCCTGCATCAATAGGTTAGCAGGACCATGCTTTCTTCAGCAACTTTCCCAGGCCCCTCCCCTGACTTCTGAGTATTAAGTAGATCCGCTTCTCCGTGGGCCTGGGTATTAGTAGGACTCAGCTTGGCATGGCTCCCAGAGTGACCTCAGAGCCTATAATCCTTATTGTTCCAAAAACTGTTCCAAGAATCACAGCCTAAAGCCTGTTCCTTCAGTGACATTTAAAACACTTAATTATAAATACTAAGCCTTTTTTCTCAATCAGGTCACTGAATGTATTTTGGCTTTCCGAGCTGACTCTTGGCCATAGAATACCTGAATCCTGTGCTTGAATAATTGACATGTAAATAGTATAGAGTTCAGCCAGACCTTTAATGCCAGCACTCAAGAGGCAGAGGCAGGCTGATCTCTATGAGTTTGAGGCCAGCCTGGTCTACAGAATGAGTTCCAGCCAAGGCTACACAGAAGAACCCTGTCATTGTAAAACAACAATAACAAAAATACAGTCTTTCATCTATGACAGTTATTGTGATATAAGTTTATGTGATATATGTTGTTCTATTATTATTTATTTGTGTGTGTATGAGTGTGTGTGTGTGTGTGTGTGTGTGTGTGTGCATGCACTGGTGTTCTTGAGTGAAGATCAGAGGACAACTTGCAATGGTTTGTTCTTTCCTTCCACGTGGAACCTGAGGATTGAACTCGGGTATTCAGGCTTGGCGGCAATCACCTGTATCTGCTGAGACATCCCACTGGCCCTTCTGATGTATTTGTACAGGATGAGAACGTGTTAAGAACTTCATACCATGCTTTTATTTAGGAAATTAAAAGGCCAAGATTACCCCACAGCTGTTCATGTGAGAAATCCCCCCGAGGGCCATTTGTTTAAAAAGTCCTGTCCCAGCACCCCTTGACTCGGAAGCTCTGGCCCTTGTGTCCTTGTGCCCTGCCATGGTCAGAACTGAGTACCCTGGTACAAAGTGAGACCTGCCTGATTTTCCTCCCTGAGCTCTGTTCTAAAGCCTGTTGTGCAAGAGCGGGGGTGGGTGAGGAGTCGCAGTTTCCTTATGCAACAAGGCTTCCTCCTGAGGTCACCCACTGGATGCATTTAATTAGGATATGTTAGGTCTATCTAAGAGAAGAGGGTGACTCTAACCAGCAAAGAGCTGAGACAGCACACTGGAAGTCATTAAGAGCAGATAGCATCACATCACGGGCGCTCTCAGCCCACACTGTGAAGATGAGCCCACTTTGTTTTCTGAGGTGCTCCTGGGCGGGGCTGTGTTGGAGCTGCTTGTTAGCAGTCAGCCATTTGCCACCGGTACCTTGACACTGCGCAGCCCTGGATGAATGCTACCTCCTGACTCTCAAATCAAAGGTCACATTTCTGTGAGCCTCCTGAGGCTGAGGGGTCATGTCATTCAGTCATTCCACAGAAGCACTGTGACTTAAAAAGCACCGCGTAAATGAGACCCAGATGAGGAAGGAGAGAACTGACCCCTGGCCCCCACAAGATGTCCCTTGAGCCCCAGCAGGCATTTTTGCGGCAAATTCACCTGTGTGCACACACATGCACAGCACATGTGCACACACACACTAAGTACAATGAACTTCTCAAGTCTAGATATTCATTTCTTCCTTTTCTTTTTCTTTCTAATTTTCCATGTGAAATCTAGCCAAATGCATAGCTTTAGGGAAAGAAAAATGGAAATTCCTCAAAATCCGATACTTGAGGAGAGAAAATGACTAATCTCTGGACTTGAAATGTGGATGGACCCCTCTTCTGGAAGTGCAGAATCTAAATACAATACTGAGAACGTACATCTCGGAAAACACTGCTATCGACGTGTTAATGAGTGGAAACCAAAGTTAGCATTAGCAGAAGGGACATTTGTATTCACGTTCGAGCGGGATATATTAGGGTCACCTTATAAGCGCTGTTTTCTAGAAAGTAGAAAAGGCATGAGACTCCCAGGGACCCACAGTGGCAGGCTTACCCTTTCTTTCTTTCTTTCTTTCTTTCTTTCTTTCTTTCTTTCTTTCTTTCTTTCTTTCTTTCTTTCTTTCTTTCTTTCTCTCTCTCTCTCTCTCTCTCTCTCTCTCTCTCTCTCTCTCTCTCTCTTTCTTTCTTTCTTTCTTTCTTTCTTTTTTTCAAGATGGGCAAGATGGCAGCCACCTCGCCTGGGATCTCGCCACATCACACACAGACCATGCGAGTGGGAGCCTTGCCCAGGACTCAGAGAGGAAGCCTGGGAAAGTCAACACCTAAACGCAGGAGGCTGAGGATGGGAAATAAAATCAGCGATGTCTCACCAAAAAAATAATAATGAAAAAAAAAAAAAAGCAAACCAGCTAGGAAGCTGCCTATAAATGACATGTTATTGTTTCTCTCTGGTCCCTCGGGGACTTTCTGGCTATTTTAATGCTGTGTTTTCTTAAGACACGTTCAAACAGCAGGGCAGGGAACAGAGAGAGCGGAATGAGAATTAGACGTGTTGACTCTGCCCGTGCCCTGCAGGTGAAATGTCACGTCTTGTTCTCAGCCTCCAAAGATTCAATTACGTGACCCATTTTTCCAGCCGTGCTGTTGCAATGCAAACTGCTCAGAGAGCTGCTGGCATCCCCCACCACCCTAAACAGGAACCTCGCTGGTTGTAGGACGGAGCTTTGTTTAGTTCAAAGCATCTGAAAATGTGGTTGTTCTCAGCGTCGGGGCGAACCCGTGTGGAAAACGCAGCCTCCTTCTGAGCTGTGCATGCATGTGTCAAGACTGGCTGAGGGGCCCAGGTTTGGGCTAGCTGGGGCTTTTCCAGGCCTGTCTTCTGTCACTCGAGGAAGGTGACTAGAAAGGAAATGTGGTCATTGGTGATTCAGCCTTTGACAGATGGCATGACACTTGTAGTATCCCATAAGTACCACCCCCCATCCCTAAAAAAAAGTCACATTTCTGCCCACCCCCAACTTTTTCTCAGTTTGTTGGGAAATGAACTAGCAGCAAGTTCACCTGTGTGAACACGCATGCACAGCACATGTGCACACACACTAAGTATAATGAACTTCTCAAGTCTAGATATTCATATCTAGATAGTCCTATCTATTCTAGATAGAACATTATAGAACTTTGGGGTCATCTCATTCAATTTCTTTTGTTTTTCTGAAAACACGAGTTAAAAGTACTGGGCCAGTGAGACCCACGTGAGGAAGGAGAGAGCAGGCTTTGAAGGCCAGTGTTCTTTAAGGTAACTTGTCTCCTCCAATCTCTCTGCCTCCCTGGGTAGAGGGGCAATCAGGTTCCAGTTGTCTAGTCAGAAAATCACACATGCCATGAAAGCCCTCCCATTGTGTCTGGCTCCTGAAGGGGCCCGGGCACAGGCAGGGCACTATACCCGCTTTCCAGGGGAAGAGTCACAGAATGGGAGGCAGTTGGTTTCGCCAGTCTGTTCAGTGTGTGGGAAGACGATCACACTGCGTGCGGTAGCTGAGACGCTGAATGTCCCCTTTAATTTTCCTTCTCCCCCACCCCCTCATGGTCCAGAGAAAGAGGTCTTTAGATTTGTTGGCTTTTCACTCTCCTTCCTACGGAAGCAAAATCATCTACTTCCCAAGCACATGAGGAGAAGACTCTGGTGCCAAAGGTTAGCATGGTCTGCAGAGTCCCCTTTTGAGATGGGACATGGTGGGTAACTCCCTAAGGCGTTGCTGAGGCTTTTCTTTCATGACCAATGAGTGACAGGTGGCTGGAGAGGGTGGCTCAGCAGCTATGAGCACTTGCTACTCTTTCAGAGGACTGGAGTTTGGTTCCCAGCACCTACATCAAGTGTCACACAGCAGCTTGTAATTTCAGGGCCATGGGATCCAAAGACATTATCTGGCCACTAACGGCAACTTCACACACACACACACACACACACACACACACTCACACTCACACACACACACACCAGTTATAAAAGATACACATTATGCATCTGATTTGGACAGACTTTATTTCAACAGCTCATGAATATTCCTTGCTTGACTGCCAAGAGTTTCAGCACAAACACTGCTCTATCTCCTAGATCACACAGAGTTTGCTTTGCTTTTCCATCTTCCGACCATCCATCCATCCAGATGCTGTGGGCCTGGGAAAGGTTGAAATGCAGGCAGGCAGTGTTTCTGCAGAGGTACACTCCACCATACACTCTTTGGGTCCAGCATGGAGACCACTCCACCGGGAAGCCCGGCACACATCACACATGACATGCCATGCCTTGCACCTTTGAAGCCCATCACTGCCTTGGACAAGAGAATGTGAGGAAGACAACGTGGAGACGTTTGCAAGACTAACTCTAAAGGCAGTATGGCATCTGCCTAGCTTTCTTGGGCTCTCATACCGAGTGTTATACTCCTTGTTTTTAGGAAGCCCCCCAAAGAGACTACACATGGGTGTGTGAACCAAACGCCAGCAAGAGCCAGCACAGGTCAACAGCCCGATCAGGGAATGACCATGAGGTGACCTCAACGTCCATGTTGGATATTTCCCAGTGGGGACTTCAGACACCATGGGGTCGAGATAAGCCATCTGGTGCTTCCTGTTCAACTTCCTGCCCAACCGGAAGCAGGAGAAGTGATGAGGGGGAATTATTTCAAGAGGGCTGATCTTGGGGATTTGGTTAAACAGCAGCAGGTAGCAAAAGGGGGGGGGGGCTCTTGTATCTTGTACCTTGTAGCCGAGGAGTGAGTGTTGTGAGTGGAGGCCCCAGAAGCCACTGTGCTGGGGTTCCCCTTTCTTTCAGCCTCTTCCTTTAAAATCCTGTCTGTTCATTAATCCTGTAAACAGCCCTCCAGCCAAGATACATGCATGTTCATATGTGTGGTATATTATGCACCTGGTGACGAAATAGAGGAACAGGAGAAAGACTAACAAAACAGCATACGTCCAGTCTGTGGTTGTCCCACAATGTAGGATAACGCCTCTGAACATCACTTCGGTATGAGCTCTTGTGTAATAAAAATAATGGGGTTTGAGAGAGAATATTTATTTTTAATGGGAGAATGGGCAACAGCAAAACAGTCTTGGGATCAATGTTTTACAAAATAAGTTACCAATCTTGTAAAATAAACACCCTTTCCCTGCCCCATGTCCCTTGACAGGCACATGCTGTTCAGGGGATAGCTTGGTGGTGGAGGGGTGGTAGAGACACAGTGGTGTGACCTGATGGGTCACCCCTTGAGATGCAAGACCTGCTGATTCAGCATTGCAGTAGCCTTTTAAAACCTGTTGTACTTAAAGCAATGGATAACTGTGGCTTGTACCACACTGTATTGTACAATATTATAGTGTCTTGTGTCATACTTTATAGTACGATATGGTATTATGGTATTATAATGTACTATACTCTATTTTATTGTACTGTGTTGTATCACTTTGTATTGTATTATTTCCAGAGCAAGCTATCTGATATCTGACACTGTACAATACAGATGCTTGCAGGTGTGGTCCTCTGGTGATATTCCTCTTTGTCCAGGGACTTCCTTTAACATTTAGGTCTGGATTCCTCTGTCTCTGTCTCTGTCTCTGTCTGTCTGTCTGTCTGCCTGCCTGTCTCTCTGTGTGAGTACATTTTCATGTATGTATACATATATGTGTGGGATCTGAACTCAAGCCCTCAAGCTTGAATGACAAGCCTTTCCCCGGCTGAACCATGTCTCCAGCCTGTCTGTATTTATAGAACCAGATTTGCCCGCACTTGAGACTTTGCACGCATATGCTCACTTGTGGCCAAAGTGGGCAGGGAGATGTATAGACCGACAATTTACCTACTTAAAAAAATTAAGTGTGACTTTGAAATGAAGAGAATGATATCAACATTTAAATGAAAACCTTGGACCAATGAGGTGGCTCAGTGGATAAAAGCATTTGCAACCAGTCAGTCCTGACGACCTGAGTTTGATCCTTGGGGTCCACATGATGGAAGGGGAGAAGGTACACCTGCCAGTTCTTCTCTACCTCCGCATGCGTGCCGTGCCATGTGGGTACCACCCCTTCTCCAAATAAAGAAATGTAATAAAAATGAAAACCTTTGTTTCCGTTTTTGAAATACATACCTACATAAGCATGCATACGCATACGCACGTGCGCATGAGCGAACACACACACACACACACACACACACACACACACACGCACACACACACACACACACACACACACACGCTCACACAACACACGAGAGGTAGGGAGAGACTGTCTTTGAACCCCCAGCCACAGATGTGGGCAGACGACACAGGTGGTATTTTGGTGACTTGAGTGATGAATGGGTTTTGTCACCACGAACGTGATTTTCTGAAGTGATGAACCATGCTTGGTACTGTTCCAAGCCAAATATCGAAGAATTTCCTCTTATCTTTCATCATAGCTAGATTCCTAGACCCTGTATTTACACGTGGAGTGTCAGATTGTGGGCTCAGATAATGATCAAGTTTCTCCCTCTATATGAAAACTCAGATAGGCACGCAAAAGTCATGTGAGATGGGGCAGATTATTCTCTTGTGGGGGTGACTGGCATCTCTCTTTTATTCCTACAGAATGCCAGAGGCACCTTCTAATTGTCCCAGTGAGTAAACCCTGTGTCTCATTTGCAATGGCTGAATTACAATGAAATAGAATTCCTAAGCCCACATGGTCTCTTCTGGTAGCGCTAGCAAGCTGAGTGGGGCATCATGGGAACTGGAGCAGGAACATATGAGCAGACACAAAGAAACTGAGGAGCCTGAGCTCTGAATTCCACTGCACTGTCAGGAAGGAGTTGGCAGAGCCAAAGACTGCCGTTCTGAAGGTTGGCTCTTGACGGACTTCCATGGCCCTGGTGTTCATTCTGTCTGACATATTTGTGCATATTGGTTGATGCTGAGACAGTTTCCTTCACTATGCGATTCAAGAATTCTTTCCCTGGGGAGATGTAAACAGCACCAACCTCCTCTTTATAAGGTCCCAGGACAAACCAACTGGTCTACCCAGGAACCAATGGGTCCCAGGACAAACCAACTGTACAAGTCTACCTGGGAAACAATGGGTTTATTGGGTTTGATTACATAGCATGGCTGAGGGGTTAATAACACTAACAGGAGAGTGGGATACTCTAAGCAGCCACTCTGGAAAATCTTCAGCCAGCATGGATGGCAGCGTCCCTATAGACACAGAGATAGAACCCCTCCAGTTAAGTTTCCCAGATTATACACTCTAGCACCTGCTGGAGACGGTGAGGCCATATAAAATCAGGGATGAATCGGGCATCAGTATCTGGGAACCTCAGGTGAGATCCAGTGACCCTCCCCACCCTTCCTCCTCTGATGTAATATCAACGGATACAGGTCCACTGGAGATGGTCTCTCCTAAGCAGGCCCAACTATTTTGCACCCAGCATCCTATTCCACAGCGCTGTGTGCTAGGCCAGGGGGAGTCTGTATGACCAGCTCTCAGCAGTGCAGATGTTGGCCAAAGTCCCTGGCCCAGTAGTAGGTCACATTTTATACAATCTGTTCTGACCTAGTGCTGGGGGAATTAAGTGCACCCCATGTGACCACACTGAGAAGGACCCTGGAATTTGTCACCTGGATCCCTCCAGGTTTTGTCCCACTCACTCTCCCTCCTCCCCCCCGCCCCCTTTACTCATTTTGTATTCTGGGACAGTAGCGGCAGTGGGTATAGCTCTCTGCTGAGCCCTGTAAGGTGAGTTCTCTTAGCTAACCACTGAAAAGAGAGATCCTCTGGGGACTCCATGCTGTGTGGAAATAGTGTTTTCCCTTCCCTGTGGGAAACTTCCTTTGCCTGGTGATTCCCGTGGCGTCTCCTGAGACGGTGGTTCTATGGGGAAGCTTTCTCAGAACCTATAAACTATACTTATATAAAGGTCTCAGTGGCCCTAAGAGATGAAGTATAAGGCATGGCCCACAATGATACAATTGATGCCAAGTATGTAACCTAGAGCTGATAGGAGCTGGGTAACTCTTAGGAGGTTGTGTCGGGGTAAAAGGAATGTAGACTAAGACAATCTGTCTGTGTTGATTTATTTTATTACATTTATGCACATATAACACATTCATTCAGCATGTAGATAACACATCAATTTGTGTGTGCATGCGCTTCTGAGCATATGTGTACATGTATGTGTAAGTGTGCATGTGTGTGTTTGTACACATATGCACTCTGTGTGTGTGTGTGTGTGTGTGTGTGTGTGTGTGTGTGTGTGTGTGTGTGCGTGTAGGACCTGTGGGAGTCAGTTTTCTCTGCCATATAGGTCCCAGGTATTGAACTCAGGGTATCAGGCTTGGCAGGAAGAACATTCGCCTACAGAGTCATCTCTCTAACCGAATCTGGATTTCTGTACAGACAGTAAGAAAGCTGGGTTGTTGCTTAGCTGGATGGGTTGGAAAGGGCTCTACCTGGTGGCTTGTTGGATAAAGACACAATAGTAAAGCCTGGGTATTGGTTCTCAGAAAGAAGTAGGTGACCTTGGAGCTAAATCTGAATTCTCTCACAGAGAACCTAACCACCTCAAAAGGTTAGTGGTCTGGACACTAAGGATGTTGTTGTTATGAGGGCAAAACAGAAAGAGAGGAACGTATTACTGCTAGGAGCTGGGCTGGATTGGGTTATCTCTGTATTGTCTGACTGGGAATGGGATGTGTACTGCCCGTGTCTGGTACATGTTTTTTCCATGTGTGTGTGTGCGTGTGTGTGTGCACATGTATCTGTTCATGTTTGTATGTGTGCATATGTGTGCATGTGTGTGTATGTATGTGTGTGTATGTGTGCATGCATGTATATGTATGGGTGTGTATTATGTATGTGTGTATGTGTTTGTGTGTGTATATGTGTGTATGTAGGCCAGAGCCTGACATTAGGTATTTTTCCCCATCATTTTCCACTTTACTTTTGGAGACAGAGTCTCCCACTAAAGCCAGAGCTCACAGATTCTACTTGATTGTCTGCCAGTGCGCCCCAGGGATTCTCTTGTCTCTGCCTCTCAGCACAAAGATTACAGATACACACTGTAATAAATCCATATTTATTATCTGGGTCCTTGTATTTGTATAGTAAGCACTTTCCCAACTGAGCCGTGCCCCTGGCCCAACTTGTTCCTTTTGTATGTGGTGTCCTCAGGTTTCAGGGTCACTCAGTGGGTAGCAATATAGCATAGCCATTCTTAACGCAGCTTCCAGAAGATAGCAGTAGAAACCTGCCAGGCCAGGGCACAGGGTACAGGGCACAGCAGCCCCTCGTGTTAGCTAGTCTGTGTAACAAAGCAAGCAGAAGACCTGGCCATCCTTGTCGCAGGTGAACCTGTGTCTTGAAACACATTATTGGAACCATGTCTGGAAAATGGAGTTGCTTATAAATTTCTTGTGGTGTCCTGGGAGATAGGAAGTCCCTGAAATAAACTTCAGAGTAACCGTTCAGACAAGTGAGGGGCAGGGCATCCTCTTGCTAGAATCCCTTGCATGAGATGTCAGGCCATGGTGGAGCCTGTGAGCTCTTCCTGTCAGGGAATCATGTTTTCAGCTATAGTTGTTAATTCTTTGGCCAAGCATCCAAGGAGTGTTTGGAGAACTTCCCGAGGAGCACAGGGGCCAAGAAAGGAACAAAGCAATGACTGTAAATGTATCCTTGTACTATGCCATCTCTGTCATGGTTTGGTTATTCACATGCCAGTCCTCATACCTGTAGGATGGAAGAGACCATGAGCCTGTTTACTGTCCTGTGTCTCATCCTTCTACATATAAAAATTGATAACAAGACAAAATATTCTATTAATCCTTTGTGTGAGGTCTGACCCTCACCCAGCATCACCGACCCCCACCAGCTGCAACATACCTCAGTGGACAGCATCACTACCTGGGCAGAGCAATGACTATATGGGCGGAGCAATGACCATGTGGGTGGAGCAATGGTTATGTGGGCAGAGCAACGACTATATGGGTGGTGCAATAACTACCTGGGCAGAGCAATGACTGCCTGGGTAAAGTAAAGACTTCCCCTTTTAGGTTTTTTAAATGAGTTCATGGACTCCCATTTTTCTATCCAGACGTGTAAAACGGGGCTCCTTCCTTCCCTTTCGATGATCAGGCTGCAGGGTTTGATCTTACAAGTCCCAAATCCAATCATCTTTCTTCCTCAGTCACCATGTGACTTACCGAACACCTACACTGCCCACTACAGTGTGGGCAATAGAACAGTCATTTAAGTTGGTGAAGAGGGAGTCATTCACAAGAAACCAAAGCTGTAGGGTAGAGGCAAGGAAGGGAAGAAACAAACAAGGGGAGCCTATACTGGGGACTGATCAGGTACACTAATACAGAAAACAGAGTGTACTACTCTAATCCAGAGGGTGTGGAAATCTGGTGTGGATGGTAACTGGTGGTCTTTGCTGCACAGCACCACTGTCTCTGCTGCTGCTGTTTATGCTTAGACAGCTACTGTGTCTCATGAGTACTCTAGGGGAGCTTTAAGTGGGGAAATGTCTCACGGTGCTACATCACTTCAGGTGGCTATGGGCTCATGGCTGGTGTCTTTGCTCTAAGTTGGGGTATTTGACAGGTGGCACACTGTTGGACCAGGTTTTTATAGGGCCTAAGAATCACTATGGGCCTTCTGTTTTCCTGTCGTAGTAGGAGAAAAATGCACACGAGAGGACCAAAAGTTGGACTCTAAATGTATTTTTGTTAACACTCAGAGAATAAGAAATCCCAGCTGCAGGAAGCTCTTGAGGTGGATTCACTTGCTACATACGTGTGAGGACCAGAGTTCAGATCCTTAGTGCCTACACAAAAACCAAGCAGGCAGGGGTGACTTACAGGAGCGTGGGGGACTTAAAGGTAGCTGTGTCACTGAGAAGCCCAACCCAGCATGGATGATAGTCATGGCAGCAGCATTCCTGATGGTCTCTACTCATGTTTATTACTTATATAACTGCGGAAGGGGATTTGTGAGCCTCGTTAGTTTTAGCTCCTAGCCCTTGTGAGATGTCTTTGCATCTGAAGCCACAGGCACTCACCTCCCTCACCCAGCTCTACACAACTGCCTACCCCATCGTTGCTAGCATCCTATGTGCACTCAGGCATCACATGGTTTGTCTGGTAGATTTGGTTAGGTGATGGCCATGAGGTAGTCAGCCAGAGATGGAGGGTCATAGGGACACCACTCGAGAGGAAAAGGCGATTCTTTTAGGGCCAGATCAATTTGTGGGAGAGGTGGTTGTCATAACCAAGTGAGGCTGGCCTCTTTCTAGTCTCTTGTTTCCTGTCATCCCGTGGTTCCCCTACACTCCCCAAGCCCTGCTCATGCGTAAACGTTCGTGAACTGACTATTTGATGTTGTGTGCCGTATTGCCAAAAATCTAGATGACCCCCACCATAGCCAAGCAGCTCACGTTCTCCATAACCTGGTCTGCCAAGCTCCAAAACGCTAAGCTAAATAAACCCAATTTCTTTTTAACACATGCATCCTTGTATACTTCGTATGTCAACAAGAATGGCCTAAGACCAATGTCACATGGGGACTTAAAAGGCATCAAGGGGGCTGGAGAGATGGCTCAGTGGTTAAGAGCACTGACTGCTCTTCCAAAGGTCCTGAGTTCAATTCCCAGCATCCACAACCATCTGAAAAGAGATCTGATGCCCCCTTTTGGTGTGTCTGGAAACAGATATAGTGTAGTCATATACATAAAATAAACAAATCTTTAAAAAGGGGGGCTATCAAGCTGCAAATATTTGCAACCACTTGGATCTTAATGTGGTTGTGCTGATGGAAGGGAATCAGATAAACCTATGAACCTTTAGATTCGTTTTTACAAACTTGGGGGAGACAAGATGAACAGATCTTTTCCATGGCATTGGCAGTGGAGACAGGCAGACATGTTCACTGTAATATTTATGCATTTAACTGTATGTAAACTCTTCTTTAAAAATAACTGTGGCAAACAGTGACCTTAGCTAATGGGACTTCAGTGACATGTCCAGGGGTAGACTGTGCCAATGTCTTTTTTTTAAAACTTTAATATACAAAGATCAATGCCAAAAGAGACAGATAAATGTGCTTGTTGTGAGAAAATGAATATAATAAAGCATTCAGTCTAGGATCCAGACAGGTATACACTCAATGAAACCCAACTTTTATGTTTGAAGTTTTAAAATAAACTATTAGGGTGGTCCGGCAAGATGGCCACCAAGCCTGGAGACCTGAGGTGGATCCCTGAGTACATCAGGTAGCAGGAGAGACCTGCTTCTTCCAGGCTGTCCTCTGGTCTCCACACATGTGCACAGCAAGGTAATACAATAGAATCATTTTGGAAATAAAATATTAGGAAAAATCATATGGCGACTTTGACCTCCCTCAGAATTTCTAGACGTGACTGGAAGGGAATGGGTGTCTATGACCCTGTGCAGGCGAGTTCACCCATGACTCAGAGGGACAGGCTGAAGGTTGGTGGCAGCGTGTCTTTTCCAGTCACCTGAGGACCTTATCTTTTTGATACAGGGTTTCCGGCTGAACCTAGAGCTTGTTCCTTAACTAGGTTGGCTGGCCAGAAGGGTTTCCTCAGCCATGCTGAATTTTTACAAAGGGGCTGGGGATCAGCACTGAGTTCTTTAGGCTAAGACCGGAAGCACTTTGCTTTCCTGGGCATCTCCTAGCCCACAAAGATACATTGTATCTGTGTGTTCAGGGATCCTTACGGCTTTTTTCTGCACGCCCTGCTGGTGTAGCCCGCCTTGCTCCTCCTGGGATGGGGGCTTTCCTGCATCTCAGTTTGTAATTGGCTGTTGCTACCTAGAGAGGGGTTTTCTATTGTTTACAGATCATTCATTTGGTAATAGATTGAATCAACAGGTACAGTGATTGGTTGGAAATTACCTTGGATTTTTTGGGTATAAAATTCTGTCTTTAAACGATGACTGCTATTTCCTATTCTCTTCCGACATTTGACTTCCTTTGGTCTGGTTCTTAGGTAGTTGACACTAAGTACAAATCCTGGTTGTTAACTAAGCCTCTGGATGGTCATGTCTGTGGCACAAAACTTAAGCTTGCTCTCTCTCTCTCTCTCTCTCTCTCTCTCTCTCTCTCTCCCTGTTCCCTCTCCCTTTCTCTTTCTCTCTCCTTCTTTCTTTCTTCCTTTCCACTTGTGTAAGTTTAGGCACCTTCTTTAAGGTCTGGGTGTCTCCTTTTCCCTGTCTGTGAAATGAGAGCCCAAGCAATATTTACAGGCTTGGCAAGCCTCCGTGTTTAAATAGATGGTATCTGTAATGTTTTAGCACAGGAGAAAGTCCAGTCTCTGAGGAAACAACATATTCCCCACTCCTGTGAAAACATGAAAGAATTTATAATGAAAACTCTGTGTGTGTGTGTGTGTGTGTGTGTGTGCGTGCGTGCGTGCGTGCGTGCTCGCGCGCGCACGCGCGCATGCGCGCCCCTTGTGTATACGTGTGTGTATCCCTTGGGTACCATCCATATTTTGTTTTGTTTTGTTGCAACACATCTCCCACTGACTTAGACTCAGCAAGTAAGCAAGCTGGCTGGCCAGTGAGCCTCCCCAATCTTTTTTCTGCACAACAGTGGGACTGCCATCACTAATTGAACTTTCTCCCCAGGCCAAAGGGATTTGGTTGGTGGCAGTTTGGGGACAAAATAAACTTTTGATGGGACCAAAAAGGTGTACAAAACTATGTCTTGTTCCCAAGGTCCTTACCCACAGGTGTGAGGGTGATGGGCAAGGTGGACAGAAGAAACTAACCTCTTTCTCATGATGCTAACAAGATGGCCCAGCGTCGGCTGGCTACAAATCCAAATTCCTCTTTCCCTTCTCTTTAGATATTAGTGCAAAAAATTTAAAGTATCAGCCACGAGAACTAAAATGAAGAATTGGCTTTTTTTTTAAGATCATTCTGTGAGTCTCCCTAGAAAGGAACAGAGGCAGACGGATCTGAAGTCTGCCATGAATCCCAAAGAGGAAGGTGGTCCTTACCATCCAGGTGTGCAAGGAGGCCCGTTGGGCTGCAGGGAAGTCGGAGTTTCAGGGTTGTGGCTTCGGGGAGGCTGGTGGCCAGGGCAGCAGTTAGACCCGGTCATATCATAGCTCCTGCCGGACACACATGGATGTGGGCCACCTATAATTAGGAGCAGCAGATGCTGTGGTCCAGGCTTTGCCCGCCGCAGGCAGCGTTGCCGCTTGCCTCCCTCGGAGGATATTTTAGGCTGGGGGAGTTTTGATTTTATTTTTGTATGAGATTCACCTTGGATGGAAACCCCAGAGCTGATTGATGGCCTTGGCCAGGCTGCCTTTTTTATCCCTCCACCTAAAGGCAGGCCAAGGCTGTGGCTTCAGTCAACGGCCACAGCTCGCCAGCTGAGATGGCTGCGGATCCCACAGACAGGGCCTGATTTCCGGCAGATGTCCCAGATACCAGGCAGGAGAGCCACCACAGAAATGGTTGCGTAAAAAGAAGGCCTGCTCAGTGTGACCTGCCAGCCACAGACCGGCTACGCCCATGCTCTTTCCCAGTTGGAAGCTTCAGGCATAGCCGAGGTTCTCCCTTTTCCAGAGCATCCTTCTGCCCCAGATGCCGGCTCTGTCCTGTCCGATGAGGCTTCTTCTCCGAGTGAGTCCTGTCACTTGGAGCCTCTACAGGGTCTGTCCCCTGACATGAAGGGCCCTTCCTACCTCCAGTGCCAAGTTCAGTTTGAAGGACAGGAATGGATAGCTGACATCAGTGTCTTTAGCCACCAAATGCATCACCAACTGGCCCACCATGCATCCCACAGTCTCTATCCACTGGCTAGCTCCTCAACATTTGTCACAGAGCAGGGATGAGGGTCACGTAGGTCCCAGGCATCTGGTACCTAGCGGGGCACAGGGCAAGTGTCCAAACCCAGAGACACCTCAGCTCTCAGGAGCTCTGTTTGAAGGCCAGGCCAGACACCTGCTCTACGCTAAGTCAGTTTTCTGAGAAGAGAAGTAGAGGGTGTCCTGTGCTTCAGAGGGGGAAAAACAGAATAAAAAGAAGAATGTTCCCATAAAGATGTGGTTGTACACACACACACACACACACACACGCACACACACGCACACACACATGCTTTCGTCTGTATATTCAAGTGTCCTAGTGCACGCGTGAAGGTCAGAAGACAACCTTGCTGTTAATTTCTTTTCAACTTCTACCTTGTGTGAGGCAGTCTCTTGTCTTCCCTTGTGTGTTCCAGGTTAACTGACCTATGTGTTTCTGAGGATTCTCTTGTCTACTTTCCATCTCACAGTAGGAATACCTGGAACTCAGATACACCCTACTACGTGCAGCTTTAGGTGAGTCCTCACCTTTGCATGCCGTGGGCTTTACGGAGCCTCCTGCCCAGTTCTTCCATTAATACTTAACGTCCAGAGCCGGGAGGTGAGGTGGGAATGTGGGCTGTGTGAAGCTTTCCGACTGTTCAGAAATTGGCTCTGGATGTCTGTGAAACCCACGGGCTGTGGATGAAACCAAGCATACAAGGGATCCTCAGCAGTATCCCCAGTGGGAGGTGGGAGGGAGGTCTCAGCCCTGCCGTGGGATGGTGACTGCATCCGCCAGGAGATCAGTGGCGAGATGCTGCAGCACGAGGCTGATTGAAGCAGAGGCTTACTCTGCCTGATGCTGTCCCTGGATACTTCCTGCCTCGTGTTCCTTACCCACGGATTCTTAGAGAATCCTCAGACCCCAGTTTAGGAACATCAGCTCTCATTGATGACTGTTTAGATCAATGAAGTCCAATACTAGGGACAAAATGATACTGAAATCCAGCTTTTTTAAAAAACATATAAACATAACTATCTGAAGAAAACATTCTTCTAGCTAAAAATAAAAACAAACCAAAATCCAAAAAACCATGTGCTGCCTCTGTTCGACACAAAGCGAGAATGCACCCTGCAGCTTTCTCTCCTATTATGACTGATTTTTCTGGTGTTCTTTTTAGATTTCCGTTTGAAGATTTGAAGCCATCCCTCCTAGAATGGGGTGGAAGTGAGCTTTGCTTCCTGATGGCCACATCTGGGGTCTACGAAGGGCCCATAGATCAAAACTACGAGGAACGCACTAGAGCATGAGTCTGTCCATGTGCCCACAAATCAAACCTCAGCCCTGGGATGGGGACTGATCTGGTCACGAGAACCATCAACTAGAAATGGACTTTTAGCCTAAGAGTGAGCTGGGTGTGGTTGGATCGTGCTGCCCAGGAAAGTCCTTACTGTTTTTTCCCTAGATGATCGGGAGAGGAAGAGAAGTTGTCTGAGCACAGATCTGACCCTGGTCCATGGTCTTCTCACCTGCTATGGGTTGCAGCAGCATTAGATGCTCTTGGAGAAGAGGCCATTACTATGTGATGGTGTGTGTGCACATATGTAAGTGAGCAGGCATGCGCGTTTGATGGGAAGGCCTCTGAGATTCCCCAGTCCAGCTGTCTGGAACACTCCATGGGCTTAAGGGTTAAGCTCCCAAGTTCCAGGCAGCTAGTTCTGTTCCCACAAAGGAATCTTCAAAAGTCTAGAACATAGGAGAGATCATTTCTGAGCCTCCACTCTGCCTCAGTTCCTTGTCAGTGTCATGCTGGGCTGTCTTTGTCCCTCTGTCAGTGCCTGTGTGGGCGTGCACGTGTGTGCGGCATGTGTGAGAGTGTGTGCGAGTGAGTGCATATGTCCAGTGTCACACCGTCTTTGTAAAAAGTGTCACCCTACGGCCTCATGTCATGCTGAAGAGCCAGCACCATTGCCGAAGGTAGGTGGTGTCAGGGACTCACTCCACTACTCTTTATACTTAAACTAAAACCAAAACAACAACAAAAACCTTCCTTTTTTGATCAAACTGAACCAAACAAAACCCTCTTCTTTTTCCCAACTAACCACCAATAGATTAGAAATAGGCAAACCTCTTCAAAGTGTTTTCCTTTAGCAGGAAACTTGGTTTCCGTAGAATCTAAACATTAAAGGTGAAAAACAAAGCAAGCCAACAAAGATGTAGTTCCTTGCCATTGTGATACCAAACAGAGTGGAGCAGGAGCCGGGAAATGCAGGCAAATGCCAAGCCCTTTCTCCATTGACATTTCTGTATTGTTTCCATTTAGTAAAATCCAATTTAATTTGCTATAGGCCCTCATCCTTCTGGTGTGTGCGGTTGTTTTCGAACTGCGTGACACTGACAGTCATCAAATCCTGGAAGTGCACCAACCATTTCCTTCTCATTCTTCACTACAATGTGAATTATTTCTTTTAGGTGGGGCAGGGTGGGAGGCGGTAGCCTCTTTATGTAGACCAGGCTGGCCTGGAACTTACAGAGATCCACCTGCCTTTGCCTGCTAGGACTAAAGGCATGCAGCACCATGCCCAGAAAAGATGTGAGTTCTTAATCCTATACATTTGTTTACCCTGGTCATACTGGGATCTCTAGCTGTATTTTTTTTTTTTTTTTGAGCAAAGAGCGTTTCCTAGTTTAGAGTATTTCCTTAAGCGCTCCTGTCAGTGTGTCCTGCACAGTGCTGGATGCTCTGTGGGCCTCTTGGAGCTTAACTCCCACTGGCTCTGCTTTCCTGGTTAGGACAGACTCCCCACTTTGTCTTGCTCTAAGGGCTTTGGCCCATGGTGCTCAGCAAGGATTCCCAGCCAGAGCTCTAAGGCACTTCATTGAGCTGGTGGTTAGCTCTGCACACACTCGCAGTCAGAACCCATCTGCTCTCCCCGGGCAAGCAGTGAAGAGGAGGGGGGCAAGTGGGAATCCTGGCAGAAGGTGCTTGGAGCAGAGGGTCTTTGCATCTTCGTGCCCTCCTGTTGATTTGACTTGTTTCAAGGAGATACAATGTTGATTTGATTTGTTTCAAGGATTGCTCCTTCACAGCTTCTCAAAGCCCTGTAAGGACTTTGCGATGACGATGATGTGAACTTGAGAAAGAGGCTCTGGTGTCTGTCTACTGTGAATAGCCAGCATGCTGGCCATGCTCCCTTGGGTCACAGTTTAAGTAGGACTAGAACAACTCCCACCTCCTCCATTCTGTCTGCTCAGGAGAAAGAAAAGAAAGAGAAAGAAGCTATTGCTACCTGTTGCCTCCTCATTGGAAAATCGCAGTGGAACTGGGAACTTAGCAGGGTAGAATGCTTGTCTTGGTGAGGAAGCCTCACACTGCATGAACCAGCTGTGGTGGGCACTCTTGCGAGCATCCTCAGCTACAGAGAGCAAGTTCCTGCTCAGCTGAGGTACATGTCCCCAGATAGTCACAAGTATGTCTCGGTGTCTCAGTAAGTGAGAATATTTCGTATCAAATGAATGATTTAAACTGAACGGCTACATCAAAATCCTGTGCTGGGCATTAAAGCTCTATGGATTCTCTCATCACCTTTATTGCCATTTAATTTTATTTTTGATTAACAGATTTCTTTTTGGAAACAAGGTCTCTTTACCTCAGTGGCTCCTCAACCTTCCTAGTGCTGTGACCTTTTTAATGCAGTTTCTCATGTTGTGGTGACCCCCAACTGTAACACTATTTTCATTGCTATGTCATAACTTTAATTTTGCCATTAGGAATTATAATGTAAATATCTGTATTTTCTGATGGTTTGAGGTGGCCCCTATGAGAAGGTCATTCAACCCCAAGGGGTCACAACCCACAGATTGCAAACCACTGCTCTACATTGTCTTGGCTGTCCTGGAGCATTAGGTTGGCCTGAACGCACAGAGATCCACCTGCCTCTGCCTTCCAAGTGCTGGGATTAAAGGCATGCATCACCAGGCCTGGCTTGATTAGCATTTTTGAACATTGTACATTTCTAATTAGTATTGTGCATTTGTTGTGTTGGTTTTTTCTTTTTTCTTTTTCTTTTCTTTTTTTTTCTTTTGTATAGAATAGAGTTTATTAAGGGCATGAGGAGGGGAGTTAAGAGGGTGGTAAAGGTAGAGAAAGAGAGAGGGGGAGAGAGGGAGAAGAGAAGTAGAGGGGTAGAGGTCGGCATGAGCTCATGGGGGGGGGAGGCAATGGAGAGAGGGGGGAGGGAAGAGCAAGGATGCAAGAGAGAGCAAGAGCTTTGTGTTGGTTTTTTTTTTTAAACCTTTTGTGTATTTGTGTGTGCACATGTGCATGCTCATTCACATGTGTGAGCATGTGCACATGGAGGCTGGAGTTTGACACTGACTGCCTTTCCTTTATAGCTCTCCATACTATTTGTTTGATACAAGGTCTCTCACTGAGCTTGGAGCTTATAAATTTGGCTCGATTGCCTGGTTAGCAAGCCTCGGAATCCATGCCCCACTCCCCATTTCCCCCGCCTGAGATTTCAGCTGTCCACCTTATTTCTGTCTTTTTATGTGGCTGGTGGGGATGGAAACTGGTGTCATCGTGTCCCTGTCCCCCATCCCCCATCCCTCATCCATGCTTGTACAAGCACTTTGTTAACAGAGCTAGCTTTGCAGCCCCTGTTTTTGAGCCAGTGCTTCACTCTGTAACTCGGGCTGGCTTTCGCTCACAGCAACTTTGTTGCCTTGGTCTCCCAAGTGATAGGGTTTGAGCATAAGTCACTGGGCCTGATTTAGGCACCAGATGTTTTGAGTCATAAGGTCAGCTTGTTTTGTGGCAGTGCTTTGTAGGGCTCCTAAGTCGGAGCAAAGCAAGCAAGACGGGGACACTGCGGGAAGAAAGGAAGAACCAATGTCCCTTGTGATTTGCTGCTGGGTTCCAAGTCCCTTCAACCCAACTCTGCTTGACCCAGGCAGGTGTGTCACCATGTGACCAATCGGTGTCAAACAATTGCAGATGAGAGACCAAGCCTCTTCTGACTTGACAATGGTGGCAAAAAGGGCACAGGTGGCCCCAGGATCCCCATTCCTGCAGATCCCAACTGTAGAAGTCATTTAACCACCCAGACTGCCCAGTTCCTACAGCTGGCTTGGCTCCCTTGAGAAGCCTTCACAGAGAGATTTGCTTTGGGCTCTCTGTCTCTGCTTTACCAGTGCCTCAGCATCTTGCCCATCCAAGGAAGACAGCTTGCCTGTTGGGTATCCTCAACAGAACCAGCGTTAGCTACTTCTCTTGTTATTGCAACAAAATACTTGACAGATCCACTTAAGCAACGGTCTGTTTTTAGCTTACAGTTCAAGAGCATGGCCCATCATGATGGGAAAGGTCCCAGTGGTAGGAACAGGAGGTTGTTGTACACACGGCATCCACAGGCAGGAATCAGGAAGAGTTAGATGCAAGTTTCCAGCTTGTTCTTTCCTTTTTATTTAGTTTAGGACCCCAGCTCATGGGATGGTGCCACCCACGTTTATGGTAGGACTTCCCACCTCAGTTAGGGCAATCTAGAAGAAGTTCCTTCCGTGGGAGGGGCACTGCTGCCTAGGAGGTGATTCTGGAGTCTGTAAAGTTCTTGATTAACATTAACCATCTTAAGGCTGGGATCTGAAGGCTTGGCCTGTATCCTGCTCAACTGGAGAAGATGCGTTCAGTCTGGAGTGAAGCGAGGAATGATGGTGTCCCCATACACCCAGAGGGACCAGGCTCCCTGTAGTGCTTACCATGGTCCTATGGATTTCCTTGGGCTGGGGGACTGAAGACTCCCCACAGCATCTCTTATCTCTATTACTCCTTCAAAAAGGCAGTGCTGGGTTCTAAAAGTCCTTGGACCTTGACTGCTTTGGGGTCTGGCTCCTCAGTACACTGCTTCTTCTCTCTTTCCATTTTTACTGCCCCCTCCCCCCTGCCAGGAACCCATAAAAGCCCTGAGTGTGGAGAGACTGCTGTCTTTGTCTTTTATGTTTACTTACCTGGGAAAGTGGGTGTGTGAACCTAGTGCTGCTGACGTGACGTGTAAGCACGGGTAGAGAGACCGTGCACTATGATAAGCCACACAAGAGAGAGCAGCAGTGAGAGGGTGAGGGTCTCGTCCCAGACCCTCGAACTCAGTGACTTTCCCAGGTGAGGGAGATGGTTCAGCTGAGCTTGCCACACAGCATGGAAGTCTGAGTTTGCATCCTCAGCACATGTGCAAAAAGACCATTTTTTAAAAAAAATATGGTGGACTGTAATTGAGGAAAGACAATCAATGTCAACCTGCAGCCTACACACACACACACACACACACACACAGAGAGAGAGAGAGAGAGAGAGAGAGAGAGAGAGAGAGACAGAGACAGAGACAGAGACAGAGACAGAGACAGACAGACAGACAGACAGACAGAGAGAGACAGAGAGAGCTTACAACAATATTCCTACTCACTCAGATTGATCTCATAAACAAATATTATTTTTAGCAGTATGCACTTTAAAAAAAAGGATGTGATTATTTCTACCAAGACTGCTTGCAGAGTTTTCCCTCTGCACTGATAGAGGAGCACGTTATCTACTGTGGACACCATAAACGTGGGTGGCACCATCCCATGAGCTGGGGTCCTAAACTAAATAAAAAGGAAAGAACAAGCTGGAAACTTGCATCTAACTCTTCCTGATTCCTGCCTGTGGATGCCGTGTGTACAACAACCTCCTGTTCCTACCACTGGGACCTTTCCCATCATGATGGGCCATGCCCTTGAACTTCTCTGTGAAGGCTCCTCAAGGGAGCCAAGCCAGCTGTAGGAACTGGGCAGTCTGGGTGGTTAAATGACTTCTACAGTTGGGATCTGCAGGAATGGGGATCCTGGGGCCACTTGTGCCCTTTTTGCCACCATTGTCAAGTCAGAAGAGGCTTGGTCTCTCATCTACAATTCTTCTGCCTCAGCCTCCTGAGTACAGAGATTGTACTTTGGTTTTACTCAGGATCCAAGCATGCTGGGTGTGTGTGTGTGTAAGAACCCTCTTTATAGAGGAGGGTAGCACCCAGCAGCAGCTGTCTGGCTGAGAGGTGCCATGACCCTCAGGTAGCGCTGCTCATGACAGGCACCAGCTGGCTCACCTGCTGAGGGTGTCTTCTGCCCTATCAGGAAGGAGAAAGCTGTCTCGCTCACATCCACTTAGATCTGCCATGCTGTGAATTATCTGCACAGGGCTTCAATTGTCAAACAAAGACAAGGCCGCTGCCCTCTGCTCTTGACAAAAACAACCATGGAATCCAGCAAGATGGATCCGAAGTTCCCCTGCCAGGGAGATCTTATGACCTGAGTTCAATTCCTGAATCCCACAGTAGAAAGAGAATTGATATCTGAAAGTCACCCTATGACCTCTACATGTATGTTCTGGCATGTGTGCTTCTGCGTACACTGTCCACACACATGCACACTGCACACACACACACACACACACAAATAGAAAATTAATGGTAAGAATAATACATTTGAACAGATCAGAGGGCTGAATGAAAGTGAAGAGGAACCACCTCCCAGTCAGCCTCCTCAGGAATGGTGGCGATGGGAGCCATTGTTACCCTGGTCATGTCTCCGTGACCATAGAACCGCGTCTTTGAACATAGGAGGGAACAATGTAAGGATGTCTAGAATCCCCAAAGCCAGAACAGGGCCAGCGGTGGATGCTTTCTGTCAGGTGAAGAGCTAGGTCTCCTCAGCTACAACGAAGAAAGGACATCTGCGCTTGCAGAATAAGGAAATGAATACCTCTGTGAACTCTGTAGAGACTTGTCAGGTCTTTTATGTTCAGAGAACAAAAGACTGAAGAGAGAGAGAGGGGGAAAGAGAGGGAGGAGGGAGGAGGGAGGAGGGAAGAGAGGGGTGGGCAGCCTGCAGCAGGCCAGTGCTCAGCTGCAGGCCTTTCTCTGTCCGTACTGGGCAGGACCAGAGGCTCTTGCTGTTTCATGTGCATCACCAGACTGTGATTTGAATGAGGCTTTGATGGACATGTGTGTCAAGTTTGAAGAAGAGAACACAAGCCCTGCGCCATGCTGTCCTTCCCAGCCTACTTTGGTGACTTTCCCTCCGTACATGTCTACAGGTGTTCTAGCCTTGAGCGGCTGAGCCTGTGGAGTGGCTCTTTGCCATCCTGCCATAGAGGGCTCCATCACCTACCTGGGCTGATTCCAGAAGCAACAGCACACTCTCCTCTGATTTCTTTGCCTCACCTCACACACTCAGACCATTTGCACATTTTCTCGTTTTAGAATGAGTCAAGCGAAAAAGATTTCATTTCTTCTTAGTTCCAATTCTTCCCTGTAAAATAAGACATGTGGCTTTTTTTTCCCCAAACCATGCACAGGTCCAGCCTCCCCAGCCCCAAAATATGGAAGTCAAGATTTGAAAGTTTAGGTCACAATATCTAAGGTTTCTGACTTCAGAGCACTTGAGTTTGGGATTTTCAGATTAGGGATGCAGTCTGCGTGAAGACGGCAACATGGCAAGAGCTCTGGAATCTTACACCCATTGGATTCAATTAGTGGTTTGCTGAGATCTGGCCCTCATTGGAAGTAGATGTTCAAGAAGACTGTGACTCCGTGGGGGAGGAGTCTGGCAGATGTCCGGGGTGCTGCTGTGGCCTGACCCTCTAATTCTTATACATATAACATGTCAAGGTGGATATTCCTCTGGCTGAAAATTAGGGAATTTGGGGTCTGGGGATGGCAGAGAAAGTGGCTGTTTTCCAGGACTCATGGGTGCATGCATATGCATATGTGTGATGTGATGTGTGTGTGTGCGTGTGCATGTGTGTGTGCAAACATGTGAATGCCAGAAGTCAGCCTCAGATATCTTTGCAATCTACTTCTTGTTTTCCTTGACAAAGATCTCTTCCTTTTATGTTGTACAGATTCAGCTAGACTAGCTGGCCACTGAGCCCCATGATCCTCCTTTCTCTGCCTCTCCAGTGTTGGGTGGGGTTCTAGGAACAGGCCACAACACCTGGCTTTTGTTGCTGCTTTACATGATTTGGGCATTGAACTCGAGATCTCATGCTTGCCAGGCAAGCAGTTCTCCCAAATCCAATGTCATCGCTGTTTCCTCCTGCTTTGGGAAAGCACATTCTTGGGGCCATAGAGATGGTGCCACTGGTGACATGCCTGCTGAACGAACATGAGAAACTGAATTTGGATTCCTAGAACCTATAGAAATAGGTAGGTGGAGCTGGTGTGCCTGTGATCCCAGCACTAGTGGTGGTAGAGACAGGAGGATCATGGGGGCTTCCTGGCCAGTTACTCTGGCTGAAATGGTGAGTTAATTGAGAACATGTCTCAAAAAGTAAGGTGAATCGGGCACTCAGAAGGCAGAGACACATCTCTCTGTGAGTTCAAGACCAGCCTGCTCTATATACCAAGTTCCAGGCCAGCTAGGGCTCCATAGTGAGACCCTGTATGAAAAAATAGAGTAAAGCCAAAACCAAGGCAGAGAATAGTGGCGGAAGACATGGGACTGGTCTCTGGATCCCACATGTGCACAGCTGGGCACACAAAAGCAAGCACTTGACCTTTAATGAGAAGATAAATTCTTGTCTCTGGTTCTATATGTGTGTGGAGGGATGGGAGATGGTACGGACTCTATATTTAACATCTGCGTATCAAAGTGTATCAAACACATATGGTGACTTCAAGTTCATGTTATACCATGTAGCCCGTCCATGGCTTTCCTTCCTTTTCTTCTATTCTTTTTTTTTCCTGCCACCAGAAGTTGGACACGATGTCAGAAAAGCAAGCATCTGTTTCCCCTTAAGTAGCCCAAGAAAATAAGAACCTTTACATTCTGATTCGGTTCCATCTCTCGCACATTCACAAAAATAGAATTGCAAAGCTTGGGGTGCTTATGGCCATGAGACAGGCCTGGAGGATGACACATTCTTAAAAGGAGGATCGCTACCGGGGCCAGGAACGAAAATGCTTGCTCCTGCTTAAAAAGCTGGTGTGAGTCATGTCTGCTGAGTTCACCCTTTGATTTAGGTGCCAGCAGTGATCAGCTCTTTCAGATACATTATCCAATTAGTGGGATGGGCCTGCCTACTGGCAAGGCCTGTTAGCTAGCTGCTCATGCCAGGGCCTTCCAGGGTTGTCATGGAGACCATTGGAGCAGATTCCTTCGACTGGAGAAGGTGTCTCTTAGAGACAGGACACCGAGTGCAGGACATTGGAGTCTAAGTCAGGGCCATGTGGAGCTGGAGAAGCAGCTGTTCATACCATACTCCTAGAAGAAGAAACCCCTGGACTATCATGGCGGAGGGAACCTCCACAGGGCCCATAGGGGGAGAACATTCTAAGCTTTCCTGCAATTCCTCCAACCCACGTGACTGCCGGCTGCCAGCTGTAATCCCAAGATATTCAGCCCACATCAAGAAGGCTTTAACTCTTTGAGTGTTGAGGGGTTGGTAGGAGGTGTCCATCAGAGGTACTGGCCAGTGTCCCTCTGTAACAAATACTTAAGATAATCAAAGGACTGTTTAGGATCATGACTTTAAGAGCTTTGGTTTAGGATTGGCTGGATCCATGGCTTTTGAGCCTGAAGCAACGTACCTGATGCAAACAGCCTTGCAAGGCAAAGCCATCCACTGCTTCACGGCCAGGATGCTAAGGAGATTCAGGAAGAGAGCAGAGGTCCTGTGAAGCTGTTTTTCCAATAACCTGCAAAGTCCTACTCAGCCCCATCTGCTGAAGGTCCTGGTCCTGCCACCTCTTATGAGATTGCAGATGCAGCACAAAGCTCTTAGGGTCTGTGTCATGCAGGGTTCTATAGAGAAAAGCACTGTTAGAGGGAATATATATTACAATGGGACTTTTGCTACCTTGGATTACATGATATGGGTAGTCCAGCAATAGCTGCCTACAGATCAGAGAAACCAAGTATCCCAATAGCTGCCCACCCATTAAGTTGGGTGCCTTAGTAGTCCTACTACGATGTCAAAGTCCTGAAAGATCCACATTAGAAGGCTGAAGACAAGGCTGAAGCCCAGAGGCAGCAGCTGATGGTGGAGCAGAAACCACAATGATAAGCTGATGCACTCACCAACAAGAGTGAAGGCAGCAGGCAAACATGGGTGATTTTCCTCCCTGACCTCCTTGTGTCTGAGTAGCTGCTGGAAGGTACTGCCTACTCTGGAGGGGAGGGTCTTCCTTCTCTCCAATTGACCCTCCCTGGAAATGTCCTCACAGGCCTGTCCACCAATATATCAGTTAGTTGATTTCAGATCCAATCACGATTAACCATCACAGAGGCCATTCTAGATCTGGTAGATCGTCCCATCCTTGCCTGTGAAGCACATAATCTTGAACAATGCCACCTTTTCAATCCATCTCAAGACAGTGTAACCAGAGTAGCTGCCCTGAGAGGAAAGGCAACAGTGGGAGCTTCTGGAAGGATCCTTTGTCGCATCAAATGTAAACCCATTTTTAGGCTGGCAAACTGGAGTTGATGGGGAAGATTCTGTGAGCTTCTTCTGTTACGTAATGGATTCACCTTTAAATATACCCATCAACTCTTATACGATGTGTAGGTGGTGAGGAAGATCTAATATTTAGGTAGATTGTCTGAGAGCCCCATAGCTGTTGGCAGAGCTGGGATTCGAACCCAGGCATTTCTGGCTCTGTATTCTAACAGGATGTCACATGAACTGATGACCACGGAACAGTGGGCAGGCCACCTACAGAACTTCTCTCTTACACCGTTGCTTTGATTTGAAAACAGTGTTTGGCACAGGACAGACAATCTGGTGGCCGAGTGCTTGCTGCTTTTGCAGAGGACCCAAGTTTGGTTCCCAGCACTGATGTCAGGTGTCTTACAACCACCAGGGACTCCAGCTCCAGGGGATCCCACATCCTCTTCTGGCTTCCGTGAACTCTGCAGTCATGAGTACATACTGCTCCCCACCTCAGACATATCAGGAAAACGCAGATAAATCTTCAAAGAGGCTATTTATTAAAAGAGCAGAGAAAAGACAGAAGAGTGTTGTAGGTGGTGCCTGTCAGCCATTGTGGCCACTGTGAGATCCTGTGCCTTTACTGCGATTGGTCAGTAACAAGTGCTTCCCGATATGGGTATCCCGGCAACCCTCATGAACCCTCATGGGAGCTGAAAAGGGAGGATATGAGGGCCCAGCAGACAGCGGAGGCAGTGCCTCAGCATCCTCTCATCTTCTCTTCTTGTTGTGAACGGCAACCTGCTGAGCCCATTGGTTCTCATCTAATGGCCATGCTTCCCAGTTTCTCCTGACACTTGTGGCCAAGTTAAAAAAAACTGATGAGATGGGGAATGGACAGATGGCTCAGAGGTGAAGAGTAGATGCCATCTTTGCAGAAGACCCAAGTTCAGCTTTGAGTACCCTTGTTCAGAGGCTCACACCAGCTTGTCACTCCAGATTGGGGGGGGGCTAGTGCCCTCTTCTGGCCTCCACAGGCAACTGCACTCATGTGCACACACCACTCCAAACACATGCATGCACACACAAATAAAATAAATCTTTTTAAAGAATAAATAAGATGAGAGAAGAAACAGCAAAACCATAGTAAAGGAAAGGGATGGCCCCACTGCCTGACCTAGGAAACCATAATGGCTCCAAGAACCTGGAGCTAAAAAGCCCATGTAGAAAGCTGCAGAGTGTTCTACCTGCCCAGGCCACCTTTCTCTTAGATCAAAGGAAAGCCAACCTATTTCAGCGACTGTATTTTGGAGTTTTATTAGAATCTTCAAGCCTATTTGTAACTCATGTGCTCCAAAGGTGAAAGTTGACCTGAAGTGGATCATGACTGTAAGAACTCACCCCAGGTTGACCCAGAGTGAAAGTGCCGACTGGCTATGCACACGAGAGGCCTCCCTTCCTACCCCTGGGTAATCAGGACCATGTGGAGTGAGGAAACACATCCTTGGAGGCTGATTGCAGGTTGCAGAAGGTCAGGCTCAGCCTGACCACTGTGCATAAGTGAGGTGTGGCTTGACTCCCATTCAAAGTGAAACCCAATCTCCTTTCATTTTGATCTTCAATAGACACTGGGTGGGAAATGTGTGCGTGCAGCCTGAACTCCTGTGCAATAAATAATAGATGAGATTTCTGCAGTTGATGCAGAGAACCTAGGAGGCTCGATTGAAGCAGGCAAAGAAAAATGGAGTCATCTCCTTTTGATGTTTATGTGTGTGTTTGTGTGTGTGTGTGTGTGTGTGTGTGTGTGGCATGTGGGAGTAATGCTGGCTGAAGGCTTGATGCTCAGACTCTGGCCCTGACTCAGACCTTCATCATGTGTGGAGGTGGACAGGATGGATGTTTGTTTCAAGGTTGGCTGGCTCCATGGTTTTTGAGCCTGTGAGGAAAACTTCTCCTTGAACCCCTGCGTTATTCTGAGGAAGCTGGGCACCATGACAACAGAACACTGACTTAGCTCTGTGGAGTATCACTTGAGAACATATCTCAATCCCTAACCAACAGCCAATACAGGTATGTTTACCATCCTGCAATAAGGTCCCTGACCCCAGATGAACTTCCCAACCTGACATCAAAACCCAGAGCCATGCAGCCAAGCCATTTCCCAATTCCAGACCCTCAGAAACTATGTGGGAAAGGATTTCTGCACAACAAACAGTTTGTTAAGGTACATATAGGAGCTAATTGTAGCTTTAGTGGTAAGTGCTCACCCAGCACATACCAGGCCTGGGGTTTAATCCTAAGCACCCCCTAAGTAATGTCCCTATGCCCAATGTAAGTGTTATGGTTTCATTTCTGTTGCTGTGATAAAATTGTTTGACAAAATAAACTTAAGGGTGGAAGGGTTTGTTTTAGCTCAGAGTTCAAGGAACGGGCTCTGTGGTGGGGCAGCAGGAACTTGAAGCAGTTGGCTACATTATGCCAGAGCATCTATCATGGATGAGGTGAGGCAGCCCCTCTCTCTCTGCTTCCTGTTCATCGGGCTACATGAGGAAGCCCCCACATTCCCTCTGCAGTGTCCTGAACAGCATAGGTACTTTTGGTGACAGCTCCTGGCTGTGAGCATTCCTCTGTGAATATACTCATGTCTGAATCACTACTGGGAATGTACATAGCTCCAGGCCTCATTCCTGCCCAGCCTTGTTTACAGATTATGTCAGCAATGGAATGCGACTTAAATTATTTTAATTTATTTGAGAATAAAATTTATGTTTTCAAAGGTGGAAGCCATGGACCCTGCTGGTCTCATATGTTCTACAAACTGATAGGTCCTTTATGACATGTGATAGAATGGGTCAGATGGTAAATGACCATTATAGTAATGTCATTAGGTTCCCTGTCCCTGTGGGAGGCTGGGGAAAGGACCATGGGATCACAGCCCACAGTGCCAGAATAGGTCAGACTTAATAAATGGAACTCAGGCATAGCCAGCTAAGCATAACTGGAAGTCAACTGCACTCAGCCAGCCACCCTACCCACGAGTCCTGGCATTTCTCATCCTAATGACCTCATAAAATTGCAACAAGGAATAAAATGAGGTCTAGCTAGTGCTTGAGCGTCAGAGTAAGATGGTTATGCTCGATGGTTTCTGAGAACAATTCTGATTTAACGATCTGAGGTCATCTGCGCGAGGCCATAATTTTCATACAAACTGTGTGCATGAATCTAAAGGTGAGCAATTTGATCCGATGGCCTCGCCATCTTGATGCATTCATTTCCTTCATTTCCTCTTTATTGTAAGGATTTAGATTGTGCGCCCAGAGGCCAGAGGAGGGCATCAGGTTCCCTGAAGCTGCAGTTACAAGTTGTAAGTCCAAAGTGGGTGCCGGGAATGGAACTCCACGTGCATGTGCCTTATACTCCACACGTACTGAGAAGGACTTTTTTTTTTTTTTTTTTGGCTCAGTCATAGCTCTTGAGTTACTGCAACTTTTGGTCTGGAGACATGCTGCTGTCTTTTGGAGATACTAGACTTAAGTTTCATGAAACTTTGATATGGAAAAATGATATGAATGAGAATATTTTGCGATTCCCCGTGAAAGCAGCTCCAGCCCACAGTGCACCATGGACGGAGGGGCGGGGGCGGAGGGGGCGGAGCGTGGTGGGGCGGGGCGGGGGTGGGGCGTTCTCTTCTGAGCAGACACTCAGGAGTTTCCTTATCTGCCAAGCACTTAAGGACAATACTAGTCGATCTAAAAGTAAGCCTGCTTTTGTGTCACCACACTCTAGGGACTCTCAACATCAAGACTGACATTCTCTTCTCATTTTCCTAGAACTTCTTGTTGATGCAATTCTGAACAGCTCTTTCAGTGATAGTTACACACACGTCCACTTAACATATCAGGAAGAGACTTTCTTTTCTCTTCTTTCTATTTTTTAAAACATTTATTTATTGTGGGAATACATATATATATATGTATACGTATACATATACGTATATGTATATGTATACACACACACACACACACACACACACACATATGCCAAGGCGCATGTGTGGAGATCCCAGGGCAATTTTCGGAAATCAGTTCTTTCTTTCTACCGTGTGAGTCCTAGGGGTAGAATTCAGTTTCTAAAACTTGATGGAAAGTGGCCCTTACCTGCTGCGCCACCTAATCCCTCACCCACTTGGCAGATCCTTTATTAATTATGGAATTCATCCTCTAGGTTCACATGGGATGTGTACACATTCATGTTGAGAGCCATTGTTGTATAGCATTTTTTTTCCTAAATAAATGCATCCTCTCCTAGAAGGACAATCATTCCACACAGGAAGTAAACAAGCCTCGGAGAGTTTCAACAAGCCCATTAGCACCCAGAGATCCTTAATCCAAATTATCACCTAAATAGCCTAGTTCTTAATTAGGTCTTGGCTCCCTTTCTCACTAGCCAGGCCTCCTCGGTCCACATTTCCCTCAAGATTTTTCTTCCAGGATTACAGCCTTATGTTACTGGCACTTGGAGCTTATCTAGTTTGGGGGCAGAAGTGGCATCTTTCATTTATGGGGTGTGTTGAGACAACCCTAGGCTCCCATTCTTTCTCATCTGCCGTGACATGTATCCCAGATCTGCTTCACCAGACAGAGTCCCTGCCAGTCTTCTGTGGGAGGCGACCTTGACCATCTGGCTGAATCAGCTCCTTTGGGTTAGGACTTCCTTCCTCGCGTTCTCTGGCCATTTTACCTCCCAAGTTCTGGATGAAACATAGCCAGCTCTGCAGAACCTCCTCTGAATTCAGCATGGTTCTGTGCTGGTCTTTGATCTTTTGAAATCTATCTTCCCAGTGGACTGATGGCATGTCTGGGATGGATAGAACATCTAAGAACCCCTGAATCCCTGGGGGGTGGGGGGAGCTTAGTCTCAGTAGCAACGTGATGCTTGATGAAATTCAGAACCTGCACGGGGTGCTAGGATTAGTAAGACTATCAGGTATGCACAGCATTGGAAGATGGTAACGAGGAGAAGCATTCCTAGCCAGCCCTTTGATATCCCAGAGAGCAAACTTTCAACTCTCACTTCTCAGTCAGACGGCAAGCTCAGCTGTTAGAAGTGTTCCACTGATGCTGTCTGCAATGTGGCTATCTCAGCAGCACAAGCCTATTACTGACATCAGATATCCACCCCCAGTCCCTGCTGGATGCTTACATGTTGAGTAAATACAAATATCCTGGAGTCCCAAATTCTGCTGAGTGTAACCTGATACCACGGAACGAGCACCATCAGTATTGGCTCTAATGAGCTTCCTGTTGCAACAGCAGTTATGATGCCATCATTTCAGCTGTTCTGTGGGTGTCTCAAAGGATGGATACCACCCTGCTCTCTGCAGAGGCCGCAGCCATGGGAAGCTGAGTCCTGAATATCCCATAAGGTGTGTCTCATAGGGCCCTAGTTTGCTGCCAGGAGCTGCCTCAAGGTGTACACTTCTTTGATCATACCCTCTGAGGTGTTTGACTACCTCTAAAAGCCTCAGAAGGGTCCTGTAGACTTCCCAACTCGCTTCCCTCAGGAGTTATGTCTGCTGTGTTATTTTAGAAAATCTATTTACCTTTAATATTTAAAGTTGTTTCATTGTTCAACAGCCCTTTAAGGAAGAAAGGGTTTCTTTTGGCTCATCGCCTACCATGGCAGAGAAGTCATGGCAGCTGGTCTGTGAGGTCTTTGATCACATCTACAGTCAGGCAGCAGAGAGAGGTGAAGGTTGCTGCTTTGCTCTTTCTCCTTTAATTCAGTCCAGGACCCCAGCCTGTGGGACGGTCCTGCTCACAGTCAACACGGGTTGTTCCTCTTCAATGAACTGAAGCTAGGCACTCTCTCATAGACATTCCCAGGGTTTGCCTCTTACATGACTCTAGTTCTTGGTGAGTAGATAGTATTATTAATCACAAGGAGTGTCTATCAACAAATGGTGATATGTGGGTCTGCCTCATTGGTGGAGTGGGCATTGGGTATCAACTGCCCAGCTGTACAGGGTTTAGGCAATCTTCTATCAGGCTGATTCATGTATGTTTCTAATAGTGATGATTCTTTCTTGACTTTATTGCCTTTAAAAAAAAATAGAACCCACTGTGTGGACTATTACTGTTGGGTATAAAATCTGGTCTTAGAGCCAGAGGGAGAGACAGGTGTGGTCCCAGGAGACTTGGGATGAATATGAGTTTACCACAGCCAGCAAACAGTGTTTAAAGTCTTGTTTTGGAAATTGATACATCTATACGCCAAGTTGTGATTGATACTTGTGATAGGTTGTATATGTTGGGCCCAGGGAGTGGCACTATTAGAAGTTGTGGCCCTGTTGAAGTAGGTGTGGCCTTGTTGGTACCAGGATCCATGGGTCCAGGAATCAGGGGTGGAAAAGAGAATAGTTCCACTCACTATCACTCTTAATGACCCTCTAGGAAAATTTTTGCTTCCTGCCCCACTCCTGGTACCAGCTTCTTAGTTAGGGTTTTACTGCTGTGAGCAGACACCATGACCAAGGCAAGTCTTTTATTTTATTTTTTTTCATAGAAACTTATTTATTTATTTGTTTTTTTAATTAGGTATTTTCCTCGTTTACATTTTCAATGCTATCCCAAAGGTCCCCCATACCCACCCCCCAATCCCCTACCCACCCACTCCCCCTTTTTGGCCCTGGCGTTCCCCTGTACTGGGGCATATAAAGTTTGCAAGTCCAATGGAAGGCAAGTCTTTTAAAAGGACAACATTTAATTGGGGCTGGCTTACAGGTTCGGAAGTTCAATCCATTATCATCAAGGCAGGAGCATGGCAGCATCCAGGCAGGCATGGCATAGGAGGAGCTGAGAGTTCTGCATCTTCATCTGAAGGCTGCTAGCAGAATACTGGTTTCCAGGCAACTAGGATGAGGGTCTTAAAGTCCACACCCACAGTGACACACCTACTCCTACAAGGCCACATCTACTCCAACAGGGCTACAACTTTAATAGTGCCAATCCCTGGGCCCAGCATATAAAAACCATCACAATTCTAGTGGACCAGAATTCTTTTTTTTTTAAGATTTATTTATTTATTATATGTAAGTACACTGTAGCTGTCTTCAGACACTCCAGAAGAGGGAGTGTCAGATCTTGTTACAGATGGTTGTGAACCACCATGTGATTGCTGGGATTTGAACTTTGACCTTCGGAAGAGCAGTCGGGTGCTCCTACCCACTGAGCCATCTCACCAGCCCCGTGGACCAGAATTCTACATGGTGTCTATTTTCCTCCTAGTGTGCCAAGTCTGGGAAGTGAAAAATCACGTCTTTCAAACTCTTGAAACTAGATTTGGAGCATAATTTTCTTTCAGTTAAATTATAAATCATGTGGTGATGGTTTATAGGGCAGAAGGGGGGAGTTGTTCTTCTGTGCTTATTATTTCCATAGAGCAGTGTGAGGGAGACCCCAGCATTTTGCAGCAGATTTTGCAAAGGTCCTGTATCCAGGCCTATAGAGTGTTGAGAGCTGGGCTCAGAGCAAATAGCATGTACTTCAGCTCTGATCCCAGACTCTCAGCTAAAGTGCAGCGTTTTTGAAGCTCTCTGTGGGCTACAACATCTGAGTGTTTCTGGACATCACTTCTACCTGATCGACTCTTCGCTGAGATCCAGCTCCAAGCTGGGGTAGAGATGGGCAGAGAACTTTCAACATACATGCATCTGTCCACACTGTCTGCCTGCAGAGGAGAAGAAAATGGGACCATTGCAAGGGATCTAGAGGGGGCTGTGTGCCCCTCCTGGGTGACAGGGAGCCAGTTGCATACAGTGTGGGTCTGGGTTTCTTTCTTCCTCCCTCCCTCCCTCCCTCCCTCCCTCCCTCCCTCCCTCCCTCCCTCCCTCCCTCCCTTCCTTCCTTCCTTCCTTCCTTCCTTCCTTCCTTCCTTCCTTCCTTCCTGTGAAAACTCATCTGGACACAGTTTTGTTCTTTTGTTTTTAAAATATTATTATTATTACTACTATTATAAATGAACTAAAAAGTCTGTATATGTAGGGAGGTAATGGGAAGGCTTAATATATGTGAAAAATTAGCCTATCCATCAGCTCACATACTGGTCATCTATTTGTATTTTTGGAAGGCAGCTTTGACATCTGTGACCCATATTTGGTAGCTATAGTCCCCAGGCCCTTGGGATGGTTAAGTGACCCTCATTCCTGTCTGAGAAGACATTTCACTTTTCTACTTGCCCCCACCCCAGCACCTCCTTCTCATGTGGTTCTTGGCAGCACTCTTTAAAGCAGTGGGTCTCAACCCTCCTATTGCTGTGACTCCTTATACAGTTTCTCATGTTGTGGTGACCCTCCCCCACCATAAAATTAGTTTTGCTGTTACTTCCTAACTGTAATTTTGCTACTGTTATGAATCATACTGTAAATACCTGTTTTCTGATAGTCTCAGGTGAGCCCTGTCAAAGGGTCATTGGAGCCCCAATGGGTTGCAGACCACAGGATGAGAGCCACTGCTTTAGTGAGACAAGCTTTGAGACCTCCATGATGGCCACCAGCAGGAACCATCAGGGACTGAATCAGGTATCAGGACAGCGTGGTCTAACCCACCTGGTGCTAGGCACATGGGACTCCTGCAGGTGGCACTAGAGTCCAGGTTGCTGGATGGGAGAGCCCAACTCTGATTCCATAAAGCAGAGCAAAACATTGAGTAAGCCAGGATAAACATGGTCATAGCCGGAAACAGACCAAGGCCAGTTGCTGCAGTGCTGACAGGGCTCTGTCTTCTTTAGGGCCAGATGCATGCGTGTGCATAATCTGTGATAATTCAACAAACTATACTTAAGGGGTATGTGTGCCACATATGTTTATGTGTGTATGTATGCATATGTGCATGCATATGTGTATTGAACATGCATGTAAAGTGTGTACATATGTGAGTGTGACTGTGAGTATGTGTATCTATGTATATATGTGTATATATATATATGTGTGTGTGTGTGTGTGTGTGTATAGGCATGTGTGCAAGTATGCAGGTGTGTGTGTTCATTATAATGCATGTATTGGTACATACATGCATGTATGTGACTATATAAACGTGTATCTATGTACATACACATTTGTATGTATTTATGACTGTAAATGCATATTCATGTGTGTGTTGTTTGCATACATACATCTTTATGGTGCCTATACATGCCTGTGTGTGTTGTATACCATGTATGTTTGGGTGTTGTATGCATGTGTTTGTCTCTGTCCATGTTTGTGGCTGTTGGTATGTATGTATGTATGTATGTATGTATGTATAGATATGTATGTATGTATGTGTATATTTGTATGTGGTATTTTGGTAACTGTGAAGTGCAGGCATGTTTTTGTGTGTTTATGTATTCGTCTGTATGAATGTGTTGGATCATGCATACATGTACACTGTAAGTGAAAATATATGTATAAATCTCCAGGTGTATGTCTGCATATTGTGTGTATGTTATATGTATTATCTTTCCGCAAGTACACCAAATACCCAAGACAATCAGCTTATATTGAAAAAATATTTATGCGGCTCATACAGCCCCTGATCAGTTGGCCCCGTTGGTGGTGGGTGTGTAAGCCCCTGATCAGTTGGCCCTGTTGGCAGGGGGTGTGTAAGCCCCTGATCAGTTGGCCCTGTTGGCAGGGGGTGTGTAAGCCCCTGATCAGTTGGCCCTGTTGGCAGTGGGTGTGTAAGCCCCTGATCAGTTGGCCCCATTGGTGGTGGCAGCTGTGTAGTAAAACTTCATGGAGCAAAGCTGCTTACCTCATGACCAGGGTGTGATGTAATGAAAGAGGGAGAATAAAATGGTGCCTCACCGTTCCCGTCAAGGCCAAGGGCAGATCCCAATGGCCTAACACTTCCTTCTGGGACCAGCTACAGTTTCCACTGGAATACACTGGCCTTTGGGGATACTTCAGACCCAAATTATTGCAGTATGTATGAATACATGAGTTTATTGTGTGTTGTGTGCATGTGCACACATGTAAGTATTGTATCTGTGTGCTATGTGCATGAGTTGTGTGTGTGTATGCATGTGTGTTGTGTATATATATGTGTACATATGCATGCTGGTGTGTTCATGTACATACTGTGGGTGCACATATATACAGGCATGTGTTATAAATATGTGTGTGTTTGTATGCATTTCATATGTATATGTGTGTGCATGCATATACATGTTATATATGTATATGTCTCTCTAGACCTTAATTTAAGAAAGATCAGAGTTTGCAGTCAGGCCTGATGTAGATGTAGTGATTTTTTTTTTTTTTTTTTTGGTTTTTCGAGACAGGGTTTCTCTGTATAGCTCTGGCTGTCCTGGAACTCTGCTCACTCTGTAGACCAGGCTGGCCTCGAACTCAGAAATCTGCCTGCCTCTGCCTCCCAAGTGCTTCTTAAGACATAACTGCCCTTAGCCCTAAGTTCTTGTCTGCTCCAGTCTATGTTGCTCCCAGGCTTGTAAGTGCTGTGCTCAGGGAGGGGCATTGGCTAAGATGAGCAGTCACTGTCGGTATATCTGGGACAAGTCCTGGCTGTGAGGATGCCAAAGAAGAAAAGTCATCAGTTGTCTCCATGGTGGTGGCTGGTGTCAACACGAGCACTCTAGGCTACCCTGAAAAATGAAAGCCCCGGGCCATGTTTGATCCTAAATTGGGAGGCTGAGAATTGGAAAGGGGCAGAAGCAAGATGGACAGTTCCTCCTCCAAGACATAGGAGGGGGCCAAACATCACAGAGCCAGGTAAGTAGATGGGCTCTAAGCTCATACATTATCTAGAGACTAGGATTTTGTTCAGTTTATATAGCTTGATGCCTGCAAACAGACTTCTTCAAATGGAGGAATTCATTTAGCCTTCAAAAACACACTGGCACCCCAGATAAAAGAGGACAGAGAAATTCATAGCACCTACTTCTTCATTCCTGCTGAAGTGCAAGCACATTGTAGGTAACATGCACGTGGACCCAAGAGTGCACGTAAGGATGTACACATGTGCAAGTGTGTACACACACAAAACACACTTACCAATACATGCAGACCCATTTTTAAAGCAACAGGCATTTTCCTATTGGCACTTTCACCTATTCCTGGATGAGAAACTAGACATCCATCCATTAGACTCTTCCCTCTCACTGGAAAGTCCATCCCCAGATCACGGAGCCTCTCCCTATCTGATTTTTCCTTTACCCTAGAGTTGGAAAGAACAGCCTTGAAATTCCTGTTTCCCTTTCAGTGAATGATAGAATGTCACAAATCATAGCAACCACTTCCGGTCTTCCACACAGGCTCAGATGGGACCTTGGTCCAGTCTTTTCTGCAAATGGGTACTTTAAAGTCAAAAGGTCCACTTAAGTAATAGAATTGTGTTTCTGTGGCCCCTAGGGCTGGTGGGTTCATTTTTACTGGCACAGTCCCAAGACTTCATCTGGAAGCTGATGCCTACACTGGCGATGTGAGGGTGATCAAGTCGCTGTGCTGAACACATTCCTGTTCCTGAAAGCTCACCAAACCACACACCCAGAAATGTCACAGCTCTGATCTGGACACCTTGCTCCACACAGAGAGAAGTCAATGGCTTTCTGGGAAAGGACTGACGACCAGGGCATTGTGTCACACTCTGTGTCCCTTAAGTCAGTTCTCTGCATCAGCCAGCTGCATATCATGGCAACCCAGGAAAGAGGGAAGGCAGAGGGTGAGCTGCCTGGTCTGTCACTTCTTCTTATTTGTAGGACAACCAGAGGTAGGTCACAGAGTGTGCAGGGGTCATGGGATAACCTTGGGCAGTGCACAGAATGTGTGTAGATAATGGGATAATCTCAGGCAGTACCTAGAGTGTTCATAGGTCACTGGGACATCCACAGGCAGCACACAGTGTGTGTGGGTCATGGGATAACTTCACGAAATGCACAGAGTGTGCACATGTCAATGCGGTGGAGTAAAATTGCAGAGTTAGGAGCCAGGAAGATTCACAGTGGTGAAAGCACTGTTGGTTAAAGTCTTCGTAAGCATGAGGACTGGAGGGCAGAAATTCACCCAAATGCTGAGAAAGCATCCCAGCCTGCTCACCTGTCTGTAATCCCAGCCTCAGAAGAAGGAGATAGGGTCCCCAGAGCAAGCCAGTTGGTGAGACTGGTCATGAGCAAGCTCTGGGTTTGACTGAGAAACCCTACCCCAGTGAATAAGGACAAAGAACAACCAAGGATTCTTTTTTCTGACCAACCTCTGACTTCCACATGCATGTGCATGCATGCGCACACACACATGCGACATATGCATGCATGTACCCATGCATGTAAACATGTACACACTCATGTATCACAAACGGGCACACATACATGCACGCACTCACACATTAAAGCATTTACTTATATAAGCCCATGCACACATGTGTGCGTATACTCACACATGCACAGGAACATTCATGTAGGCACCCACACACGTAAGCACATAGACATCCATGCATGTGTACACACACACACACGGCCACACACATGCACTCACATGCTAAGTTAGTTCTGGGCAGTGTGTCTACTGTTCTGGTGAGAGAAAAACCCATTCATATGTGAGATACTGTGTTGGACCAATAAATAATTCCTCATGGATCTTAAACCTTCTAGTATTTTCACCTAAAATTGACACTACACAAATCATCTAAAGCAGCGATTCTCAATCTTCCTAAAGCGACCCTTTAATAGAGCTCCTCATGTTGTAGTGATCCCCCACCATAAACTATTTTTGATGCCCCTGTGATTCTACTATTGTTATGAACAGTAATGTAAATATCTGACACACAGAACAGTCTTAGGAGACCCCTGTGAAAGGGGTCGTGACCCACAGGTTGAGAACCACGGATATAAAACTTGACCCTGATGACACATCGAGTCATCCCAGCAAACCCAGAAGCCCTTGAAGGAAGAGGAGGCTTTATATTTGGTAGCAGCACACAGCCATCCTGCGTTGGGTAGAGGTGCCCGAGAGAGCCAGCCCTGGCTAAGGTGTCCACCAGACTCAGAGACCGTTCTTTAAAAATTGACTTTGACCTTCAAAGGTAATGAGGAGTTATGGTTAGCTTACGGGACGGCAGCAAGTGCTGGTGGAGCTGTCACAGGCAAGGCAGGTTTTAGGAACAATAGGTAGGTGGGTAGGAGGCCAGGGAGATGGGGACGCCAACTTCTCCCCATGGCAAGGCCTCTCTTCAGAGCTTCTCTTCCCAGTGATGTAGTGTGGCCCCAGGGCCATGCTAGGATCCCAGAATGACCCAGGCGCAGTCTGGCTGGGCGCTGTCACTGTAGGATGATGGGCTGAAATACTAAGGATGCTTTGGAACACAGTGTCCTTGTGGTCATGCTGAACCAGAACCTGGATTGTGTGGTCCCCTAGGGAGCCCAGTGAGGGCATCAGGGACGGCACAGGACAGGAAGGTCCTGTACTGTTTGGGGAGATGCACATGGCCATGTCTGCACTGTAGGTTCATGTGCTGGTAAATTGTGCTTCCACACAGAATGACAGACATACACAGTACAGATAAATAGATATGTACACAGACATATCGCCACAAGGAAATAGATACATATACAGACATAAACACAGGTATACATAGAAATGTATACACACTTGTACACAGACACATATAAGCATGTATACATATAAACACAGGCATATGCACAGATAAACATACACGGACACAACGTACAGATACAACATACAGAAGCAAATAGGCATACAAACACAAAGAGCTGTGTTTGAAAATGCATAGACAAATATACAGACACATAAGTGTATGGCATACACAGATATACTTGTGCATAGATTCCTACAGAAATGTACACATACATGTGTTGTGTAGACACAGACAGACACACAAAAGCATATAGGCATACTAACATGCATACATACACAAATACACATAGGAATGTGCACAGACATACAGACATGAATATATAAAGAGATGTACTGACAGACATCCAGGCATGTAGATACACAGATACCCAAAGATACCCAGGAATGGATAATGTCTCTACATTCTTTAAATACAATTTGTTCTGATGAAGCCTATGTAAGGCACTGCTGACAAATGTGCCAGACAAGCTTGGCCCCCTGATATTTCTGTTCTGTAGTCCCGAAAGAGGCCACAGTAAACGCTCTCAGCCAGAGCCATCTAAGAGGGGAACATGGGAAGAAAGTGTTTGCAGGACAATGTGGCTGGGGACAGTGACTCTGGGCAACAGTACACTGAGGAGATGGTGTGGCGGGAACTTAGAACAAACCTGTAAAGAGAAAAAAGTTTGCTTGGGTTCAATGCTAGAGATTCTGGGCCTCCATTGGGAGGTGCCCATGGCAACAGCAGAGAGCACAGAGAGAAGCAGCCAGCTCCCATCGTGCCAGGAAGCAAGAGGAAGAAGAAGAAAAGACTGGGTTCTCAAAAGCCTCTCTGAGTGCCTACCCTGGTGACCCAAAGATTTCTTAAAGGTTTCATGATATGAGTGCCAAGGCTGGTGATCGAGTCCCTAAACTGCTAGGCCTTTAGGGAATGTTCTAGACCCACATTGTGGCAAGAGTCTTGGCCCTGGGCTTTGGGCATGGAGAAGCAGCAGCTGGTAAGTACTGTTATTCTCATAGCTGAAATGCTCTGAGGAGGACATAGAGGCAGGGACCAAAACCATCACCATGGTGACTACCTTGGACAGCTGCAGAAACAGCAGCCCGCACTCTGAGAGGCTAGACCGCATGTTCAAGGCCACCAGGCAAAGAAGCACAGCAAACATCCTCAAGTTGAAGTGTTCTTGACTCCTAAAGCTGATCCCATCTTCATGAAGGGTTTGAGGACGTACTTAAGGCACAATAGAGATGCTGGGACTGTAGCTGCATCTCAGCAGCTCAACGCAGGCCTGGCAGGAGCTCTGGGCAAGCTCTTCAGGAGGCTCTGTAGGGCCACATGACTGGGATATGTGGGCACCAGATGTCCTGAGTCCTTTAGTTATGGAAAGTTCCCAGGTATGGTTATTCTATTCCTTCAGTGGTGACTTCTAAAGAAATGGTTCAGAGACATGAAAGCTCCAGTGACCTTGCTGACAGAGATGATGTGGGTCTGTGAGCCAGTTCCCCCCAAGCCACCTTGTCCTCCCTTAACAACTGCTTCCCTGCCGAGCTCCTGGGTCTCTGGCAATGACTGTAGCATGAACAGAGTGATATTCCGGTGGTCAGAATACCAATTGCCCAGTGAGGCTTTAGCTATGAAATAATAAATTTTTGTTTCACTGGATTTAATTGTCCAGTTGTTCTGAGAGTGTAAGACTTACAGGGAACCCCCATGGATCTAGGACATGTGTTATCTCATCTACACCAAATAGACAGTAGTCATCAGGGCTCTCCAGAGAAACACAGGAGGTGAGTTTTTATTATAGAGATTGACTAATATGCTTATGGAGGCTGAGATGTCCCACAATGTGCTACCTGTGAGTTGGAGACCCCAGGAAAGCAGTGGCGTCATTTGGGCCTACCCAACATATCTGAGAACAGAGTAGGCCAATGGTACGTATCCAGCTTTAACTTTAAAGAACCCCTCTCCCACAAAGAGGAACCTCATTGGCTAAGGCAAGTAGGTGGGTGTCTTAGGGTTTTACTGCTATGAACAGACACCATGACCAATGCAAGTCTTATAAAGGACAACATTTAACTGGGGCTGGCTTACAGGTTCAGAGGTTCAGTCCACTATCATCAAGGTGGGAGCATGGCAGCATCTAGGCAGGCATGGTGTAGGAGGAGCTGAGAATTCTACATCTTCATCTGAAGGCTGCTAGAAAAATACTGGCTTCCAGGCAGCTAGGATAAGGGTCTTAAAGCCCACACCCACAGTGACACACCTAGTCCAACAGGTCACACCTTCTAATAGTGCCACTCCCTGGCCTGAGCATATACAAACCATCACAGTGGGTGTTCTAGGTCAAGCTCAGAGAGCAAATCCACCCTCCTGCATGTTCACACTCTATTTAGCCCCTTCATCAGCTTGGATGGTATCCACCCATAGTGGATCTTACCAGTTCAACCTACCAATGAATAGGCTACTCTCTCTTTGAAATTTCCTCCCAGAGCCACACAGACACAATGAAAGCTTTACCATCTCAGATCTATTGGGTGTCAACTTGACACCTGTGTGTATCTCCTCAGATGATACTTAGCCACCGGTCAGACGCTCTCAACGTCTTAATGATACCTAATATGATATAAGTAGGCTGCGCAAAATTTCAAGCTCACTAATCCCTCACCAGGAGAGAGGGAAAAGCTTTCGAGTGACATATTCTGTAATCTAGACTGTAAAACTTAACTGTCCTCATCCCCCATAAAACACCCTGACCACACCAGTTAGTTTTATGTCAACTTGACACGAGCTTGAGCCGTTTGGGAAAAGGGACTCTCGATTGAAAAGATGACTCCATAAGATTGGCCTGTAGTCAAGTCTGTCGGGCATTTTCTTGATGAATGGTTTATGTAGGAGGGTCCATCCACTGTGGGCAGGGCTGCCCGCCTCTGGGCCGGTGGAGCTGGGTTGTACATAGGGCTGAGCAAGCTAGGGGATCGAACCCGTAAGCATCGTTCCTCCTCAGCCTCTGCTTCAACTCCTGCCTTGAGTCCCTGCCCAGGCTTCCCTCAGGGGCTCACTGTGCTGTGGAACAGAGGCTGAAATAAGCCTCTCCTCCCCAGATGCTTTGATCATGGTGATTGATCACGGAAACAGACTTGGGGGTGGTTATTCTAGTTCACTACTCAAGGTTACAGGGAAATAAAGTCAAGACAGTAGGAACTGAGAAGTCATGTCATATCATGTCACATCGTGAGGTCAAGACAGCAAATCCATGCCTGGCTGCTTCTCAGATGACCTTCGCCACTCTTATACACAACCCAAACCCATTTTCAGGCTGGATTTTCACCATGAATTAAAGCAATCAAGATAATCTTCCATAGACATTCCCACAGGTCAATCTATTTAGAAACCTCCACATTGAGACTTTCTTCCCTGGCGATTCTAATGTAGCACCTTGGCCACCCCAACTGTAACACTTACCACCACTCAAATTCTTATGTAAAGTTGGCATGTTGTGTGCTGTCATTTAAGAGAAGGAAGCAGAGCGTTTTATTGTGTTGACACACAAGCATATCCATAGCCATTGGATATAGCCAGCTCTTGGACCTGGACCTGTCTGAAGGCTACAGCTGCCTCACCGCCTCTTCTGCTTTCCCCTCTCAGTCTCCAAGCCGCTCTACCTCATCACTGCCTTGTGGGGTGATCCACGCCATCTTTCCTAAAGGATCTAGACCCCAGAATCTGACTTGAGTTGGGTTTCTGTCCTTTGGGCAGATTAAACAGGTTCGTGGTTAGCTGCAAGCCACCAATAATGTGTCAGTATCACATTGAGGAAAGAAAGAAAAGCTCTTGCCCTTGGAGTCATTTAGCCAAGAGGGATTTCAGATTCAAATTCTCCACTCCATGCTCCCTAGGCCTTCTGTCTTCTGTCTACATGAGTCCAAGCCTGTGCCTGACTGAAGGCTATCCTTCGGATCGTTCCCTGTATCTGTCACATGGCTGTGTCTGTCTCTGTGTCTGTGAGTGGCGTGACTGTTCTACCTAACACAGGCCTTTGCTCTGCCTTTATTGAGAGTCATGGAAAGCATCTCTCGGGGAAGGAATGGGATTCTTTTCAGAAATCTTTAACGGAGGTTTTATAAGGGATGAAGTCACTGGCTCCAACTGGTCCTAACTGTCTCAGACAACAAACATCACTGCTTATTGGCCAGCGTCCATAAGTGGATGCCATCCACCTGTAGGATAGATTTTAAGAAGTTGCCTTCAACTTCTGTGTTTGCTGTTTAAAGCAAATGATACATATGCCTTGTTCCAGGTTGGGGGCATAGAAGAGTGCATAACTTAAGATTGCAGCTATGCATTAGCTTCGGTTGTAAAAGCTGATTACATGGGAAATCCTAGGCAAGCAAGCTTGGTTATTACAGTGTTCTCTTAGAGGCAGACTAAACAAACAGTTTGAGTCCACAGTAGGATAGCAGCCTTAAGTCTTAAGTGACCTCAAGGTGCATTATTAACTCTGGCTGTGAGGTCCAGCAGAAGTTCCAGTCTTGTAGAATATAAGAGATAATTTTATTATAGTGCATCGCCGTAGTCCTTGACTTTGTGTGCAAGGCATGGTAATGTTGCGATGCATTGTGGGTCCTCCTGTGCTGCAGGCAGACTCCTTACCACCTCCTTTGCGATAACCTACTTTATTTTCTCTTGGGACATTAAAGCAGACACCGACAGTAACTCACTTTTAACTCAGAATTATGAAGGATCCCAAAGGGGTCAGATCAAGTCTTCATATCCACTTCCGTGCAGCCGAGTTCTTGCTCTGTGCTGGAACTATCTCCTTCCCTCTGGCACTAAGATTTCAAGCCAAGCAGAGCATTCAGTCAGAAGAATGGGGAAAAAAGAAAGATGTTGCCAACGTGCCACTAGGGATTCCAGTGAGTGGCACCATCCCATGTCCACTCTTTGATCTCTGATCTGGGATCCCTAGGGTTTTAATCTCGGATGTCTCCCATGGGAATTCCCAGTATTGATCCCAGGTGGTGGTACTGTTGAGAGGGGACATGGAGCTTTTAGGAGGAGGCGGGGTCCAGCTGGGAGAATCAGGTTGTGGGGGTGGGCCTTTGAAGCTCATGGCGGCCTCTGGGCCAGTGCTTTCTTTATCTTCCCACGATGGGAACAGGATTCTCCATCTGTTTTGTCTCTTGGTGACTGAGCTTCTCTTCCCTCCATGGGCCCTTCATGGACCACTGCCCCCAAACCGGGAGCCACGAGAGAGACAGCTCCAGACAGATGATGTTAATTCAGGATATCTAAGTCCCAAGGAGAATCTCCGGGGTAGTCATGATTATTCAAAGCACTGAATAGTAAGCTTGGCTTCCTGGCAATGTGCTCAGGTTAGCCCCCTTCTCCCTCCTGGCACCATCATTAGGCCCTGATCGCAGTTAGCAAAAGGAAGAGCCTGTGCAAACAGACACATTTCTGCACCACCCAAGCCCTGTCGATCTTTCTGGCATTTCTCAGATATTTTCTTGGTTGTGTCAGGAGGATTGCTCATCGTTGGTTTTGACTCATGTCTCAAAATCAAGGAGAGACATTAGCTGTCCCTGTCTTGCGGTTTTTCTCAACACAGCTAGCATGCCTGGGCGTGAGAAGGTACTGGGACGGGGAGAAGGACCAGGTGGAGGCAGGGCAGAGCCTGGAGCCAGGGTCTTCACCTATGCCCATCCGAAAGCATCTCAAATGTGCACAATGCTACGCCCTTGCCTGGAAAGCACAGGCTGGGCTTGAATAGCTTCTCCCTGGCTCCCGGATGCTGTAAGCAGGAATCTTCTAGTCTGGAATAACTCATGAGTCAGTCACAGTTTGGTTTTCAAACCGCTCTCCCTTGGTCAAAATCCCAGGTTATCTGAGTGCCATTAGCAAGGCTGAGCATTCGTGTCGTCCTTGAAACCACTGGCTTCCTGGGAAAGGTCCCGAGGTTCCAGTAATCAAGAGACACTGGAGCAGAGACCAACAGGCTTCTCGCTTAGTCTGCACCCCACCGTTGCCAATCAAAGCCACCAAGATGACTCTATTTTGATGTCAAACTAGCAGACATGATTTTGTGCAAAGTGGACTCTCCTCCCCAACCCCCTTTTGAGACAGGGTCCAGTCAGGCCTTGCGTTGATTATGTAGCAGAGCAGCAAGCGAACACACCCGCTTTTACTCAGTACTCAGACTAAAGCACACTAGGCAAGCTGTCTGTCGACTGAGCCACCCGCCACCTAGGCTCCGAGTAGATTTTTAAAAGAGTAAATAAAGAGATCCGTTTAAATTCCCACTCAGCAGTACTTTGATGTCCAAGATTAGAAATTGCTTCCTTGTATATTATTTCTGCACCTGCTGGAATGTGATTCCTGCCGTGTATCCACTTGGCAGCGCTGACTCTTGTTAAAACAGGTACTTTGTTAAGGAGGAAGCAGCTCTTTCCTGCCTGTGGCCCCCGTGGCAGTCCTGTCCGAGGATCTGCTGCCACCTACTGGACACATGAAGAGTAGCACTGACAGGCGAATCCCCAAAAGTTGCACTGACTTTCTGAGTTGGTGATTGATAAGAGGGGGGTCTTGTCCAGCATAGAGAGGGGCCCACTGGCCAGGCACGTTCATCTTTGTGTTAGGGGCTTGGTGATATGATAGACCCTCCCTTCCTGCTCTTGTCTTCCTCTTCTTCCTCCCATATCCTCTGACCTCCTGGTAATGCTTGTGTTTATTTAACATGGTCCGGGCTAAAAGATATGAACCAGAAGAGCCAACGGCCACCTTCTGGACATTGCTTCATGATCATCTGTGTGACCTACCCTACTTCAGGATGTCCTTATCTGTGTGACCCATCCCCCAGGTATACCCCATGACACGTGCAGGAGGGCTGGCCGAAGGCTGGGTTGGTGTTACAGGGACGGCATATTCCAGGGCTGAGATTCATATGATGGGCCCTGGAAATCCTGGTGCAAGTCAGGGAACCCAGGGCTGAGCATTGAACTTGGAATCCTGCTGCTGTGTGATGCCTTCTGAGGGGTTCACAGTACGGATTGCCAAGAAAACACCCTGAACTGGTGGCCGAGGTACTTCTCGAGTGTGGGCTCAGAGCTGGTGCTGGGTAGTCTGGTGACTGGCTGTGAACAGACAGACAGATACTAGGGCAGGGTATGGGGACACTTGGAGCAGTCCTGAGGACATTGTCACATTAATGCCCACCCCCCCTCACACACACACTGTTACAACCGTTGCTGACTAGACAGTTAAAGGGAAATTCGTATGGCTTTCTCCAAGCTGAGGGAGGGGCTCTGAGAACGGGGGCCCAGTTGCTCTCACTAATTGTTGGCATGGCCAAGAGCGGCTGGGACTTTGTGAGACATCACCTCGGCTCTCAGCTTCCACTCCTCAGAGGAATGCCCCTTTAGAGTTAGAACAAGTCTCCACTAGACCAGGGCACAGCCAGCCGAGCCTGGCTTCACAAAACGGCTTGGGTCTTCTGGTGCTGTGGAAAACTTCCCCAGGGTTTCCCCTACATCGCGCTTGTCCCCTCTCTTCCGTCTCTTTCTGTATATCTGTGTGTACATCATTAATGTTGTCTCCCTTGTTCTCCCTTCTTCCCCTTTCCTTGTTCTGTCATTTCTCTCACACACATACACATATGTGTGTGTCTGTATGTGTGTCTGTGTGTGTCTGTGTGTGTATGTGTGTCTATATGTATGTCTGGATGTGTCTGTGTGTGTCTGTATGTGTGTCTGTGTGTTTATTTGTGTGTCTCTGTGTCTGTGTGTGTGTCTGAATGTGTCTCTATGTTTGTTCTGTGTCTCTATGTGTGCCTGTGTATGTGTCTGTATGTGTCTCTGTGTGTGTCTGTGCATCTGTATGAGTGTCTGTGTATGTCTGTATGTGTCTGCATGTGTATCTGTGTGTGTCTGTGTGTCTGTATGTGTGTCTGTGTATGTGTCTGTGTGTCTGTATGTGTGTCTGTGTGTGTCTGAATGTGTGTCTGTGTGTGTATGTGTGTCTGTGTGTCTATCTGTGTGTGTGTGTGTGTGTGTGTGTGTGTGTGTGTGTGTATCAATCTCTGTGTGTGTCTCCAGAGATCCCCTAGTCCCTCTGGGGAAGGCTGACAATGACGATAATGTTCATCTTTGTTCTTCAAAGTGTACCCCACCCCCACCCCGAGTGCAGAGATGGCTCTGTTCCTGGGGTTTTTGAGAGACCAGGCAGTTAGGAGATAGGACCCCTGGGTGATTATTTGTGTGGGAACCAGAAAACAAAGCTAGGACATCACAAGTCTTGCTGGATAAAGCCACATAGGCTGCTCAGATAGCAGCTAGCCCAGGGTTGACTCCACCAAGTGGAGTGACTCCAGCAGTGGCATGCATAATTTCCCTTTGAGCTTCTTTGTCTCACCTGGTGGCACTTGTTCTCTGTCTTGGCCTAGAAAGCCCATAAAGCTGTTTAAGGTGAGGAACCTGACATTAAAAAGGACCCTGCCTCACCCAGACGATGCCAGGACATCACCCTGCCTGTGCCATGTCTCTAACCAAAGTGGACAATGGCCACTGAAGAGGGTGTGTATGCTATTTGAATGAAGATGCTAAGAGCTAAAAGCAGCTCTGTTGGAAGCTGATGATGCATAGACCCTGGGAATGGGGAATGGGGTGGACATCAGGACAGAGTGGGCTGTGCTAGTGGATTGTCGGGGTTACAGCCTGGGCCCAGGAAGCCCTATCAGGCTATGTTTGGCCCGCCACCCATCCTTAATATGACCATTAAACAGACGGGTCTTAGTAAAAAGTAGGGAAAGAGATACCTGGTGACCCCCTAAGTCACCTTTAGGGTCCTGACATTAAGTTTAGGCTTAAGTAGAAGATAGGTCAAAGGTGGAGCTCTACCCGCCACTAAGCCTTCATTGTCTCAGCCCCAGTTTCTCCTGCAAAGTCACTACAGGTTGTCAGCACTGTGCGAATCTCTTCCCAGGAGAGAAAAGCCCTCAGCCTCACCCTGCCTGGCCAGTACTAGACGCTAGCACCTCTTCCCTCCTCCAGCATGAGACGCCTGGGGGAATTCCGTTTCCTTGTGGATGTTGTCTCAGAAGTCTGGGGTGAAGGGCTCTCTCTTTAGAGAATCTCCTTTCTACAGAAGACAGTTAGGAAACACAGCAGGCTGCCCACAGGGGAGGGGCAAGGTGCCCTCCATACAGGAGCCCTCACCAAAGACCATAGTGAAACATATTTATTTAGGACAATTTGGCCACATCTGAGGTTGTCCAATTCAGAGACTCCAGCTCTGGGAATGCTTTCCCAAGCTTAGACTTGACTTTTTGGGGCATTCCCTCACTGGCCTGTTGTTCACATCATTTATGCCCAATACAGCACCCCACTCCACTTCTTCTCTCCCTCTTTTTCCTAACTCCTCTTCTCTCTTCCTTCCTTTCATCTGTACCTCTCCTCCCATCTCCTTCCTCTCTTTCTCTTCTCCCTTCTCCCTTCCTCTCTCTCCTCCCTCAGTCTCTCCCTCCTCCCTCAGTCTCTCCCTCCTCCCTCAGTCTCTCCCTCCTCCCTCAGCCTCTCCCTCCTTCCTCAGTCTCTCCCCCTTCCCCCAGTCTCTCCCTCCTCCCTCAGCCTCTCCCTCCTCCCTCAGCCTCTCCCTCCTCCCTCAGCCTCTCCCTCTTCCCTCAGTCTCTCCCTCCTCCCTCAGCCTCTCTCTCCTCCCTCAGCCTCTCCCTCCTTCCTCAGTCTCTCCCTCCTCCCTCAGCCTCTCCCTTCTCCCTCAGTCTCTCCTTCCACACTAGTCTCCCTCTCCCCTTTCCTTCCTCCTTCCCCCTCTTGAGATATTCCTTCCCATCTTCCTTCACTCCCCCCTTTCTACTTTTATCCCCGCTTTGTTTCCTTTCCTCCTCTCCTCCCCTGCCACTCCCCTTCTTTATCATGTCTCCCTTTCTGTCTCCACACTGTGTTCTATCCTCACACCCCGTTGTTCTCTGGCACGCTGTCCCCTGGCCAAACTGCCACCGCGACTCTCTGTTTCTGGTGTCTGCATGGGCTCCTTCCAAGATCCCGAGAAAGGATGTACCAAGGCAGTCACTTTTTTTTTTTAAAAAAAGAACTTTCCCAAATTAACACATTTTTGCCTGCAATCTGTCAAGACAGCTGTCTCTTTGTCCCTTGAGTTCCTCGTGGCTAGCATCAAAAGCAGCCAGGGGCACTTTTAAGGTTTGGGAGGGGGAGAAAGAAGTCTGAACTCTGGCAGACGTGTGAATGGCGGACTTTCCTCCCTTGTGGAGACTAAGTCTTTGCAAGCTACCAAGGGCAGCACGGCTCACCCTGGACTTTACTGTCCACTTGCTTTTGAGACATGAAGGTGACCTAGGATGCACACATGTCAGTCACATGGTGTACACACATGTCAGTCACATGGTGTACAGTCCTAAAAGCACGAGGGAAAGAATCTTGGTTTGAGAAGGTGGAGACAGTGTTACTTCCAGGCCTTACATGGCTCAGAGGAAGTTCTTGTCATGGAAAAGGGATTAGGGAAAGGCCTCTTACAGAGGAGGCATCCTGGGGAGCTCATCTCATGCAGGAGGCTTCAAGGAGGACTTGCTCACTGCTTTGGGGCTCATGGATGCTCTAGAGGAAGGCTCAGTTCTTAAACTCAGGGTGAATTTATCTTCTTAGACATACGCAATTAGACGCATCCCAGGACTCGGGGTTTCTCTTGTGAATGGAGTTATGTAGAAGACAATCCAGCAACAGTCCCAGCTGGTGGCTGTCCCATGCTCAGCAGCCATATACGGAACTGCCCGTGGCTCTCAGCCATGGGACTAGCTGTAGCTATGCCAATGCTGTTGGTTCTGTAACTCGAACCACAGCCAGTTCTCATGGTTTCTGGCAACGCAGCCCTCAACATTCTTTTTTTCTAAGAAGCTTCCCCAAGCCACGTGAATATCAAGTTCTGCATCTTCCCTGACCCCCGAGAACAGCCTTGGGAGACCCTTGGCTTCTCTGGTGAGAGAGGCACGTGTCCAGGGATGACATCTTCTCCCACACGAAGTTCAACACTGAAGGCAGAGACTCCGGGGATGCTGGTGTGCGATGGTTTCAAGCTGAAAATACCTCAGGTGTCGTTCACCGCTTAGAATCTGCAGAGCGAACTGGGGTGGGCACGGTTAATGTCAGGTCAAGAGCCTCAGGCACCCAAGGAGCTGAGGTTAAAAAAGGTAAAAACGCCTATGCAACAGATACATGGCTCCACATGTGTAGGAATACACCCCCAAAGAATGAGACATGTATGTTACACATACACACACTTAGCACATGGATGCACACACATATATCACATTCACAGCACATGCACATAGACATATACAGATGCATGTTGGAACACATCACCATACATACATATACACATAGAGAGACACACACTATACATAGGCATATCCATATTCAAAAACACATACTACATGGGTAGCACATATAGATCTCTTTTCACCTCTCTCTCTTACACACACACACACACACACACACACACACACACACACACACACACACACACACACACACACACACACACACCACATAGAACCCCTTCCATAGCCATATACATACAAAAACAAGCACACAAAAACATAGACACACAAATCACACTACAAAGGAACAAAGGCCCAGCACCCCACTCTAGACTGTGTCTCTACATCTCACGTGGGGTGCATTAGCTGTGCAGGTGCATCGGGCCAAATGCAGCCCTGCCTGCGCAGACCTTGTGTAGGAGCCTGGCTACTGCTTGGTGCTGTTGTGTGACACTATTTCCTGGGGAGACATGAACAAGCCACAGATAGGGACTCCATATAACACGACAAAGTAACCTTACCACCAAAATTAAACTCGGTCAACCAACAAGTTTACTGGCATCACTAGCAGGAGTATGGGTGCGGGTTTAACTGTGGGGGCAGGGATGACTCAAACGCAATGGCAACACCAAAAAAGCCCACCCTAGCATGGGTGATGGCTCATGGAAGCTAGGGCCTCGGAGCTCACTGCACAACTGCCAGGCAGCTCAACAGGTTGGAAGAAGCATGTCTCTTCTAGGCAGCTTGGGTCGTCTGGTCTCTCAGCACTCCTTACTGCTTAGATAAGCTCGGGGAGGGAGCTTGGCCTAGTGCATTTATTCAGTTTCAGGAACTTCCTGAAACTTTTGAGTTGTTCACTACCTGAATCTTGAGGAGATTTCCTTGCCAGATGAAATGTTACATCAGGGAGAGAATTGATGTAAATGGGGTAATTGAGAATAAAAAGCTAGGAAACACCGAGAAAGATGGGTCTCCTGAGAAAACACTAAAGTATAGTATCTTATTAACTTCAAGGGAAAATTCATTCATTCTGGAATGAACATTTGTCTAATTTTTTTTTTTTTTACTCACAGGAAAACGTATCAACCAAGGTGTTTACACCATGTTCCCAGGACTCTATCTCTCCACCCTCCAAGACCTGCCCTCCTTCCTGACGGAGGCTTGCTTAGCTTCTGGTCTCTACTCTGTGGGGTTCCCCTGATGCGCTCACAGGCCTGTGAGGCACACAGCAGAGGTCTCTAGGAGTGGCTTTATAAGCAAGTACTCTCTCCTCTTCGCAGTTGACTATTAAATAAAACAAGAAGGAGGGGTGACCACTGTAGGAGGCAGTGTGCAGAATACGACCTGTCTGGAACTTTTACAGCTGGGAGGAACTGGCCTGTCTAAAACGCTCTGCAAACCTCCATGTTCATTCCAGAACCAAACCTCACGTGGTTTGGTGCAGTGACGGCACCGGCTCACCCTGCCTGGGAAAGATACTTTCTGTCTGGCAGTGAGCTTTCCTGAGTGGTGGGCTTTCTATTTCCTCACCTGCTCCCCACCCTCTAGGGTAGAGGCCTTTCTTGTGTAAGGGACAGAGGGACACGGGAACTTGAGAACCTGTTCCCAGGCAGTAGTCTTTATGGCCTGTAATTCAATGGTTTCGTCAGCCCTGGTGATTTATAGAAATTGATGCTGTCATCTGATAGGAGCTGTGGGGAAGAAACTGTCCCAGACACTGCCTCTTTATTTTCCATGAGTGAGGGAGAGTTGTTTATGAGTAGTCTGCATTTTGAACTCTTTGTTCCATGGCTCGATGACAACCTCGGTGCACTGAGTCACCCACAGACCTCAGAGACTGAGCCCTGAGGCCTGTGACTAATGGCTTCAGTGCAAAATAAATAAATAAATAAATAAATAAATAAATAAATAAATAAATAAAATAAAATAAAATAAAAATAAAAAATGCTTAGCTTATAAAAATAGAAAAAGGAAAAAGAAAGAAAGCAAGCAAGCAAAGAACTCGGTGGGTTTCCAGCTCTGATGGTGGCCGGCAGGGACAAGCCTGGAACACAAGCTTAGCAGCAAGGTGGGCTTCGAGCTCGGTAGCTGGAGCATCCCGGCGACCATTTCCTGGGTTTGGTAGTGGCAGCTTTGGAAGTGCTTTTCTTCCTGTGGCTTCATTTTGCAAAGCTGTAAACTATTAAGTGGCTGTAAAGACAGCTTTCTGTGATACATTGTCAAAAATCAGTCCTCTAGCGCCCTCTGCTGTAGACAAATGATACCAAGTTTCTTTTCTTTGGAGGAATTATTGGTTCTGTTGCCCTGGGGTGTGTGGGTGTGTGTCTGATGGGCAAGGAGAGGGGGGTGGGGGGCGGAGGGAGGGAGGGAGGGAAAGGAGGGGAGGGAAGAGAGGGAGTAAGGGAGGGAGGGAGGGAGGGAGGGAGGGAGAGAGAGATGCCTGAGGCCCTTGTTGGACGGTAATTATAGGTCCTTTGTGGCTGGAAGGACAGCTCAGTGGTTATGAGCGCATACTGCTCTTCTAGATGACCAGAGTTCAGTTCCCAGCATCCATGTTGAGTGGCTCACAACAACCTATTACGAGCTCTGGGGTGCCAACATTCTCTTCTGTCCTCAGAAGGAACCCTTGCACACATAGCACACACATACACAAGCACACACACACATGCGCGGGTGCACATGTGTGTGAACATGCACATACACACAAACAAATAAAATAATAAACTCAAAGATCTGGGGCCTTGTGAAAGGGAAGCCGTTCGTCAGGAATGCTGTTGTAGATGTTGGGAACCGCTCTCCCTCTCTCTCTGCTTCCTGACCACAGTAAGAGAGGAGCTTCCTCCACGGTGTGCTCCTCTGGTGAGAAGCTATGCCACCACAGACACAAATCAGCAGCGTCAGGTACCCACAGCTTTACCATCCTGGCAGGAATAACGTTGCTGTAGCGAGAGCCCCACGCATCTCCCTTTGACCATCAGAGCAGCAAAGCTGCAAACCAAGGAGCTGGTGGAGAAGGATAAGGCTGAAGCCCGGTGCCAGCCAGGAGGGGAGCTGGTCTCCTGGGGAGAGGTTGTGTCAGGGTGCTGCTCATGGGAGACTGGAGCTGAAACGTGTTGCCAGATGGGAGCATGCCTCCATGGGGACATGTTGCTGGTCCTCTCTTTAAACCTAAGCTTCGTGCCAGGACCCCAGAAGATGGGCTTAGGAGGGTCAGCAACCATCTTTGTCCCTATCTCTGATGTGGTTACATTGGCTAAACCTCCAGTCTCTGCTTTGCACCTCTGTATCCTGCATTGGCTGGATGTGGCTTGGTAGGCTGCCCAAGAGCCTGGGCTTGAACCCTCACTCCAGGAACAAGGCCTCAGAGACTGCTGCCAAGACAGGCCTTTCCTCCTTTTAAGTTGCTTTACTCAGGTATTTGTCACAGCACCGGGAAACCAATTGGTACAGTGTGGGAGCCTGCCAGCTTTAAAAGTCTGTGGCTCTTACACAAGTCCACATGTATGGATAGACAAGTGTTGATGCGTGTGCAGGCAATGCTCTTAAATTGAGGTTGTTCAGAGGCATTGCGTTCTTTGCCATGCGTGCGTGCATGTGTGTGCTCATGTGTATGTGTGTGTGTGCATGAGTGTGTGCATGCATGTGCATGTGTTCACATGTGCATGTTTGTGTGCACATGTGTGCATGCATGTGTTCATGTGTGCATGTTTGTATGTGTGCATGTTTGTGTGTGTGCATGTGTTCGGGGCTACATGTTTGTATGTGTGCCAATGCATGTGTATGTATGCATGTGTGTGCATGCATGTGTTCATGTGTGCATGTGTTCAGGGGTACATGTTTGTATGTGTGCCAGTGCATGTGTATGTATGCATGTGTGTGCATGCATGTGTGTGCATGCATGTGTTCATGTGTGCATGTGTTCAGGGGTGCATGTTTGTATGTGTGCCAGTGCATGTGTATGTATGCATGTGTGTGCATGCATGTGTTCAGGGGTGCATGTGTTCAGGGGTGCATGTTTGTATGTGTGCATGCAGAAGGTTGACACTGAGTGTTCTCTTCAGCTGCTTTCTCCTTTATTTTTCTAAGACAGGATCATAAGACCTGGAATGTGACAACCGTGCTGGGTGAGGCTGGATGGCCAGTGAGCTGTAGCGATCTGCTTCTCCCTCCCCAGAGCTGGCGCTGCGGGCATGTGCCAATGCACTGCCTCTCTACATAGGCACTGGGGGCTAAACTCAGGTTCTCTTTACCATACACTCTCTGTACCATGCTTAGATTAAACTATGAACTTGACACAGCCTAGAGTCACTTGGGAAGGGACTCTCCATGGAGGGATTTCCAAGATCAGATTAGCCTGTGGGCAAAGTGGCATTGCGAGTGGGGATGTGTCAACATGTACATGTGATTGTGGATTTGTGTACACAGGTTCATGTCTGTGTGTGCAGTGTGCATTTGCAGGCATGTTTTTAATGCACGTTTGTGCATGCATGTGTATGTGTTCCTGTGTATACATACATAAGATGCTTGTCTATGCACACATGCAATTATATGTAGTGTATGTATGTGTGCCTGCTCATAACTCCCTATAGAATGAGAGGAGCCCAGGGCTCGGGACCTTTACATCCTCACCTTCTCTGCTCTGATGCTTTCGTGTTGTCTTCATTGACAGTGGCAAAGCTCACCCCGCCCTCTCTGGCCACCTTGGGGTCTCCTTGTACCACTTTCTACTGGGTTTGAGTTCGGCTGTCAGTTCTCAGCCTACGAATCTCAGACACAGTTGTTTCCCCTCACAGGACCGGGCTCTCCTTGCAGGCTTCTGAAGCGGCAGAATAGGTGAGCTCTGGAGTCTGCGTTCCCACCCAAATGTAGCGAGTGGTATGACTGAGGGCTCAGTATTTCACAAGCAGGTTGCACTTACGAAGATGCTGGCCAGCTCTAGTCAAGGGTGTATATCCCATCATCTCCTGTCTGCATCCGTAAAGGTCATCACAAGACTAATAGTAGATCTTTATTTAAAATAATTTCTGAAATAACAGGGAATCACTGTGTGCTGCTCTGGGTGGCAGCATTCCCAGAGAAGGACAACCGAGGGCTTCCCTCTGCAAGGAGCAATGCAATCACAGACCTGGCATCCCTGTGGAGTCACTGTCTGGCACACAAAGCAGGCCCGGGGTACAGGGAGGACATGTCCCAGCGCACACAGAGACAGGTTTTTATGAATGGCTGGCTGGGGTGTTTACTGGAGAGACATTCGGTTCCGCATGAGGTATGTGGTGTTTGCAGTCAGTGGGAGGTGGCGAGGCAGCTTAGGTGCTCCTTGTACTCTGCTGACCAAGGGTCATAGGTAAAAGCACACAGGGAGCCCAGCTGCCAGGCAGAAGGGGCTCGGAGCATCAGAGGCAGCTTGTGGAGAGACCAAGTTAAGGATAGATGCCTGAGAAGGACCTTGGCTAGTTTCTGACCTTGCAAATTTAGTGGGCATTCATAGTCTAAATCCTCTAGGGAGGATCCTCTTGCCATCTGCCCTCCTCAGTGGCCCAGGGGAGAGAATTAATCTTGACAGTAAGACACAGTTTTCACCAGATGAGAGCCCTGGTCGATGGCCACATGTGACTCTGCACATGGGAACCGGTTTCGGCTTTCTGAAGGGGGGCAAAGCCCATCCCTCCACTCTGCTCAGTCATAGCCAGATAACGGTCAGTCCCAAATCCCTGGGAAGGAGAGGCACTGCTAGAGAGGCCAGGAAGAAGGCAGAGGCCTCCACAGACTTCTCACACATGCTCCCTGGTCTTCGAGGTGGCCTTTCTATAGCCCTGGGGACAAGGGAAGGTAGGCTAGGAGCTCAGCAGAGAACTTCTTGCTCAGAGCAGACAGTCCTGTCTCCATAACTATACAGTGGCCCTTCCTCTCCTGACTAAATCTACAGGTGGTCTGACCCATGGGACTTCCTCACCAAGGCTGTGTTCTGCAGGTCTGCTCAATGAATTCAACATACAGGGATTTCCTCCACCCCCTTCCTTCCCTCCACAGGACGGTTGACCTACTAACACAATTCCAAGACACACCAATAGCTTCTAAATACTTCCTAACCATGCTCTAAGCATAGTGCCTCCCTATCAAAGGCAGTGGTTCCCAACCTGTGGGATGTGCCCTCATTTCACATATCCTGCATACCAGATATTTACATATCCGATATCCTGCATATCAGATATCTACACTACGATTCATCATAGTAGCAAAATTACAGTGACAATGTAGCAACAAAATAACTTCATGGTTGGGAGTCGCCACAACGCAAGGACCTGTATTGAAAGATCTCAGCATTAGGAAGGTTGAGAACCACTGGTCTAAAGAGAGGCACCCATTTCACCATCGTCTCTGTTCATTGAGCCCACCACCAGCAGGGACTCCTGTACCATCCCTGGCTGTGAATGTCCCAGTGTCTCAGAGGTGAAGGTGAGATGCTCCCATCTGTACATGTCCCTAGACCTAGATGGAAGGCTATGCAGCCTTTGTAGCTTTTAGGTCCTCAGCAAAAGTGCCGTGAATGGGTGACATTCGGTGTATGGTCAGTAGTTAGCCAAGGCTAGGAGGACAGAGGGGGAATTCTCAGCTTGTGTGTCCTCAGCTCAATGTCGCACTTAGCAAGGCTTCCTTGTGGGGAAGGTCACATCTCTGGTTTTATGGCGAATGAAGATTCCATTCAGAAACTCATCCTGAGATGGTCTTGGTCACCAGGCTGCCATCGGCTCCAGTATGAATGTGTCCCCTCAGAATTCATGTGTTGAAGACTTAGTACCTAGGTTCACTTAGTACCTAGGTGTTTGGAGATAGGGCCTGGGGGGAGGGGAATGATCCAGATGAGGGGGGTCCCAAGGGGGAATCTGGGATGGTAAACGGGGCTCATAAGGGGACAGACCTGAGATGGCTCACCCGCTCTGTCAGGATACCACACTGTGTAATCATTCAGGAAGGCCCCTGCCTGGCACTGCACCTTGTGTGCTTGAACATTTGGTCCCCAGCTGTTGGCATTCAGTGTCTGAGAGGCCTGTGGAATCTTTGATAGATGGATCTGAAGGAACTGGGTCACCGGAGGTGGCCTTTAGGGCCTTATAGCCTGGCCCCACTTCCTGTTCATTCTTTGTTTCCTGAATGTGGATGCCATGTGACCTTCCAGCTTCCTTTTCATGCCACCAAGCCTTTCCTGCCTGTTGTCTTTTCCACCATGATGGCCTATCCCCTCCAACTGTGAGCTCAAATGAGCCATTCCTCCCTTAAGTTGCTGGTTGGCAATTTTTTAGTGGCAGCAACAAGGAGTCCTGGATGCATTCCCTCTGCAGAGAGGGGAGTCTGACCCTTGCCTGACACACTTCTGCTCAGTCGCAGAGGATCATGGGAGCTCACCTCCCCCGGCAGCCTCCACACAGAACGTTATTCACACCTCCTCCAGCAAACACACACGACTGCAGGGAGGTGGACTCCAGGGGCGTGTCAGCCAAGCCAGCACATCTCAGCATGTCATCCACACAGTATCTCTGTCTCAGCGCTGAGAGTAAAACCAGTGTCCAGGCTTGTCATTGTCCTTAACCACCTTCCAGCTTGCTGACTGCACCAGCGAGGTTTCTCTTTATGTCCTTTGCTGGAGTGGCAAAGCACTTTTCTTTTCTGATCTTCAGGGGACACTGAAATCCTGGACCCAGAGGAACGGAATGATGTCAAGAGAATTTGGAAATGGCTCCCAAACGTGACCGATAGCGAAGACCACACAGATGGAAACAAAGACCAGAGAGACGACTCCACAGGCCCCAAGGTCTTGCTGCTTGTCTGTCTCTGGGCACCAGACCTGTTGTGAGGGTGAGTCCTATGTTAGCTTAGCTCTCACTCCGGGCAGAGGGAGATGAAACTCTGAGAGCCAGTTCATCTGAATGAATTTCCTGTGATCGCTTGGGAATCCGTGGTGTGCACGGACAGGCGCCGGAGCTGTTAGTTAACCACGTCGTAGTAGTAATTGCGAAGCCTCAGTTCCACAGCTGTGAATCCTGGCCTGTTCTCCACACTGAAGAAGGAAGAGAGAGCTGTATTAGTGTTTATCCATAGGCTCATGGAAACATGATTAAGTCGCCGTGCCTCCTGGCAGTGGTGAATGCTGCTCACTGCGCCTGCCTCCAGCATGGTCAGAAATGTCTCTTCCTGCTCTAAACTTACAGAACTCAAGCCTGCATTTTATAGCATCCTGGGGATCCATGTCCTTGTGAGCCAGAAGAGTTTTGCACTATGGTACAGAATATCTTCTGTGTCTGAAGGCCAGAGGACAACCTTGGTGTCCTTCCTCAGACACCATCTACCTTGTTTTTTTTTTTTTTTTTTTTTTTTTGAGACAGGGTCTTTCAATTGCCTAGAACTTGTCAAGTTGGCAAGGCTGGCTGACCAGAAAGCATCTGAGATTTTCCTGTCTCCATCTTCCTTGCTGGTGCTGGGACCACAAGCACTTGCCACCAGGCCTGGTGTATTTTATATGGGTACTAGGGACTGAAGTCAGGTCCCTAGAGTTACACAACAGTAACTCTTTACCAACAGAGCCATCTCCTTAGTCCCTTGGCTAAAAATCTTAAGAGGAGAATATGGACACAGCTGTAATATACCATACCCACGTTCAAGCTGGACTTTCAAGGAGAGGGGGTATTGGTTTGTGCTCTTGCTAGAACTCACAGATTTCTGTGGCTGTGGTCTGGTTCAGAGCCCAACCCTGTGCATCCTAAGTCTTTGCCCAGCAAGTCTGTGCTGTCGCCTACAGGTTAGATGCTGAGGCAAGCAAGCGATGAAAGCAAGCGATGAAAAGACTTAACTGTAGCTGCTGGTTCATGCCTGGTGTCTGCCTGCCTAGCGGACTGGTCTGCAGCTGCTGAATCACATTTGGTGTTTGCTACAGGGCTGAGCTGCTGCCCAAGAGGATCAAGCTCGCCCCCCAAAGAACTATTGCTGAACAGGTCCACTTCCCCCATAGCCGAATAACTTTTATCTTCTGCTACCTCTGCTGAGTGGCGGGCTAGAGGGGAGGTTGAACCTTTATTAAAAATACGTTGCAAAAAAAATGTATGGCTACATTCAATGTCAGCTTTCTAACATCGAGTGCCTCACTAGCACCGAACAGCTTTATCACGGTGGCTGGGATCCTTCCCATAGGTAGGGCAGAGCATGCCCAGTGGCTCACAGTGGATTCACGCTCTCACCACGTGCACGGTGTCTGTCCTGCTCAGGGGATGGAGGGGAAGGCAAAATACACTGTACCCAAGAATAGGGATGGGGCTTCCGACCCTATGGGCTGAGCAGTGGTGAACGTGGCAAGTGGCAACTCTGCACCACTATCGGGAGACTTCTGGTACTGAGCTGTCTGTGGTCAGCAGGAGCATCTAGCCTCGATGTTAGGATTCTTGGAAGCAGTGATGCTCCCAGACATGTCTGAGTTTGTGGAAGGCAAGAGTGTTCTAGATGCTTGAGTTGACATCTGGGATTCTGTGACTTCTCCCAATCCACATCACAGTCTCATAAGATTGTAACAGCTGGCGACTTTGCAGCTGCCCTAGTTTGCTTACGTATGCTTTATGACATCCCCACAGTTACAAAATGCATATAGTAGTATGCCTGCCATGAAACACCATGATTGGCTAGTAACACAGCCAATCTCTGGCACCGCCTCCTGTGATGATTTACATAGAAGGTGGCACATTCCTGATGCATCAAGAGAACTCACGCTTCATTTTAATACCCAGTGTGATGGCTCAAATCAGGCATCCATCTTGGTACCTTCTAGGTGTTTTTTGTCTCTGACTCCAGTCCCTGGAAGATACATTCCCAGTTACCCCGACTTGTGATCTCCACCCTAAAGGGTACAGATGTGACTGGCTACTTGCCATGCCATGACTAACTGCCTTTTTAGCTTCTGTAACTTGCTTATGCAGATACCCGAAGATTGTTTTGAGTTGCTTTGGCCAATTAACTTGGGAGAACAGACCAATTTTTGGTTGCCTGTTTAGATATGGGAGGTCTTTCCATGGTTTTCCTCTTAAAAAACAACAAACAAACAAACAAATAAAAACCCTCAACAACAAACCCTTCCTCATATCCCTCCTTCACAGCAATTTCAAAAATTGGCTCAGAGATTGTTCATCCTGCTGGCAGCTAATCGATACAGCTTTTAATTATAATTGGATCGAGCCTGTGGTCTCTTCCCAGGGATCACAAACTCCATAACAGCAGCTGTGGCTCGTTTTAATTGTCAACTCTACACAGTCTGGAACGGCTTGGGAAGAGAGGCTCAACAAGGGCCTGTCTCCAACAGGTTGGCCTGTTGGGGAATTGGCTTGATTGTGTGAAGACTCAGGCTACCACGGGTTGCTGTTGGACCGGGGAATCCTGGACTTTCTAAGAAAGGAGATAAGAGAACTGAGCACCGGAACTGTGCACAGCTCTCTGATGTGTTGTGAGAGCATCAAATGGGTTAAGTTTCAACCGCCCTGACTTTCTTGTGAGCATTTTATCACAGCGGCAGAAATGAAGCAAGGACAGCAGCCACACAGCCCACTTCTGGAACCTTCGGGTCGATGGCAGGAAGGGCTGGGCACTCACTCGTAAGTCCAGCACAGGTTCATCAGGTCGTACATCTCTCTCGGGCATCCTGCAGGGCACCCCATCCGCTCTCCTTTCTCCAGCATGGCGGTCACTTCGCTCCCTTTCATCCCCTGAGACGTGAAAATGCACACAAGCTTTCAAAACACATACAAACAAGAGTACCTCACCTGCAGACACACTGGGACACAGACACAAGCTGCTTGATTTCAAGCGACATCAGTCATAAGACTAGGGGCCCCTCCTCTGGAATCCGAGAGTCAGATGTGGCTGCCCAGTGAGAGGGCTGGGTGTGTAGGGGAGAGGGGAGGCTCTAGAGTTTCTGTTCTGATTCTTCATTTAGGGAATGAGCTTTATGGGACACTTCATTTGTGACAACCCACTGAGTGACACCCTAGGATCTGCCTGCACCCAGGAACCCCCACACCTCCCACCTCCTATACACACACACACACACACACACACACACACACACACACACACATGGGATAGTTCAGGCTGCAAAGTGCTCACCTTGCAAACACAAGAACCTGAGTTAAATCCCCTAAACCCATGTAAAAATACAAGCGTGGTATTGAATGTTTGTGTGCCCAGTGCTGGGTAGAGAGACAGGCAGATCCCTGGGGCTCACAGGCTAGCCAGCCTGGCCTATTGGGTGAGCTTAGGCTAATGAAAACACTGTCTCAAAAAGCAAAGTGGAGAGTCCCTGAGGAATGACACCTGAGGATGGTCTCTGGGCTACACACACACACACACACACACACACACACACACACACACACAATGTGTTTGCACATACACAGGTGTGCACACACATGAGAACACACACGCTTACAACTAAAATACTTGATGTCATCCATCCGTATCACCATTTCCACTTAACTCTCAGGAAGGATGGCCTGTGCCTGGTGCACGTATGTGTGTAGCACAGTGAGAATGCATTCACTCAGTATCACATGTCATTCTCAAGTGAGTACAAGCGTAAGTTAGGTTGCACTAGCCGCCCACTGTTAGAAGGTGATGGGAGACCCCAGGGTGTCCTCAGATTCCAGGGGTTCAGGTTCTTGTGGCAATAACCCCATACTGAGGGATGGTTTCTTAAGTCCAAGAGGCTGAGACACAAAACACACAGCTAAGCATGGCTCACTCTGTAGGGCTTCTGCCCATAGGAGAACGCTTCCCACATCAGGACTCCGAAGCTCCAGACGTCACTCTTACTGGAGAACTTGTAGTAGTTGATGCATTCGGGGGCGTACCACTTCACGGGCCACTTCCCGTGGGTCTGGGCCTGGAAGCAGAGTGGACACTCTGTGATGCGTTAAGTCAGGTGTGCACACCCCGATGCACAAAGGAGCTGGGTTTAAGGAGTGGGGTAGGAAAAAGCCTCTGCTGAAAGTCACAGTGTCAATTCAGTGAAAAGGACTCGGAAAAATCTCTCAAGGATCCACCAGTTTTGGGGCCAAGGAAGTGGCTCAGTTAGCAGTGGTTTCCTTTAACACGCATAAAGCCCCCAGTAGTTCTCAGCCTATGTAGTGACCCTTTTGGGGGTCACATATCAGACACCCTGCATATCAGTCGCGAAATTACAGTTATGAAGTAGCGATGAAAGATTTTAGGTTGGGGGTCACCACAACACGAGGAACTGTGTTAAAGGGTCATAGTATTAGGTAGACTGAGTAACCCAATCGTGGTGGTGAATACTTATAACCCCAGCACTCAGGAGACAGATGCCAACCTGGGCTCCATGAAACCCTGCCTAAGAAAAGAAAAATCAATTTGTTTGATTTGTATGTTTCAAAGCAAGTTGACGCAAGCATTTAGAGGCCAGCAAGATGGCTCAATGGGTAAGGTGCCTGCTGCCGAATCCGAAGATCAGAGTTCGATTCCTCCGATATGCATGGTAGATGGAGAGAATCAACTTCTGTAAGTTGTCCTCTGCTCTCTATTAGAACACTACGGCACACATGACTCCATACACAGAGCAAGATAAGTAAATGTAAAACGAAAAAAAAAAAAAAAAAAACCACCACCACCACCAAAAAACTCAACATAAGATCCTAGTCTGAAAAAGATTCCAGTTGAGAAACATTACAGTATTTTTGGTTTGTGTTTCTTGATGGACAGAATCGATCTTAAGAATACTTTTCTCCAAGGTTACTAGTGAGATTTCTACCATAGTAAAATACAGAGAGCACACATTTATCTTTCTATATCTTTATAACCTGCAACCTTAACTATGCATGGAAGCTGTCCCCTCAGCTGCTCTGTGAGCCTGTACTGAGCTCTCAGCCTGCTCCGTGAGCCTGCACAGAGCTGTTTCCTCTCCCTGTTCTGTGAGCTTGCACCGAGCGCTCCTACCTTGTAGTAGTTTTCATCAGCACGCAGGGCTTTGGAAAGACCGAAATCGCTGATCTTGGCATAGTGCTGTGTGACCAGAAGCACGTTCCGCGCAGCCAGATCTCTGTGCACAAAGTTGCTCTCTTCCAAATACTTCATCCCCATGGAAACCTGGTGAACCAGCTCTATGATGTTCTTATCCTTAATGTGCCTAGAATCACACGACATCATTACCAAGAGTGGACGGCGGCCATTCCAAACACACAGCCGTGTCCCCCGAGTACATGGAAGAAGGGTCGGTCCACTCGTTCCTTCTTTGTCGACAACAGGACAGGCTGGGAAGATGACTCAGGGCGAGGACAGTTGCTGCGTGCACAACCTGAGGACCTAAGTTTCGATCCCCAGAAGTGATGGGAGAAAGTTGAGTGTGGTCACCTGTGCTGTAATCTCAGCACTGGGAGGGGATGGGGACAGGAAGAGGCGGAGGCTTGCTGGCTATCAGAATAACCAAAACCACACCAAATCAAACCACGCCAAACCAAACAGGCAGGACTTTCTGTTTGTGGGAGAACCTTTTTTGTTTGTTTGTTTGTTTGTTTTTGACAAGGTCTCCCTCTGTAGCCCCAACTAGCCTGGAATAAACTGTGTCGATCAGACTGGCCTCAAACTCACAGAGAGCCACCAACCTCGGCCTCTTTGGTGTTGAGATTAAGGGTCTGTGCTACCACACCTGGCTGTGTTTCGAGGGAATAAAGCAGAGAGTGATTGAGAAGGACACACACAGTGGCCTCTCCTGGCCTCTGCACGTATGCATGGGCATGCATACCCATGTACATGTGCATACACATATACACATACACACATGTGCATACACATATACACATACACACACTATATGATGAGTGTGCTTCATTTTCAGGCATGCTTTGAGATGGACAAAAATTCATAGCGCTATGGAGAAAGCTTTTTAGGAAAGCGCTCATCCTGCAAGCAAGAGGACTTGAGTTTGATGCCTGGCGCCCTCGTGAAATAAAAGCCAAACATGGCGGGCGGCCTGCACTTGTAATCCCAAAGCCGGGTAAGTGAAACGGGTGGATTCTTGGTGTTCCCTGCCCAGAAAGTCTAGCTAAACTGATGAGCTCTGGCCCATGAGGGACCTCTGTCTCAGAGGAAGCAGATGGTATTCTAAGGGATGGGCATGGGTTTGGCTTGACCTTTGGCCTCCACCTGCTGCACATGCTCAAACTCACACATCCATGTTGGAAATGATGACGAAAAGCTGTACAGAAGGAACCCCGGCTCAGAGGAATCGGGGAGTTACTCTATGTTGACCGCAGCATTAGAGCACCTATGTCTGGACCAGAATCAACGAACTGCTGCTGCCTCTTCAGATGCAGGCACTCAAGAGGTCGGCCAGACGAGACACAGATGGTGCCCCAGGAACATGTTTGTTCCAGGTGTTTACCAAAGAAGAATGTTCTGCCTGCTGGTGGGCAATGCCCTGTCCACACACATTGAGGATTTTATCACTGGACAGGGCTAGGAAGGTGCCTTAGTTGGTAAACTGTTTGACTTATAGGGATGAAGCCTGAGTTGGGACCCACAGTGCTCATATAAAAGCCAGGTATGCCAGTGAGAACCTGTAATCCCTGGGGCTCTGTTTGGCTGAATTGGTGAGCTCCGGTGTTAGTGAGAGACCTTGTCTCACGAAATAAGGCAGAGAGCTAACAAGATAGTTCCTTGTCTCACGAAATAAGGCGGAGAGCTAATGAGATAGTTCCTTGTCTCATGAAATAAGGCGGAGAGCTAACGAGATAGTTCAGTGGTTAAGAACGCCTTCTGTTCTTTTTTCTTTTCTTTTCTTCTTTTTTCTTTCTTTTTTTTTTCTCCTTTTTGGTTTTTTTTCGAGACAGGGTTTCTCTGTGTAGTCCTGGCTGTCCTGGAACTCACTTTGTAGACCAGGCTGGCCTCAAACTCAGAAATCCACCTGCCTCTGCCTCCTAAGTGCTAGGATTAAAGGCCTGTGTCACCACTGCCTGGCTACACGTACTGTTCTTGCAGAGGACCGGAGTTTGGTTCCCAGCACTTATGTTGGGAGGCTCACAAGTGCTGTAAGCCCAGCTCCGAGGGATCTGACCAGCTCCTCTAGCCTCCATAAGTATCTGCGTTGTGTGGCACACACTCACACCAACATTCACATAAATAAAAAAAAAAAATTAAGTTGGAGACTGAGAGAGGAGAGAGGGTGATCTCCAATATTGACCTCTGGCTTCCACATAAACACATCCACACAGGTGCACACCCTCAAAGATGTACACACACACACACACACACACACACAGAGAGAGAGAGAGAGAGAGAGAGAGAGACACGAAGAGAGACAGAGAGACAGAGACTCAGAGACACAGAGAGGAGAGGGAGAGAGAGCTTCCCCTAGAAATCAGGCCCGGCACAGCCCAAACTCGGGGGACAGGGCGTGTGTGGGGGCGGGGCCCCGGCACAGCCCAAACTCGGGGGACAGGGCATGTGCGGGGTGGCACCGCACACAACTCGCATGCCCCAGGTCACCTGTTCTGCTGCAGGTACTTGTTGAGCGGCCCCAGCTCCGCCATCTCCATCACCAGCATCCAGGACTCCGCCTCGCAGATTCCGATCATGCGCACAATGTAGGGGTTGTCCAGCTGCTGCATGACGTTCGCCTCTGCCAGCAGCTCGTCCTTCAAAGCCGGGTCGTTGGCCTCGTTCTTCAGGATTTTCACAGCCACGGTTTTCACAACTCTGTGACACAGATTGTAACTTGTGAGAAACTTTCCAAACTGCCTAGAGGTCCTCTTCTCTGTAGTCACATTGTGTGTGTGTTGGGGGGAGGGGGGTGGAGGGGAATGGTGCTGACACCCGCTGCCCAATGAGAATCTCTTAAAGCCATTCAGAAAAACAAAACAAAGCAACCCAAAAACAAACAAACAAACAAACGAAAAAAAAAAAACAAACAAGAAACGGCCATGGGCTGGGGAGATAACCCAGTGTAAAAAGCGCATGCAAGAGTGAGGTTAAGAGTTCAGATCCCCAGAACCCACAGAAAGTTGGATAGCAGATGTCTGCAACCCCAGGGCTTCTAGGGGAGAATCTATGGAGATTCGTGGGGCCAGCAGTGAATCCCCAGAGGCGGTTTGAAACAAGGTGAAAGGTAAGAGGTGACATCCAAGGGTTGTCCCTTGGCCTCTATATATGTGCTGTGTCAGGAGTACCTGCACACACACACACACACACACACACACACACACACACACACATCAAGATAAATAGCTAGTACCATTTTTCTCCTTCTTGTGAAAATTTTATCACAGGTGCAAATTTTCCTTCTTTCTTTCTTTCTTTCTTTCTTTCTTTCTTTCTTTCTTTTGGGGTTTATTTGTTTGTTTGTTTGTTTGTTTGTTTTTGTTTTTTCGAGACAGGGTTTCTCTGTGTAGCCCTGGCTGTCCTGGAACTCACTCTGCAGACCAGGCTGGCTTCCAACTCAGAAATCCGCCTGCCTCTGCCTCCCAAGTGCTGAGATTAAAGGCGTGTGCCACAACTGCCCGGCAGGTGTAAATTTTCAAATCACACATAGCTGATGTTTATTCTTTCATTTAAACCACAGTTTGTTAGAATACTTTCAAGAGTTCAACACGATCTATGTGATATTTTTGTGAGAAATTGAAAAAGATCTGTATTTTCGAAACATGTTGAGGCTTGCTTAAAAGTAACAAAGCCCAGTGGGAGAGAAGTGTTTCTTTCCCTTTAACTCTGAGCTTGAACAACTCGTGTGCTTCAGACCGGCCATGGGGGTGCTCACCTGTGAGCCCCAGAGCCCCAGAGGTGGATACAGGAGGATCGTTGGTTTAAGATCATCTTTAACGTCCTCTGAATATAACACCTGCTCTTTCCATCTGATCAGCTATGCCTTTTGCAAGAGAGAAGAAAGACCAGCTTCAAATGCTGGTGCTCCTCCATATAAGGAAGGGGTGGAGATGCTCACTGGACTGTTACCCTGATTCCTGGAACTCCCCCCGGCGCTTCCCAGTCATCTGTGTGAGATCCTGTCCTAACTGAACATAGACGCACGGTCTTGGGAGGTGCTAGAGCATACGACTGTGAAAGCTAACAGGAGCCCGAGAGGGGGCATCTAGGGGACCCTACATCCTGTAGAGGCCACCATCCACACTGAGGCCCAGACTTCTCAGCGGCACACGCAGCTCCTGTGAGTAACCCCCACATGCGTGCCCAGTCACTGGTTCCCCAAATTGGACTTCGGGGATTGTTCTCTGGTTTGTGGTTGGTGCTCTGTATGATGGTAATGATTCCATACAGTACACAAGAGATTCTTTCTACAGCTGTTCTTTTACAGACAGAGGAACCATGCCCCACTGCCTGTGAACCCCGGTGTAGTGGACAGCAATGGAGAATGGTCCAGGCTGAGGAAAGCCCCGAATTGTGAAATATTCAACCAGCTTCAACAAAGTTCCCCTGTTGTGACACACATACAGCCTGCTGCAGTGTCATGTGGTTTCCCAGCTAGGTTCTGCCTACATGCATAAAGGAATACAAAGTTTCTTTATGATATTGCAAATGAGCCTCTGGGCCCAGAATTTAAAAAATAAAAATACATTGCTTTGCTTTTTTTTTTTCTTTGAGTCCGGGTCTTACATAATCCACTGTGGCTTGAAACTAGCTGTATAGTAGGAGATGACCTTAAACTTCTGATCCCCCTGTCTCTACCTCTGGGGCTCTGGGGGGCCACAGGTGTGTACACAACATGCCCAATCAGAAGCACACATTCTGTTCAAGCTCAGAGTTAAAGAGAAAGAAACACTTCTCTCCCACTGGGCTTGGTTACTTTTAAGCAAGCCTCAATGTGTTTCGAAAATATGGATTTTTTTTTATTCCCTCACAAAAACATCACATGGATCATGCTGAACTCTTGAAAGTATTCTAGCAAAATGTGGCTTAAAAGAAAGAACAAACATTAACTAGGTATGCTTTGAAAAATTACCTGTGGTAAAATTTCCACAAGCATGAGAAGTTGTTTCTTTTGTTGAACCTTCAAACCGATGAATCAAAACAGAACTATTCAGGAAATGGGCCGTGTGGGGGCTCAGGTGGTAAAGATACTCTCTGCCAAGCTTGGTGGCTGGAGCTTGATCCCCAAACCACATGCATGTACGTACACACACACACACACACACACACACACACACACCTAACAAATACACTAGGTCAAATAACAGAATTAGTGGGACACACACACACAGGAAAGTACACACAGCTAGTGTGGTGATCTAGAACACAGCCTGTGGCCTGACAGGAGGATTTAGATATTATCATCACCCTAGAAGCCTCTCTGGGCCCTCCCGGGAACATGGGAGGCTCCATTCTGTCATCTCTAGCCACCTATTTTGGCTTTCATAGTTGGGTCTATCATTACATCTGTGGTGTGAGGCAGGGATCTAAATTAAGAAGTTAGAAAAGGTTTCTTGATTCCTCTAGACATTTAAAAAAGAAAATACCACGTCTTCTAGAAAAGCAGAGGGGAAAGATAATATCCCACTAATTCTAAGAGGCTACTATTGTTCCAATTCCTGACTGTTTACGGTGGCCCAGGAAGAGACTATGAAACTCCTGGTCTTCCAAGCACTGAGCTCTTTTACAGGTAAGAGAGTAAGACTCCATTATGAGAATTGTAAGAAAGCAATTGACTGATAACTTCACGTGGTGGTTTAATGAGAAAAACCTCGGTAGGCTCATATATCCGAAGGCTGGGCCCCTAGTTTGGTAGAACTGTTTTGAGAATGTTTAGCAGGTGTGTCCTTGTTGGAAGAGATCTGTAACTGGGGGTGAGCTTTGAGGTTTCTTGCTCTCTGCCTCCAACTTGCAAATAAGATATACACTCAGCTACTGCTCCAGTGCCATATCTTCCTGCTGTGACGATGTTCAGAGACTCACCCTCTAAAACTAAACAAGCCCCCAATTAATTGCTTCCTTTTATAAGTTACCTTGGTCACGGTGTCTCATCACAGCAATAGAACAGTAATTAGGACACTTCATGAGCACAGATAGGAAAAATTCTAGGAGAAATACTCATGGGTTATATTCAGTTGCTTATGGAAGGAGATGTAATGAACAAAGGTGAGGGAGTTTACCCCAAGATGGAGGGACATGTTTAAGGTCTGAAATCTATGGCTGTAACTCATCACAGGAAAGAAAGAGAAGCACAAAGTGAGCTCAGTGGAGTGGGGGAGGGGGGGTAGTGGGGGGGTGGGGGGGTGGGGGATGGGGTTCAACAAAATTCAGCATAGATGCAGGACTAAAGAACTTGCAGAATTATCGGAACAAAATAGCATGTCTTCAGTCTGTCAGACAGCAGTCATCATACAGACATAAGCCACACCCAAAGGAATGCTGGGATCTCTCTGTAACCAGGCACAAGACTCCTGCCAGTTCTAAAACACTACTCTACAATTCTTAGTTAATGCACCAAGGTGAGGACAAACACCCAACGGATCAGGAGTAGACATGGTTTTCTTTTAAAAAGTATCACTATTGGGCTGGGGAGGCAGCTCAGTCTGTAAAGGGCTCGCCGTGAAATCATGAGGACTGGGCTTCGACCCCCAAGACCCCAGCATATAAAAAGATGTTTGTGGTACACAGCTATAATCGCAGCACTGGGGAGGCAGAGACAGGTGAATTCCTGCGCTTCTCTGGCCAGTTTCCATAGCCTAATTGGTAAGCTCCAGATTCCAGTGATAGACCCTGCCTCAAAAAGCAAGGTGGACGGGGCCTGAGGAACTATTATTATTATTACTATTATTACTATTATTATTATTTTATTATTATTACTTCTAAGGGCATTTGTACCTGCACAAATGTGTACTCACAACCCACACATACTTGTGAACATATCTGAACATATATAGTCATACCCACCACATGTATGCATACAGAGAGAGAGAGACAGAGACAGAGTCAAAGACAGAGAGAGAGAAAGACAGAGATCTGGCATTCCTAAGTGACACATTTCTGTATTAAAGGATAGCTAGATAAACTGCTACAGGTCACAAGTGAACTCAGTTGTGTTGCCGGTTGTCACATCTCTGTGTAAAATCAATATTAGTTCATATATAAGGTCTAGACATGGAAAATGCTACACGATACACACATTACCAGCAAACTATTAAGAGTACCAAAAGCACTTACCATTTACATACAAAACATATAAAGATCCAATAAATGCCTACACCAAGGTTAGTCACAGATATTTGTGTTCTGGAGATAGAATATATTTTTATTTTCTTATGAATTTGCTTATTTCTATTTAGCTGTTTTCTATACTATACTACATTCTAATACAAACATGTCACTACTGTCACCACAGTTAGCATACACAAAGGATGCTTTTACTCTAAATGAGTCAGAAATGAAGACTACAAGATGGCTCAGTTGGTAAAAAAACAAAAAAAAAAAAAAAAAACTTGTTGCCAAACCTGATGACATTAGCTTAATCCCCAGAACCTGTGTGAGGAGGAGAAAACCAATTGATGAGTCCTCTGACCACATAAGCGCTGCAATGTGTATGTGTGTGCGTGCAATAAACACACGTACTTGGACGCCAATGTCTGGGATTAATTGAGCAGTGTAGGTACGTTCTGAGAAGTTTTCAGAATGCACTCTCACACTGAAGATGACAGCAGTGCAATGAGTCAACGGTGCTTACTTTTTCATTTGGTAGTATCCCTTTTTCACAGTCCCGAAGTTACCGGAGCCCAGTTCATTGTCCTCCAGGGTCAGCAGGCTCCTGTCCAGGTAGACCTCTTTGGGCCGGATCTCTTCAGGGTCAGCATAAGGGCTCTCGTACACCTCTGTGTCCATGGGCAGGGCTTCTCTCTGAAGGCCTGCAACGTAGTCAGGGAACAGATGACTCCAGTCTGGACTCCTGTGACATTACAACCCTTGCCACCCTGCCCTAAACTCCTTCCGTCTAAGGGACAGTTGCATGCAGCGGAGAAGCGAAGCAAGGGAAGAGACAAGATGGTTCTTCTACACCAGTACTAATGGCAGATAAAACCTTCCTTAGACTTTAAGCCAGCTGTGACAGTCTCCTATTGAGAAGTAGCACCAACGACACAGTCCTTGTTGGCTTTTCATAACTGAACCAACAGAGCTCAAGAGAAATGATATGTGTGCTTCTCAAGGCTTGAAAAAGCCAACATGCTTCATTTCTAAGATGCTAAGGAGTTCTACTGCTCTGAGGCTCATGTGAGACAGGCCGTGAACTCAACACAAAGCCAGCAATGATGCCGACGGTGTATACAACACGATGCATGGCTTCTGCGGGTCTGGGGATGAAACCCGGGGCTCCGTGCATGCTAGACAAGCACCCTATATGAGTCACACCTCCAGCCACAAGGCATAAATGAAATGAGAGATAACTGACTCTTGTTGCTTTAAGCCTCTATTCGGAGGCGAACTATAGCAACAAACAAACCCCAATCTTGTTAGTAGAAAATCAGATGCAGACACTCATGAACCTACGAAAGGTACCGAAAAAACCCATTTCTGGGAACAAGTCTCCTGCGCCCTCCTGCACTGTGTCCCCTGTGGCCTCCCAGTCATCACAGCTCCCTGAACAAATCTAGAAGAATCTGTGAGTTGTGCCTACCGTCAAAGCCACCCAGAGGTTACAGTTATGCTTTGGCAACATTTTCTTCCAAGAATGGCAACCAGGGTCCCCGGAATGTGCCAGACACACAGCATGATGCTGCCGATGCTAACAACTCAGGGTTTTTGTTTGTTTGCTTGCTTGCTTCTTTTAATTATAAAAGACCATTTTCACTAGACAGGACTGCTTGTTTTATGGATAGGTGATATTTTCTACCTGTGGCTGGTGGATATCACCACTGTTTAGTGTGGACCATCACTGTAAGGCAAAGTTGGAATGGTGCCAGGAATTTGTAAGCTGCCTCTACATGCTGGCAAGCCTGTGTGTACCCTGCTCGAATGTTTAATTGAGTAAAAGTGCATCTTTCATCTCTCACCTCTGTCTGGGCCCCAGGGCCCTCCCGTTGGCTCATAGGGGTTGAAGGACACAGTGCTCTCTGGACGGCTCCCTTGGGGTGGGGCAGGCTGAAGCACACAGATGAGAAGATGTTATTTTTCTGCCCCGATGCCACCATTTCCAAGTGTTCACAGATAACATAAGCAGGGGAGGCAGAGGATTAGGAAGAGGTCAGAAAGGCTCATCTCATTCTTCAGGCAACTGTTTGGACCTGAGAAGGCTAGACAGGCTCATGGCTTATAGCTCCCACCCCTGAAGTGGCCTTAGGGAGGGAGGGAGGGAGGGAGGGAGGGAGGGAGGGAGGGAGGGAGGGAGGGAGGGAAGAGCATCTGTTCTGACTATCCCAAGAGAACTTCCTTTCACACCTCCCAGAAAATAGCAGGACCTCGCAGGCTCCCTCCCCATGGGTTCATTTCTGCTTTCATCTAACGTCAGGCAGAAGTTATTTAAAAAGTCAAACCGTGTCCACCTGTTTTGCCTTCCATACAGATTGAGACACCAAGGCATTGCTACCACAGGGTAGCCCAGGCCAACCAGCTGCAAGTCTCAGAGAGGAAGGCTGTATCCTGCCTCACCCCCACCCCATGCACTTCGGTCATTATCGTGATAAGGACCATGATAATGTCATCGGGCACATGCCCTGTCAAAGAGACAGTCTCTCTGTCTTCCTGAAGGAAGAGAACTCTTCTGGTTTTCCTGTGGCTGTTCACTAAGGCACACTGGCCCTTATACACGGAGATTTCTCATTCGATCCATCAATATCAATTTGTTTCATGAAGTAGGCAGAGGGGGTGAATCTCCTTATAGTTCTATTTGATACATTTTTAAAAACTTTTCTCTGGCCCATCTTTACTCACAAATTAAAGCAAAGTGGTGGCTATTAAACCCATCTCACAGGCAAACCGCCGTCCAGCTCTGACGGCTCTCTCCTCCCATTTCTGTCTTGTCTTGAATATCTACTTACCTTATCAGCATCCACACATTGCCATGAAGTAGTGAGATAATGCCAGATTTGAGGGGAAGTGTAGAGAAACAGAGACATTCAGCTAACATTACACAGCCACCATCTTGAAGCACATATCAAAAATCCCACCCGCCTCACTGACGTGACAACCCCACCCATCAATGTTTAGCAGCTGGGTCACACTCGGTCACTACGACTTGCTGGCTTCGTGGTGTTAACCATGAGTTAGAGTCTGCCAGCACCTGTGGGAAAGACCTCTTTCAGCAAAGCCAAAGGACATCCAGTCTCAGATGTCACAGGATCCATATTCTCCTGGCCTCTCTCAACACTCCCGAAGGACTGTGTGATAGAACTAACCATGGCAACAGAGCAGAAGTTATGCAGACTTAGGCATTAAATCAAAGCTCAGTAGCTGGGCCACGCTGGTAACGGATGCTAAGGAGAAACACACAACACAGACGTGTGAAAGGATGGATGATGGACACATAGGTGGGTGAATGGGTGTGTGTATGTACGGACAGATCCATAGATGGATGTATGGGTATGTGGACAGATATGTGGATGGATGGATAAATGGATGGCTGAGTGGATAGATAGGTAAATGGATGGACGGTTGAATCAGTGAGTTGGTAGATGGACAGAAGGATGCGTGGGTGGATAGATGGTGGATGGTTGAACAGAGAGACCTTTCAGAAGATGGAGATGTGGAATGTAAACTCACATGGTTTGAGATGAATTCTCTCTTCAGTCTTTGCTCTCAGGAAGGGAACTAAGCATAGGCAATCTCTTGCGAGCGACCCTCTTAAACATTTACACATCACTTCAGCAGAGTTGGCTGTTGCTTAGAAGCCCTGCCTAGGAAGAACTACCCTAGTTTATACTTGATAATAGCTACCATCATCCAGCTGCAGTCTCCAGATGTCTTTTCCGGTTAGCGTGACTACCATGTTAAGTCTTTTGATTTTTTTCCTCTGTACACAAGAAATGTCTGAGATCCCCAAGACAATCTGACCATCATGAAGTTAAAGGACACCCCAGGGTAGGGAGGACAGGCGTAATCCTTCCCGTGGATAGAAGAGCGTCTACCCTCTGCCGCTCAGTGTCTCAACTGGGGGCTTCATGCAGTCTCTCTGGAATTATCTCCGGAGCAAGGGGGCTTCAAAAGACTTGTTATAATAAACCAGCACTCACAATTTCCTAACAAAATCTCTTGGAATATTTTTAAAGCAGAGCTGAGGGTCTTAGGAAATCAGTTTTAAAAAATGGCAGTATATCAAAAGGACGTAGGGATCAGTGGGGGGAGGGACCCCTGAGCATCCCAGCTCCTGGAAGGAGTTCACACCCAGATAGACAGGAGCTACCCCTATGTCTCGATGACAGACAAAAGGACAAAACAGGCACCTCCCTTGGAAACTGGGATTCTTCTTTAAGTGGATGTAGCTCAGTGCTTCATTTCCATGCTGCCCAACAGAAAGCACCCTATGAGTCCAAGCATTCAAGATCCAGACAGAGCCCCTGAGACCCAAGAGATTCATAACCCTTCTCATCTGGATGCCTCACCCTTAGGACCCACCACCTCCTGCCTCCTGCACCTAGGTGGCAGCCTAGGGAACTGGGACAATCATGGCACCTGGCTTGAGTGTCCTGCAGAAGGAATGGGCAGGGCCAGAGCAGTCATTGGCTGCTTTGTGGTGCAGATGAAGATACAACCCTCCTCCCCTCCACTACCAGCTCCACTGTCACCACTGAAAGCTCTGGAAGCAAAGCTTCAGTTGAAAGATGAAGGGAGGGAAATGTGAGCTGTCGTGAGAAGCATTGCTGGTAGACAGCGCTAGCATGCGTTATCCATCTCTCCACTTTGTACTTGGTGGTCTGGCCCTCCCTGGCATCTCTGTTCTGCACTGAGAACAGAGCTGTAAAGGAAGCGCTGACAGCTTCACCCTTACCCTTTCCACTTATGCACAACTTCTAGTGGCCCCTAGATGGCGCCAGGAATCCAGCCTTGGGTAGATAATTTTCAAGTTCGAACTACTCTGTCACAGTGTGTTAAAAGTGGGGATGCATTAGACAGGCTTGTGTGCGTGCGTGCATGATATTGTGTGTGCGTGTGTGTGTGAGCAGTTGTGTGTGTGCATGTGCCTGTGAAGGACAGAGGTCAACTTTCAGGAACTATCCACCCTAGCGTTTGACACGGGGTCTCCACTGGCTGAATGGCTGGTCAGTAGGCACCAGGGACTTGCCTGTCTCTCTCTCTAGGCCCGTGATCACCAGAGCTCTGCAGCACACCCTCTGTCCTGTGGAGCAGGTAGCCTCTGCCCTGTGTCCTGCTTCCACAATCTTGCCTTTTGCTTCCTGGACCTTGACTTTCACTCCCAGCTTCCTGCCAGTATTTTCAAACTAGGCAACGGTGGTGGCAGTGTGGGTGGTAACCCTCCCCAGAGGCCAGAAGCCATAGGGCTCCAGGACACTGGCTGCAATCAGCTGGCTACAGTCTCCAGTCTCAGAAGGAGCACAGGCAGTGTGATGTGGGCAGACTCTGTCAGAAGGTGGGATGCGGTTAGGTTCACCTAAAGATGAGCACATGCCCTGTATAATTATTCTTTGATCTCACAACAAAGACCTAAAACCTGGCCTCTTCCTCCTCTTTCTCTTCCTCCTCTTTTTATTTTTTTAAAAAAGTTAATTTATTTATTTACACTGTCATTCTCTCTTCAGACACACCAGAAGAAGGCATCAGATCCCATTACAGATGGCTGTGAGCCACCATGTGGTTGCTGGGAATTGAACTCAGGACCTCTGGAAGAGCAATCGGGGCTCTTAACTGTTGAGCCATCTCACCACATAGCAGCTTACAACTGTCTGTAACTCCAAGATCGGATACCCTCATACAGGCACACATGCATGCAAAACACCAATGCACATAAGATAAAAAGAAATACATTATTTCAAAAATCTGTATTTGACTTTCCAAGTATTTTTCTCCTCCTGGTGCTAAGGACCAAATCTAGAGCCTCATGGTTGTTAGACAAATACTCTGTCACTAAGCTAAGTCCCCGCCCTGGTTTCATTTTAAATTGATAATCCTAAGATCAAAGCACAGTTTTCATTAACTCTCTAGACACTAGAGTTATTTCAAGTGCTTGTTGACTGGGCTTTGTTGGTGTCGGCTTCTCTAAAAATGTGCACATGGCGTAGGTGGATTTCTATGTGCCTGCACATGTATGTGCATGTACGTGCGATTGCTTATGTGGACATTCGGGGGCCAGAGGCTGACATCCGATATCTTTTTCAATGCCTTCACCACCTTATTGTTTGAGGCAAGGTCTCTCACTGAACCTGGAGCTTGCCTCTTTGACGAGACTGGCTGGCTGAGGGGCCCTCCTGCCTCAGCTCCTCAGCACTGTGATGGCACCGTGTGCCACTGTGCCTGGCTTCTTACTTGGGTGCTGGGCATCTGAACTGAGGGGCTCGTGCTTGGGTGACGAGCACTTTGCCTACTGCGCTATCTCTTCCAGCTGCAGCGTTGGCTTTCGCTATGACAACTGGCTCTCCTGAGTGGTCAGTACTGAGTCACGCAGAAGACCCAGCCTGAGGCAGTCCTGCTGCTGAGAAGGGGCTCACTGATGGGCTTACAGTCCTTAGTAGGTGACTTCCATCATGAGGATGATCTCACATGGGCCTGACTCAGGTGAGCATTCTTAGATGTAAGTTTAGACTTTCTAAGGAAAGGGAAAAGGGGGCGGGGAAGGGAAGCTGACCCCTACCATGCAGCAGCTTTCTTTAGCAACACCACTGAGGTTCCACCTGGCTCTGGATCCCCTCTGCTTGACAATCTCTCCCATGGACATTGCAATCACTTAACTGGTCTGTTTAACTCTGTAAGTCCTTGAAATACATCTTTGTGTAGCTATCCGCAGGCAATCCATTTGCCATGTGTAAGCAGCAATAGATGCATACACAAATACACATACTATGCAGATGCATATGTGTGTATATGGTGCATATTCAGGGCATATGCATTTCAAATATGGTATACGACTATGTACACACGGGCACAGATATTTCCATGTATGAGTGTATATATGAGTGTGTCATACATGTGTATGTGTGCTCATGTACATACAGCATCTCTGGTTGATATGTCTCCGGGGGAACCCAAAAGATAAACTTGAGATGCTGGGATGAAAGCACTCCTTGCCAGGACTGTGCAGAGCTGGGGGCTGTGAGTTAGCAACAAGCCTTGGGCTACGGCAAGTGGAATGACAGGGTGTCATCAGAAGCTCTTGAAGAGTCGGTTGAGGAGGGGGAGACACAAGGCTTGCAGTGTCTGTGAGGCTTGTTAAGTGTGGTGTCACATTCAGGATTACAGAGTCTGTGAGTGGCTGCTGGCCTGAGTGGACACCTCTGAAGAGCTTCCTTCATCAGGCACGTTTAAGTCCCTTAGCCTGTGAGGTACCGTGTTGCCTGGCTCTCACTGGGCTTGCTGGCCATGAGCTACCCCAATCACATGGGGGTGTGTCGGGCTCTGAGAAAGGTCCAGGCAGCCGCAGACTATCCTCTAACATTCTCCTCACTGACTGAGCTTAGCACAACATGGCTGCCTTCCTGTTCAAGCATCATGCTCCTTTCTCCGCTGTGCTCTGGCCATCAGGGTTAGGACCCTCTAGGAAGTGGCCAACAGAGCAAATAGTTGCTGAGTAGAACTCGTGGGCATTTATGCTGTCTGTTGCTAATAAATACCTTAATATACAACTCTGTGTACACTGGCTTAATCATATGCCCACACGCTTGGAAAAAACATTGATATAAAATTGAAACAACTATTAATAAAGTTAATCTTTACCTAAAGAAGATAAAAATAAATATGATAGAACAACCTATACATATTATATACACAGATGTATATAATACACATTACATATGTGTATATATATGCACATATATCTGTGCATATACATACATATACACATATGGGGGTGCATGCGTGCGTGTGAGTGTGTGTGTGTGTGTGTGTGTGTGTCTGTGTGTGTGTCTGTGTGTGCATGCTTGTGTATGTAATTCACTATAAACAAGTCAACACAAAGGTCAGGGTAGGACTTCTTATAAGTCTGGAGCTTGGGAGGTGGAGTTAAGTTCAAAGACAACCTTGGCTACAGAGTAAAATCCCGTCTCACAGACTAACCAACCAAACAAACAAATAAACAAACAGAAACCAGGAGCTTGGGCACAGCTCAGTGGTGAAGCGCTTGAGTTTGATTCCTAAACCCTGAAAATAAATCTGTGTAGGAGTCAAGGCCCATACATGGGGATCAGAGGCAACTCGCAGGAGTCAGTTCTGGCTTTCCCCTTCCACCCTGTGTGAGTTGCAGGAAATCACACTCAGGCTGTCAGGCTTGGTGACAACTGCCTTTGGCCTCTGGGCCATCTTCCCATGAAGGCCTTTTTTTACTGTCCCTCAAAATTCAGCCATGTAACAAAATGCAGAAATCAACCTGCTGTCTCAGGGGGTAGAGCTCCCCTGGGGACCTTGGTTGCCTCCACTGGGAAGAACTCTATGTGGCAGAAGCCCTGATGCTGCCCCTTGTGACTCTGGACACTGAAGGTGAGTTGAGCGTGCAAAGACTCTCTGGAATGAGAGCCAGCAGGTGGGGCTCACTGAAGTGACTGGAGGTACGTGTTGTAAAGGGCAAGGCAACGTGGACAGGCTGCGCAGCGGCGGTGACGGAGAAGCCACAGGCAGGGAGGGCATGTGTGCACTGTGCAGGGACTGCAAGGCTCAGTAGGAGCACAGGAGGCAGGGTGTAAAGAGAGGTAAGGAGACAAAGCATGGGGCTGCGAGGCTCAGCGGGTATGCTCGGAGCTGGGCAGGCGGGAGGCACAGAGGCAAAGCCGCATTGGGTACAGGATAGCCAGCCAAGCACGGGCTGCAGGAGGGTCTATCCTACCACTCAGTCAGGGACAGCAAGCACGGGACGCTTTAGCACCTTTTTGTGGCCAGGCTTTGGGAAGGAGTAGGATTTGATCCTTGAGATTATTCCACCCGGTGACCAAGTCTAGAAACCACAACGGCAGAGAGGAATAGAGCGTTTAGTTTCAGAAAAACACATGCAAGGATATTCTTCGTCATGACATGCTACCTGGCCCCGATTCTGCAAATGCCCTGCCCGCTCCCTTCACCTGCCCCAGGGAGATTTCCTGCATGCAAGTCCGGATCATTTGAGAAGCTTCCAGAAGAGCCTATCATTCTGGCAGAGAGGTCAAGAATTTTCAATAAATAATTTCCCACTGAAGGCTACAAAATTAAAGCTGAGACAAGAAGCAGCCACGTTGTCTGTGGAAATCTTGTGTCTCAGACTCCACAAGAGACTCTAGTCACTGGCTGTTCAGTGGTGTCAGTGGTTGCAATATAACATTTTCATTTACACAATCCTGGGACATACGCAACCCTCGGGTCACAAGTTAGACAGATCTGTCTCAAGGGCACAGAATGATAAACACCAGGTGAGGCCACCAGGGGGCACTGTGGTTCAGAGGACCCTAAAGCTCCAGGGTGTGTTAGCCAACTCAAGGGCTCTCAGTCTGGTAAGAAGTACTAACCCTGGAATGAACAGGTTCAGTAGCAAGTGGCCAACCGCCCCTGTTGGAGACAGAACATGTGCCTGGTAGATATTGGGTTTTTTAGCATCTAGCAAGATAGAAGTCAAGAATTATTCCCTGGTGGTGCTAATGAGCTGGGATGTGCTCGCTGAAGACCCTAGATATGAGAAGAGATGCTCTTGTGAAGTAACCTAAGTACCAGCTCCGACATCCCAGATGGAGAGGGGACTTGAGGTTCTTCTCTCTTTGAAGGCATGGCAATGAAAGGGTTAACCCAACACAGGGCCATCTGGGCTCCGTTCTTATCTAGTGAGTGGCATGGAGTGGAATGTGCATTCTGGCCAAGACTCCTTCCTTCTCTGGACCTTTCTCTTGAAATCTTGCCAAGTGGCCCCTCCCTGCCTCCCCTAATCATTAGTCAAATCAATTTAAGTCAAGTCCCTAGTAATAAGGTGTCAATTGGTTGGGCCAAAGAAGTTGGGTAGCCAACCTCAAGGAGATACCTATCCGCTGGCCATGTTATACTGATATGCATGTTGGCAGACCTGTGCATGGCACACACGAGTTCACACAGACAGTACAAGACTGAACGTGGACGATATATTCCCCTTTTCTACATCTGACCGGTGGATTTTCTGATCTCCTAGGGGGTTTCTGTCTCACTCTGTATACTTCCAAAGAATGAAGAGAAAATAAAACGGCCGAGAAACCATGAAAACACGTCTAGCTGGGCGGTGGTCACAGGCTGAGGCTTTCTCAGACTCACTGGATTCCCAGATCTTCCGGGATGTGCTCAGAGTATCCATCCCGTGCTGACTAAAGCCTGACCTTCCCATGTGTCCAGACACAGCTGCTTCCCCAGCAGAGACGCCTCAGAGAATACTTACCACGGGATGGGCATTTGGGCTTCCTGGGTGGCCTGGAAGGAGAATATGTCATGGTTACAGTTCTGTGTACTTCTGTGTTTGTTCAAACCATCTACTTCTCAGATCTATCAGTATGATGGGAACATACTGGGGAGACTCAACTTTCTGCATCTGTACTTTTCTCTTTTACTGGATTTTTCACACATTCCACCAAGTAAGCTTTTCTCTTTGAGACAGGGTCTGACAGTGGCCTTGAACTCACAGATTCCCTACCCTGCTTTTTTAATGCTGGGACTGAAGATATGTGCCAACATCCTGGCCACACATGCAATCAAAATCTTCTAGTTTTTGTTTGTTTGTTTGTTTGTTTTTGTTATGGTTATCTTTCAGCTAATGATTCCAAGAATTTGAGTGACATCTAGTTTAATCACACGGTAAAGCCGAAGCCTCACCCTGTGTGAGTTTGGCAAATCTGACACCAGGTTGACAATGGCTAGCTCCCCCAAAACAGAGCCTCTTCTGTGCCGATCACTCACCCATCTGTGCACCAATCTTTTGGCATGGTACCGTGAGGACTCTTAGTAGCCCATCTGGCTTGTAAGAGTAATGTTCCACTAGCTGGAAAAGAAACAGGGAAGAAAATGGTTAAGAGAGAGAGAGGGGGAGACAGCGGATAAGTCACAGCCCTCACAGGTTTTAAAACCATCTAAACCCCAGATAGTCTCTTTTCCACAGGGTACTCGGGGGATGGGCCAAAGATGTCCTTGGATAGAGTCAACAAACTTTTTAGCCTTGAAGCAGCTGGTCACATGCATAGTCAAGAGTGGAGAGTGAATGAATGCATGCATGCTTACTGCTTAGTGAGCACTCTCTGCTCTTACACAGACCAGAACTCAAGCTTAGGGAATGGTGCCACCCAACAATGACCTGGGTCTTCCCACATCAATTAATGTAATCAAAAGAATCCCCATGGATATGCTCACTCTCTAATCTACACAATCCTTCACTGAGGCTCTCTTCTCAGGTGATTTAGATGGTATCAAATTAACAACTAAAACTAACCATCACGGGCAGGTGAGATGGCTCAGTGGGTAAGAGCACTGACTGCTCTTCTGAAGGTACTGAGTTCAAATCCCAGCAACCACATGGTGGCTCACAACCACCCATAATGAGATCTGACGCCTTCTTCCGGTGTGTCTGAAGTTAGCTAGAGTGTACTTATGTATAATAATAATAATAATAATAATAATAATAATAATAATAATAATAAAATTTTAAAATAGTTTAAAAAAAATAACCATCACGTAGCCAGATAGGGATACATTAGGGGTTCGGGGTCTCCATAGCATCTCCATCACTTAGTCCTTTATTGACTTAATTTTTTGTTTATTTGCTGAGATAGGATTTTTTCTATGTAGCCCAGGCTAGCCTTGAATTTACTACTTTTGATCCTTCTGCATCCACAGTTAATGTAGTTATGATATCAAATTAAGGAAGCGGAATGTGCTCAGTAGCAAATGTGGGGAGCTGGGTGAATAATGTTGGGGTGCTTGAGTTGCCTTGAGGCTTACTGACAGCTAGGTTGAGAACACATTGCAGAGCAGGTATGGGGTGCTCTTTGGACAGGCAGCTGTCTGCAGCCCAGGAAGAGTAGACTTGCTTTCTAAGCTGTTTTAACTTCCTGTGGTGGCTCGGCTATGAGGATGCTTGCCTAGGAGGGTGCTTCCCATATTGGTTATCCACTGGGATGTCACCTGAAATTCAGTGTCTACCCTGGCATTTCAGAGCTCCAGGACCAGCTAGGTCACAGTCCCTAGGGTTTTTGTTTGATCAGTTACAGTATGTGTGTGTGTGTGTGTGTGTGTGTGTGTGTGTGTGTGTGTGTGTGTGCATGCATGCACATGTTATTCCAGTCCCTGATGGCATGGCCTTCTGTCAAATTCTTAATGCTGCCCTAAAATACATGATCTTGAGGCACCAGGAACTTATGGCTCTAACCAGGTGACGGAGCCTGTTTGTGGCTTCATTGACTTGATGACGGTCTGTGTGAACATTTCTCACACAAGTCTTCTAGAAATCAGAAAGTGGGTTGATGGAGGGTATGGGACAGATAGCCTCGTTCCTCCTCTTGTTCCTAAGAGTTTTGGAACTAGCATCCCAGTGGGTCTGCATTGTGCCCTCCAGGAGGGAGGGAGAGACAGAGAGAGACAGAGACAGACAGGGAGAGACAGAGAAGAGAGTCCAGAGAAAGAAAGAGTCTAGAGAGACAGAGAGAGAGGCAGACAGACAAAGAGAGAGAGATACAGAGACACACAGAAGTGAGTCCAGAGAGAGAGAGACAGAGAGACAGAGACATACCTGCCAGAGGGTGTCAAACTTCTTCCCCTCAGGAATGGAGAGCTTCCCGGTCTTGTCCCTGTCAATGCGGTAGTGCAATACTTTCCCTTCGTGCAGCAGGCACAGAGCATAGGAGCCGCTGTTGTCTCTGGCCCTGATCCTGCGAGAGAGAGCACACACCATATTACCCCTACTGCGACCTTTTGACCTAGGAAGCAGTACCGTCACTACAGTTGGTGGCCCTGGTGGGCAGCAGGTGCTCTCCAGCACCAGCAAATGGGCAGGTGGTGGGCACGCAGCACCCAGACCTCGAGATGACAGGAGGGCTCTGTACCAGAGCCAGCGAGTTAGCCAGAGGGAAACGCCAAGGGTTGGAGATGGACTATGGCAAAGATCCAGCAGGGCCATGGCGCTTTGGAGATCAGTGAAAGAGCTTGGGGGGGTGTGGCTCAGGGCCACAGGCACAGGCTTTGGGGTGTCTGTGAAGCCCCTAGACTCAGGTGAAGGACAGGTGAGGAGTCTAATGAGCTTGTTAACAGAACTTTCTGGAGCACACAAAGGAGGTTATGAACTCTTCTACTCCTATGGTCTTCTTCCCTTTCTCTTCAGTGCCAAGGCCGGGTTTAAGACATTGTTTGACATTAGCAGGTAGCATCCCCCACCTGAGACGGGAATGATAGCCACGTGGCATGAGCCAACAGAGACAGCCCAAGGCCTGAGGCGTCTGTAGGTGAATGAGACTTCATTGTTCCACTGGTACCAGGAGCTACATGTAGGACTTCAGGCCCCCATGGCGAGTGACAACATACAGGTGCACCCTTGAACCTCGAGACACAGGCACAAGGCAGTCCTGACATCATAGGAGGAATCAGTACTTAGGAAGGCCCCGGAGAAGGTGAGATCTGGCTGGCATGGCAATAGGAGGTGTGACTCTCCCAGTTCAGAGCCTCATTCCTCTGAGGCCATGCTATTCGCCGCCTTTCCAGCAACTCATGCGTTCTAATCATGAGATCTGGGGAAGGGCGAGTCCGTGGGACATCTGCGGTCTGGGAGTCCCTGAGGCCTCTGTGGCCTCTGCATTTGCTAAAGGAAGGAAGATGAATTTTCAGAGCATCCAGCATAAATGCACTGGACTTGGGAAGAGCTCAATCAAGTCCCAGCAGCCTGGAGAAGGGTGTCTGTAAACTGGGGTGGTTTGTACAGCTTTCTCCAAGCACACAACATCAAGGCCACAGCCACAGTCCAGGCTGAGCTGGGCCTTGGGACCGGAAGTGACCTCACTTCCCTTTCTCCTGCCATACCCATCTCCTCAAAGTAGGAGGAGGTTGCAACTTTACGAATGATTTCTTTTGAAATGGCGCTTGCCTGGCAGAGTGGCCAGGGCTCCCTCCAGGCCCCTGCTTGAAGCTCAGAGAAGCTGGTGAAGGGTGAAAGACCCTTCTCCGCCATCGTAGATTTGTGTTTTGAAATTTCACCACTGTGGAAACACCTCCTCCCTCCTACAGTCAGTCACGAGCACCCTGAGGTGCCAACTCCTTTGGGATGACTATGTGGCTGATAAAAGCCTGGTTGGTCATTGGGTAACGCCCAGTCACACAATAAAACACCATATATGAATAAAGGGTTGAGCCTGTTTTCTAGGGAAACCATTCACAATGTGTGCTGGCTTGCAGAAAGGACAATGTGTGAAAACACACACACACACACACACACACACACGTGTAAGGGGCTGGGATATGGTTCAGTGGGTGAGAACACTTGCGGTAAATCAGGCTGGACATCTTCACATGTGCCTGTAAGCCCAGCGACGGAGGTTGGAGAGAGACAAATGCTATGAGCTCCCAGGCTGACCAGCCCAGCTGAGGCAGTGAGCCTCTGCTCAGAGAGAGACCCTGTTTCAGAAGAATAAGTGGGAAGTGATAGAGGAAGATTCTGGAAATCTTCCTTGGGCATCTGCATTTGCATGCATGGGCATGCACATCAACACACATAAGTAGGCATAGAATACAGAGAGAGAGAGAGAGAGAGAGAGAGAGAGAGAGAGAGAGAGAGAGAGAGAGAGAGAGAAAGAAAGGAGGGGGAAGAAGGGGAAGTGGGAAGGTAAGGGGAGAGAGAGAGGAGGAGGAGAGGGAGGGTAAGGGGGAGGGTAAGAGGAGCGGTAAGGAGAGGGAAGTTCGGTAAGTAGTAGGAGGAAATGTGTATGTGTATGTACGTGCATGCTCGGCAGACAGACCTTGAACTTGCCCCTCATAGATGTGAGAGAGGAGGGTGTGACTTTTGCTGGAAGGGCTTAACCCTCTTCTCTACCTTTGTGTGCCCTCCAGGGTAAAAGAATGTGTGGGTGGTGGTGAGACCAGGCAGTGAGTGGAGGGCCTGGGAGATAATGAGATACTGAAGGCTTCGGTGTGTAAAACTCTAGGGATGCGGTCTGCATCTGATACAGAGAGAGCAGGACAGCAGGTTCACTCCAGCCTGAGTACCACTCAGTCTCTGTGGCTATCGTCCAGGGGCATCTGTGATGGGGTCAGAGTTGAAAGGGGAGGGAAAATGTCTGAATGGGCAGGAGGAGAGAGGATGGAAGATGGGCGGGGGAAGAGGAGGGGAAGGAAAGAGAGGTGAAGAGAGAGGGGAATAATAGGTGGGAAAATGATCATTGCTCAGAGCTAAGAATGCACAGTAGCCTTTCCAAGAAGGCTAGGAAAACAGGAGACAGGGATCCTGGAATAAGTGACATTTGGTACAGAAACGCTGTGCCTGCCAACACCTTGAAGTAGCAACACTGGGTGTTGTCTGTGCAGATCCTGAAAGCAAGATCGGTCCCTAAAGCAAACCAGATCTGAGGCATGCCAAACTTGTGTTCTCTACCCATGCGTCTTCTGAAACATCTTCCACAATCATCTCTCCCTGCACTGTGGAGAGGGTGCAGTAGGAAAAGTGCTTGTCTTGCAACCAGGATGATCTGAGTTCAACCTTTAGAATCCCTATTAAAGCAAACAAACAAGCCAAGCAGTGGTGGCGCACGCCTTTGATCCCAGCACTCGGGAGGCAGAGGCAGGCGGATCTCTGAGTTCAAGGCCAGCCTGGTCTACAGAGTGAGTTCCAGGACAGCCAGGGCTTCACAGAGAAACCCTGTCTTGAAACCCTCCCCCACCACCACCACCAAAGAAAAACAAAAACAAACAAGCAAGCCAGTTAGCAAGCTCCCCAAACAACAAACAGCAAACAAACACAGCCAAGTGTCATGATTTTGCTTACAGTCCCTGTGCTGGGAAGGCAGAGGCAGAGGCAGAGGCAGGTGGATCTCTGGGACTTGCAGGTAGTAGATGTCCTAGCATAATCAACAAGCCCCAGGTTCCAGGGTGAACTCGGTGGACAGCTCCCGGGGACTATCTCATGGGTGGACAGCTCCCAGGGGGACTATCTCCTGAGGCTGACAGCTGGTCTGTACAAGATAGGCAGGCATACACCCAGCCCCTCGCTGCTTTCTCTTTGTCTTTCTGCTCCAGTCCCTAGGTAGAGATTCTTTTTTGTGGCTTCTCTTCCAGCTTCCCAGGGCCTCTGAGCAGCATCAGTAAACTGACACTGACATCAGTCCACGGCTGTCTTTGAACTTTCCCTTCAGACGGGCTAGGATGCTTCTTTTGATCGCCCTGGTGGCAAACCCACACAGATCAAATGAATGACCTGCTTTGATCACCCATACCAGTGTGGGAAGACAGACTGACTGACTGACTGAACTCGGCTTTCGCCGTGGCCCAGGAGGCTCACAACAGTTACTGTCTCATTCCTTAACGAACAAAGAGAAGGGTTTCTTTGATGCCCACAATATAATTTTGAAAAGTAGGCATAGATCACCCCGTAAGCTGGAACTTGAGGAGGCAAACTTGTTTGGCAAATGAAAGCAACAGCACGAGCTTGGGGCTGAGGAGGAGATAGTCCAGTCAGTAAAATGCTTGCTGAGCAAGTGGGAGGAGATGGAAGCGAGGGTGGGGCAGGGGGCATATCCTTTAAATCCCAGCACTAGGGAGGTGGAGAGAGACAGATCCCTGAGACTCACTGGCCAGGAAACCTAGCCCAATTGATGAGCCCCAGGTCCTAGTGAGAGACACTTTTTGAAGGAGCAATGTGGTTGGCTCTTGAGAAGTAACATATAAGGTTGACCTCTACCCTCTGTATGTATGCACTATCATGTACACCTGCATACATTTGCATGTGCATGTACACACACACACACACACACACACACACACACACACCAGTGTTAGTGGAGTTGAGGACAAACACAGTTACCAGCACTACAGTGGGCAGGAGCCAGCCTTTAGGGTAGCAGCCGCCACTTGAATCCTGAAGGAAAGCACTTGAGCACAGGGCATTCTGCATCCCCACAGATGAGTATCAACCAAATATGAACTCAAAAAGGTCACCCCAGATGTAAGTAAACATGAGTTATGATAAAAGAGGCATCGGATAAGAGAGAGACATGGAGGAAAATTATATGTATACCTGGATATGCTCAGTATTAAAACTATGAGATGGGATACAAACTAGCGATGATGCATGGAACGCTTAAAGAAACAAAACAGGAATCAGCAACCAACCAACGAGATGCTCCTAAAAATGCCGAGGAACAATTGTGAAAAGTAAACAAACCCTACTCCAAATTTAATTTCTGGACATTGAAAGATGTAACTATTTTTTAAAAGTTAATGAGCAAAAAAAGGACAGATTAGACAGAGATCAAACAAAAGTTAATATGAGAAGAAACATGGTGACAGGCCCACGTGACATGGGGGAGGAGAGGCAACAGACATTAAGCAGGCTGGAGAGGCTGCAGTAAGGAGCCCACACTTCCTCTGAAGGACAAGGGGAAGGTAGGCGTTCTTTAGAGTTGATTGGAAACATCGGTGGATGTAGGGAGCACAGGTCTACCACAGTCCCCAGCTTGTCTCCGAACTTGACCCAGTTAATCTTCACAATGGAACATTGTGGATGGTGGAACAGGAAAGCAGACATTGATCTACAGGGAGCACTTAACTTGACTCCCAGCAGATTCTTGAAACTAGAGGGTACTGAACTAAGTACCACATAAGCGCAGCTTCTCTTGGGCATCATTAGTCTTCGTCTGGAGCCATTACTAAGTAAAGTAAGGGTTTTAACACAGTTGCCACGACATCATAGGGACCTCCCTTCCCATAGCTGGTCACATGCAACATGTTCTGGCAATACTGGGTCACTAAGGCTCTCACAGATACTTCTTCGGCTAGGGCATGCCCTTCCTCAGCTAACCTCCTCTTTCTCTCTCAGAGCCCCTTGGACGTCCTCAGAGAGGTCCTCCCGTTGCAACACTATACAAGTTAAGATTACAGCTGTTGAAGACAAGAGGCCAGTCCTTGCTCCCAAGACACCCAGAATGGATGGAAAGTTATAGAGAGACATTGAGTGTTGACTTCTGACCCCTCCCTAACACACACACACACACACACACATGCGTGCATACATGAACATAGATGCTCATGAATATGTATATACATAAACACATATTTTATGAGACACCATGGCAGGAAGTGGCATGTTATCGTGTCACAGGCTCTGTAGCATGTGAACCTGGATGGCTGGCATCTTCCCTGACGTAGAAAGCATGATGATGTATGCTTATCTACTCAGACACACGGCTCTCTTGTTGAATGAATAACTGCTTCTGTGTTCCTTTTTGTTCTTCTTCTTTGCACAATGTATGTCACAAGTCAGAAAATAGGAACTGTGGCTCACACAGCAGTTGAGTGACTTCCTGGCTTGATGACAGCACAAATAGGAAATTTACAGCTCTGAGGAATACAATGGTAGCCTGCTGCCTCCACAGCTGCCCTAGAGACTCCTATACTTTGTGCATTTCTGTCAGCAGCCCCTGTAGGCTCAGGCTGAAGGCCTAAAGTTTTATTCACTCTTGAATTCCTCAGTGTGAAGGGGCCTCGGAGGATGAAGGATGTGGTAAAGAGTCTGGCCTGTCAAAGTGGCACTTCAAACCGTGTGAGTGCAGGTAGGCTGTGCTTGCTTTTCAGTGAGGAGGGAGCTTTGGTGCCTACTCCCGTTGACTTGGTCTTCCCTGTCATTCCTCCACAGGCAGCTGGGAAATTACGGTGGGAAATGAACAGAGGGTGAGGAAGGAAAGAGAAGAGGGGAAGGCTTCCAGAACCTTCTGGGCTCACACCTGAGAGAAGGCAGCAGGGCATTACTACTAACACGGGATTCAAGAGTGCATCCCATCCCAAAATGGAGGACTTGCTGTACACTGGACCATAAACAGATCCAGTCTTCTGTTTCTACCAAGATCTCCTGTGTGGCCATCTCAGCTTTCTCCTTGCTGTAGTGAGCACTAAGAACAAGACGGATAGTGGAGATGGATGAGGTGTGCTCTGTGCACGAGTTCACACCCAGCAGGGGTGTGTACAGAAGTGACACAGAGACCTTGCCGAGTACCTCATGACAGGACTGAGAGGACACGGGTCTGTCTTAGCATGCGTGGCATGGAAGATGGCACACAGAGTGACCTGTGCATCTTGTATTATACTCACAGAACAGCCACACACAAGATACCTGCCCAGATTCGGGACTTTGAATGGCCCATCCCAACATGTACCCCATCTATGAACTGCCGGGCTGGTCCTATAGATCCAAAGCTACAGGATCTCCATGACATAGGGCAACACCAGGATATCTGAGAGGAATCCCAGTGAGGTTCCAGTGTTAAGAGAGTAGCAGAAGCCAGAGGCTTTGTACAAGACCAACAAGTCATTGCAATGAATATTTGCAAGCACAGAAGTGTGAACAAAAGGGTATGCTCTGGGACACACTGTGACATACTACAGCTTCCATGAGATCTTTTTTTCCTCTGTTGGCAGGGAGTTTGAAAGGGTGGGGGAGGGTACAAGGGAAGGGGGAGATAAGAGAGATTGGGGAGCATGATTTAAAAGTCACAAAGAACCAACAAAAGGTTTTTAAAAAGAGAAATGATTAAGATAATCTAAAAATAATCTTCATTTTACTCTTTTCTTTTTTTACGTCTCTGTGTGCTTTGCCTGCACATGTGTCTGTGCACCATATGAATTCCTAGCTCATGCAGAGTCCAGAAGAGGGCACTGGATCCCCTGGGATTGGAGTTAGAGACAGTTGTGAGCCGCCACGTGGGTGCTGAGAATTGAACTCGGCTCTTTTGGAAAAACAGCCAGTGCTCTTAGCTACTGGGCCATCTTTTCAGCACCTTAAATTTTTTTTTTTAATATCAGAAGTAAGAGAAAATTCTTTAGCTAGATGCAAATGCAGAGGAAACACCTATATTTCTAGGAAGACAACCTGATACTGATCATGTTGCCTGACTGTAAGGCCACACCCCTGAATCTAAGAACGTTTCACTGGAAGGAATGGGGTGGTGGTTCCCAGAAGGCCTCTGTGTAGGGACATGGGGTGACAAATGCAGGCATTCCTACAGCACTCCCTCGGCAGGTGCATCGTTACATGAGAAGGCTTAACCACACAAGGACAGCTCCCAGCCTCTCTGCACCCCAGACTACTACTCTGCTCAGTTACACTGCCCAATTTGCTCCAGAACCTTCTGAATTTAGGCTCACACTGACCCACTGCAGATACCCAGGTCAAGAATCCAAGATCCAAGCCTTCACATTATTGAGCTGTCCAGACTGAAGACCACAGAACTATTTCTGTTCAGACAGAAGATTCCTGGGGGGGGGGGAGGGCTGCTGACCAGTCAGTATAGACAAATCAGCAAACCCCAGCTTCTTTGAGAGACTGTTTCTCAAAATACATGGTGGAAGGGAGGGCCAGCGAACAAAGGTGGTTGCCGCACAAGCCTGGTGACCTGGATTCAATCCTTGGAACCCATGTAAAGGTGGAAGGGGAGAACTGACTCCATGAACGTTGTCCTCTGACCTCAACTGTGGCACAAGTACTCCCCACCCACCAGCATGCACACGCACAATAAGAAATAAGAAGGAGATACTAAGATATATAAGGTAGAAAGCAACTGTAGAGATACCTAACGTACACCTCTGACCTCCATTCACAGGTGCACATACATTTACATGCATTAGCAGGAAAACCTACACACACAGGAAATTGATTGCCTAGAGATTATAAGCATCAAGTGCTTCTAAAACATAAATGAATTTCTAGGGCAGGCTTAGATAAGATACTAAGATTTCTCGTTACATGTGTGCAAATATTCCTCCATCAGAAAATACCTCCAATCCAAAGAACTTCTGCTCTCACCACGGATAACATACCCAACCCTCGTGGGACTGAACACCATTTTCTTTAGGCACGGTATCAATCTTTACGGGCAGGCTAGATAAAACACATGCTGGGTCACAAGTGACAGCAACTCCCGTGTTGGTAGATGATGGTGTGTGACACCTTCCCAGGCCACCTGGGTTCTAACTGGGGAAGCTGTTAGCTCTGGGTGAGGAGGTAGGGAGATGGCTTGTCACTCACAGGAATTTTCCATTGGTCTTTGACCCTATGAGGACCGTCTGCTCTGATTCATCTCTGGAGATGTTGCCATGGAACCAGGGCATCTTCTCATGGGCCGTGGTGGCGATCAGCTTCTCCAGCTGGGGCTTCTGGCTGATGATGGCTTGCTCCAGAGCCTGGCCCTGCAGTGAATGGAGAGAGACTGAGCTGGCCAGGTAGAAAGACATTAGACCCATCTGTCCCAGGTCCTATCAACACCAAACTCTGCTTCCCTCTAGATCATCTTTCTCTCATTCATAAGAAAACCAATAAGACTTTTGTATATTACTTGCATGTCATCAAGTGTATAAATAAAGGAATATGCTTCGGAATGAAGAGATGGGCCCTTGAAAAGCCATACAAATATTTGAATATATAGATCATAAACCAATGGGCTAAGAGAATAGATACTCCAAAGCTCTATACTCAAACTAGTTTCAGTGTGAAACCTGGTAATTTCATAACAGCCAAGGAGCTATAAGATGTGTGTGAGGTTGGGGGTCCTGAGACAGCTCCGCAGTAAAGATGCTGGCTGCTGAGCCTGGCCGTCTCAGCTTGACTCCCGGAACTCCATGAGGTGGAAGAGAGACTGACCCCTGCAAGTCGTCTGACCTCCGCATGCATGCTGTAGACCTGTAGGCACCCGCCTCCAACACACGAAATCAGTACATGCAACTAAAGAAAGTTTAAAAGGATGACATGTGTAAGGAGGGCACCTGGGGCTTCATGTCTATCAGGGTTCAGCCATGTCGTCGGTCCCATCTTTCCTACCCCAACACTCCTGCAGGAAGTCCATCAGAGGAGGCCCTGGCCAGCAGCCTGGACCAGGAAGAAACAAGGTGGAAATAACAACATGGAGATGGATTAAGTGTGGAGAAGGCTGGTTCCCTTTTCCTTCCTAGTGAGAGAACAACAGATCTTGGTAATGAATAGCCAGAGTTGGACTTTCAAAGAAGAAAAACTCAAAGGAATAAAGTTAAAACACAACCTTCTCCTTCGTGGTGAAAGGAGGAGGGCAGAGAGGATGTGAGGACTCCGCTTTGGTCCCATGAGCAGATGGGGTGGGAAGAGAGGCAGCGAGGGGCAGCAGCACACAGGCATCTGCTATCCTAGTCTTTGGGTAAAGGAGGCACAGGCTCTGAATATGTTTAGAGAACTCTGTGGGCTCAAGCCCAGCAGACTCACCTGAAGGTTCCAGGTCTGTTTCACATATTCCCTGATGAGGTTCTCCTTCAGGTCCTCAAAGGGTCCGGTCTTGGGCTGTACTCCCGGGGGCCGGTTGAAGGGCTTCTTAAGGAGGCAGATAAGGCCATCAGGTTCCTGGGAGTGGTAATGGCAGAGGTCTGCTGGGCTGGCATGGGCCCTGCCCCCGGAGATGGCGTAGGTGCCATTAAGTTCCCTCTCGATGGTGTAGTGGTGTGCCTTCCTGTTGTGAGCCACCGACAAAGCAAAACCACCCAGGTAATTGCGGCTCTGGCGTAGCAGGTAGAGCCCATCGGTCATGCCTCCCTGGACCAGGTAGTCTTCAGCCTCTTCCCGGGTGATGTTGCCAAAAAAGTAGGTCAGGTGGTTGGCGCTGTCCACAGCACTTCCCGCCATGTCTGCACCCCTTCAGAGTTCTGGGAAGTGTATGGAGAAGTACCTGGGGCCCACAAAGACGGGAGAGTCACAATGCAGAACCCAAACCACAAGAGACACTGGCTATGACTACCAGAACCGTTTCCACAGGGATACAAGCTTAGAGTGCTTACACTGGTGTGTGTGTTTGGTGTGTGGTACTTTCTATTATTACCTAATTCCCACGGTCTCCCAACACACATCCTGTGGTTAGCTAACCAAACCCACGGCTTTTGACGAAGGTGACCCAATTCACTATCATTCTTTTTTTTTTTTCTAGTTAATACAAGGAATTCTAAGAAGAAACTGAGAAAAAGAGAAGTGCACAGTAGTCTTTGGACACAGTCCTCAAGGGCGTAGTACCCTGAGGGTAGACAGTGGTCCACGGAACAGAACCAGTGAGAACTCAAAGCCCCCGGTGGGCCCCAGTAGGCACAGAACGGGCTAAGAAAAGCTATGCATCCCTCCTCAGTCTCTTGGGTTTTAAGTTACCCAAGATGACCTTGAACTCAGTCAGTATGTAGTCAAGGATGACCTTCAACTTCTAATTCCCCCGCCTCCCTCTCCCCAGTTTGAGATCAGAGGCACGAACTACCACATGTGGTTTATATGGTACTGGGGTATAACCAAGAACTTCACGAATGCTAGAAATGTATCCTACAGATGAGCTTCATCCCAAGGCTGTGGAGCCTACTTCACATAAACAAGCATTGCAGTCACATCTCAGAGAGCCATAGGTGTGGCCTCGTTACCACAGGCTTTCTCATCTCCTGCCTGGGGTGGAAAGAGCAGCAAGTGGCTCCCTGAGTTATAACCAGTGCCATCTACCCAGAGTGCCCTCTCCAGCCTTGGGTGCCACTAGGAGAAACATCCAGAGCCCTGGACAGTTCGGCCCACCTCCCCTGCATAGCAGATGATCAGTCAGTAGGTGGAGGTGTGTGAGGAGCTTGCCATGGGGAGATGCTACCTCTGAGGAACGCACTCTGCAGAAGAGAAATGAATGCATGGACACAATTGTGAATGGAAAAGACACACAGCGCCACCCAGAAAGTGTTCAAAGCATGTTTAAGTAAAAAATGCTGGTCGTCTGGAATATGCTGGACAAGGAAATCCTTTCACCTGGGGAGAGAGCATTTACCTCTCGGTGTTTTCAAACTACCTCTCATGCACACAGCATACTGTAAACACATATCCCACACATACCACATGCATGTACCACACACACACACCACATCGTAATATATTCCACATATCACACATATCGTATATCACATGCACACATACCACATGGTACACACACCATCAACACATCACGCATCACAGGTACACACAGCACACAGACATCATAACATATAGCCCACATATACCACATACAGTATATACAGCCAGTGCATGTACCCAGAACACACAAGCACACCTCACACTGAACACACTTAACACAGCATACACACATACCTCACATACACACACCACCGTGTGAACACATAGGCACACGGTGGTGTGTGTATGTGAGGTATGTGTATATGCTGTGTAACTCATGCCACATGGAGTTAGATGAACAGCCTTCTCTCTGAAAGTCATCCTCCCCCATGTGGCTGCACAACTCAAAGATGTCATGTGGGCACAGGTAACATGGTGTCCTGACACGTGTGCTCCTCCAGGCACCACTGAACTCATTGTACCAACCACTGTGGCTTGCATGTCACATCTGAGCTCCCCTCTTCTGACGGCAGAGAGAGTTCATAGCTCACAATGCTGTTATCACCCTCAACAGTCCTGAGACACTTGCTCTTCCTTCTCAGTGCAACACTATCTTTGCGCAGTTTGACATTGACAAGTGTGTGAAGCCACTTTGTAAAAGCATTAACTTGAGGAAAGTAGTAAGACCCCAGTCCTGACAAAGCAACCCCCTACTCCACCTCACTGTACCTGTGCCCAGAGTTGGCCAGTACTTACCTCTGCACACACCTTACAGGTAGCTCTGCTGCCGTGAGGTATATGGGGAGCCATCAGAACACAGTAAATCTCTCACTCTTTTGAGGCCTTGTAGGATGTAAATTATGCATGCAAGACCTTAGGAGTATGGAAATGTATGTGTGCACACATGCTAGTTCATGTGGATGCTTCTGCATGTTTACATTTAGAGGCCAGAGGTCAACTTCAGAGGCTGTTTTCAATCACTCTCCTTTTTTATGAAACAGTCCTCTTATTGGACCTGGAGCTTGCCAGATACTCTAGTCTGGCGGGTTGGCAAATCCCAAGATCCTCCTGTCTCTTTCCTGGAGTGGGCCACCATTTTTTGCATGGCCTGTGATGGGTGAGCTCAGAAAGGCAAGACTACAAGAGATTTCCTGTCATTATTGCGTATTCTAATGACTCCTGGGCACCCTGGAGTCTGTTGGGCAGATTTTCTGCAGATCCGTCAGGATGTACTCTCTTGTAGTAATGCTATGTAGACAAACCGATGATTTTGTAATTCCTAATAATGATTATAATGGTTATATAGAATTCCTAAATTTATACAAGTAATTTTGAATCCTCTATTGTATGGAAGCTGCAATTAGAGTTCTGTAACTGTTCATGTGTCACAGGCTAATTGCACTAAGATAAGGAAGCAGGGTTACAACAAATTTATGATGAGGAAAAAAATATTCCCTCTAGGCAAGCTGAGAAACCATTATCTGATAACTGAAGGTCATAAACTGGGAAGGGAAATTTACTGCAGGTAAAAGGACAGAGGATAAAATATTGACTGGATTTACCTATACAAACTTCAAAACTAATGAGACACAAGGCAAATAATTTGCCTCTTGACAAAACCATGCTAACTTACACCATAAGAATTATTGCTTTAAACTTTTAATGAGCTTATGGATCTAGAAGCTAGATAGTGAATGTTTATTTAGATACTAGTCTTAATGGAAACACATGGAAACACGTTTGCTGTAACTTCTTGTTCGATTTATTGACGTGAATTAGTGTCTTGAACTCGCTATGAACCCTTTTCAGAATGTAAAGGTGCTTGGAAAACCATGCCATCTATTCTCCTGAGAAAGTGTAAGAACTAAGAACGATGTCAGTAGGACACAAGCCTTCTTTCATTCAGCAAGAGAGGGGGGTGGGTGAGGCATTTTTCTCAGCAATAAAGAGGATGAGATTTTCTTACTTATGAGCCTTTCCTTACTTTCAGCAATAAAAAGGCAGAAGCCTCTTCTTTTTCTGAGCAATAAAGATTGGAGTTTATTTTTCATCCAGAATGCGTGATTTTTTTTCTGTGTTGGCACTTTCTCAATGGAACTTGCTCATGGGAGCTTTTGCTCTACTAAATGTGTGTATGTGTGTGTGTGCATGAATATATAAGTATAGATGTCTGTATGTAAGTATGCATGAACAGTTGTGGAGTTGAGACAGTTAGTCGGGCCCAATCAGAAGGTGTGTGTGTGTGTGTGTGTGTGTGTGTGTGTGTGTGTGTGTGTGTGAAGTGAATCAAGCCTCTTTTCTTTTTTCATCCAAAGTCTGCATGTGTGTGTGACTGATGTCTCCCTTTCTTCCTTTTCTTTTCTTTCTGGTTCACAAAGAGTTGATAAGCTCCCAGCCTCTCCCCTGACCAGCCAGGAGCTCCTGAGCTGGTGAGAGAGAAGCACTTGCTATTAAGCCATTTTTCTTCTCAGTTCTCTGCTGCTGCTAGCAAGAGTTTGTAGCTGGAAGCCAATGGCTTTTGGCCTTGGAAAAGCAAAGAGTTATGCGCAGAGGAATTACCAAAGATAAATAAACTCTGGCCTCCTTGCTGCCTTCCCAGTGAGAACTAGTGCTGAAGACTCCCTGCAGGATTACAAACACTTGTGAGCCACCAAGCTTAGCTCTTTTGCATGGGTTCTGGTTAGTGAACTCAAGCCCTTGTCCCCGCAAAGCAAGCACCCTACCCACTAAGCTACCACCCAGACTGAGGGGATTTTTTTTCTTTCATATTTTGAAATCCCCTTGGTGTTTGTCTCCCCTCCCTGCTTCAGTCTTCTCCATGGTCCAGTGTAACAAGGTGACCTCCCTTTAACATATCAGTAGAGCTGGCTGTGGAAGATATGAATGGAACCATAATTCCTCCATGCCTGGAGCAGCTCTTGATGTTTGGTGGAGGGTCATTCATTTTTTTTTCTGACCGTAATTTGCTGATTAAATGGACATCCAGTCTTTCTAGTGAGGTCAACCCTATGTGTTGGTTCATCTAAATTACTCTTGGATGCCCAAGAGGTAGCTCGACCTTCCCAACTCCACTCCTTACCCTGAACCCTCATCTGGGGGGACCACTACATTGCTTTCTTCCCTAAAAGAGGTGATAGCAACTGCAATAGCCAGTGAAGATGATACTGAAGAGTGTTTTGAGCCTTCCCTCTCTCCTGTCTTCCATAGATCATCCCTAGAGTCATAAAAGATTGTTCTCTCTCTAAGCATGGACACACATGGAGTAGACTAGTCCCAATCTTCACCAATGTGGCCAATGGCTGAAGGGTCTTGAGGGAGTTTCCTAGCAACACAGAGTCTGTAAATGGCTCCCCAAGCCACTGGTGCTCTTCACCCATTCCCAACACGGCCTGTGTAATGCCCACCTCCCAGTTTTACCTGGTCCTCTCTTCTGGGCCTCATTCTTTGTCCATTTTCTCTTTAGCAAGTACAGCCCCGGCCTACAAGGCCCTCCTTGGCCTGACTCCAGCCACTCCAGCTGTGTCCCACATTGTCCTTCCAGGCCTCGGATGTCAGGCTTATCCTCTCTTGGTTACAGCATTTTCGCTAATGACTTTCCTCCTTCCCAGGCCTGTGGTCTAAGATCCTCCCATCCCCCTTGATAGCCTCATGATCTGATTTTTCAGTGTGTGCCTTTAGCCCTCAAATTGATCCCCAACACATCCTCATTTAAATTCACTTAAGTATCCATTTCCCTTATAGATTGCTTCCATCTTTGCCTTATATGAAAATGTAAGTTTCAAAGGTCTGGACACTTTAACTCGGTGGCTCATGTTTCAGGGCCTACCAGATGTCCACAAACTATGTGCCTAACGGACACATGCTCTTCTTTAGAGAGTTTACTGTGGCTATAGGCTATTTTCCTAATGAAAATGCTAAAAGCCCAATTTGTATAAGTCCAGAGGATCCTGGAGAGCAGCGCACCAGCTGTCCAGATGTCTAGCCCAGTGTCTGTGTTGATGGAGCTCAGTCATGTCTTACACAAACTCATGGTTTTTTCAAGGAAGGGACCTCTGTCACCTGCTCCATGCTTCAGTAATGAAAGGCTGTCTCATTGGATTCCCTGCCTTTTCTCTGAAGCCCTAGGACATCATTGGCATATATTGTTCTTAAGTACCTCAAAGGCCTGCCTACAGGCAGTCAATACATTCTTCCTATTCGTCAGTATCTCCAGCATGTGCATATTTTTCTTAATTTCCCCACATAATTTCATGTTGTATAAGCTTCTTTAAATAAATAAATATATATATATATATCACCAACCCTGAAGCTGCTGCTCTGATCTCCTTGGTGTAGGCCAGGGATCAACAAACACAGCTGGGGATGGTCCCAGCTGTCCAGCATCTGCCCTAAGCTCCCGGAGAATGATGAGAAGTTTCTCTTCCACATGTGGTCTTGACACCCTCCTCACCCTCTATTTACATACGAGGACATCTGCATTGCCACCCCATCCCACCCATTAGGTTCTCTAGAACTGTTCACAGTAGCATCTCGGAGCTGCTCAGCCTGGGTAGTCTTGACAGAGAGACTGGACCAGTCCTTGGTATGTGTGTTTAGGGTGGGGGGGGACTTCTCTTCTACTACCACTAGATTAGTTGCAGTGACGTGAGCACAAATTTGATGCAGCCTGTCTTAGAACCTTTGGTTTCACTAATCTATTAAAATAACTCAATGTACCCTCATTTATTTGAAGACCATTTTCAACAATGAGCAGACGTTGTGGAAACTCCTCCCCAGAGATGACATAAACATCTCCCCCTTCCTCATAAGGGTCCAAAGAATTTTGAGTCCACAAAAATTCACTCTAAGCGACCAACGGGTTTTTTAGGCTTAGTTATAGAACATGGCCAAGGGGTTTATGGGTAGGGGACCCTAAAACAACTACACTAGAAGATCAGTACCCAGCATGGATGATGGCTTCCCCATGGCTACATAGCTAGAACTCCCATTCTCTAGCTAGTCTTTCCCATCCTACACACTCCACCCCTTCCCTGAGATGCCAAGCCATATGTACACATAGGTAGGGGCACAATTACAGATGACTAGGCTGGGTGTCTATAGTATTGCTTGAGGGTCCAGTGACCCCAACCACACCTTCCTTCTCTGAGGTTGCAGTCCACTGACTGGCTCCTGATGGACTCCTGCAAGCAGGAGCAGCCAATCTGAGGAGGATGCCAGCTCTGTTTCTCTAAGCATGGTGCTGTACAACAGCAGAGGTCAGGAGGCCTAGAGGGACTCTTGGCTATGATGCTCTCTAAGCCTAGAAGGCAGCAGGGATGCAGAGCAGAAGCTAAACGCAAGCTCTGCAGGTGTCCTGTCTGGCTCTGCAGTACCTTGACACCTGTGCACCTCCCCAGCTCTCCTATGACTATGGAGGGCAGTGTCAGAGCGACTGTAGTGCTTTGATTATGCATGGAAGATGGGAACCATGGCAACTGGCACCTTGGGATGGCAAGCTCTGCGCAGATAGGAAGAGTGGGTTTCACAGATATAAAGAGGAGGAATAGAAACACATGATTTTCAGGAAGGGAGGTGCTCACCAAACAGGGACAGACACATCAGGATGCTCAGAAATGATATCATCCCACCCTCAGAACACAGTTGGGTACCAAATGGTGTCATCCCACCCTCAGAACACTGTACCGGTCAAGTCCAGAGCGTGGCCATGCTTCTTCACAGGCTAGATCCTTGCTAGGTTTATGCCAGGGGCTAACCAGAGCACACTTCCTGCAGTCTTACAGACACTAACAGACACCCACCTCAGAGATGCCCACGAGTCTATGACTGGCTTCCTGGGAGCCCTAGGACTCCAGGAAAGAAATGCTGAATCCAGAGGCATGGCAGCTGTCAGTGTGCCTCTAGCTCAGACTGAAGCCCTCAGAGTTGATTCTCACCTCCCTCTGCTATAGGGAGAGGTCAATGGCTGCCTGAATTTGTCAAGCAAACTCCATGGGTGTGCAGAGTGGAGCATGAGAGGGGCTTGCGCTTAGAGACTGCAGACATCAAAGGGCTAAGGCACTCTTCCTACCTAAAGGTGCCGTTCCTCCAAAGCTGTAGTTTAGCTAATGGAGGAAGCCGAACGCTTTCAGGAAGCTGCCTACATGCTGGGTGGTTTTCCTCTCCCTCTGCTAGCCCTGAGCATTGGTCAGCAGTCATAACCAGTTACGGGGAATCATTTCGCACTAATGTGTGCATGTGATTGCGTGTGTATGCGTGCGAGTGTGCATGTGTATGTATGTGAGCATGTGTGCATGTGTGTGTGCATGTATGTGTGTGAGAGAGACACAGACAGAGACAGAGAGACACAGAGAGAGGAGAGAGAGGCAGCCAGAAGACAGAGAGAGAGAGAGTGAGAACACATAATCTATGCACACATAACATCTGGTATCTTCCTCTCGTTTTTTAACATTGTTTTCTGTAACAGAATCTATCATTAAACCTAGAGCTCCCTGGCTTGGGTAGACTGGCTACGGAGCTCCAGGGCTCTGCCTAGCTTTACTTCCCTAGACCAGGGATTACGTTTTCCAGCCCTGCCCTTGTCATGGGTGATTGTCAGCCCATGTCTCCATGCTGCAGAGCAAGCACATTACTCACCAACTGACTTCTGACCTTCCTTTCCCATTAGACAATCACATGCCTGTTCCCCAGTCCCAGGACTAAGGAGGACTGTGTGACCTTTGTCTTATCACAGGCACCAATGTAGTACTATCTTGTCAGTCAATGACCTCCAGAGACACTGAGCAACAGCCGTGTCTGCCCGGCTATTGAGCTAATTAAAGAATTGAATTTCTCAGGGCAGACACAGGCAGCTCCTTAGATCCTGGTACCCAAAGCAGATACCCAAAGGCAAACCAGAGGCACAACCAGCGACTAACAACTATCTCGACATACTGTCAACAAACCAGTGGTCTGGGCTCTGGTAGCCTGGAGAAGACTTTCTGGTACCCAGATTCCAAGAGAGAAGGAGAACTGAGGTGAGGAAAGAAGTTGCACATGGCTGAGGGTGTGTTCCAGGATGCTGCCAGCCTACCCCTATCTCCCCTCACTTCTCCATGTTTACAGAAAGTCCAGGGGCCAGAGTACTCTGCCTAGATCCCCTCAGAGCAGCACCATCTGAACCTAGGACTTACCATCTACTGTGGTTAGGGTCAGGGATGAACCCCAGTGTTCAGGTTATTTTACCACCACAAGCATCAGGGCTCACACATCCTCTCTCCATTTCATCCATTCCCCTGACCTTGGTCCTACTTTCCAATGCATGACACTAAATATAGTTACTTCCTATGATGAGCCGTAGATACTTCCCACAGAAGTGCTAGAATTTACAAAATTTCAACCACTCTTTCTCAGGGAACTTTTAAAGTTAATCCTGGAGATCCCCTGATTATACTTCTGCCAGCCAGACAAGGAACAACCTTGTAGCAGATATGCATCTGTTTAAAGAAACAACTCCCATCCATTGTCAATACACTGACATTGAGTTCTGGGCAGGACTCCAATACTTGTAAGAATCTCACCCAACATGGGAATTTACTTAATGAAGCACATAGCAGCCTTTTTGTGTTTAGGGACAGTAGGCAGCACTTTAGCCCCACGCTTAGGACTATTTTCAGTAGGGATGGCACCAACAAAAAGCACGGAAAAAAATCTGTTATTAAAACGTGGCCCTAAATAGATCAAGAAAATGGGCACTGTTTATGTTGTGAGACAAGAAGAGGGCCACTGTCCTGGTTAGCTAACCTCATCTGTTAAGTTGACAAGCAAGGAGTCATCCAAAACCTCGATTGAGTGATTGTCTGGGTCAGACTGGCCTGCATCCATGTCTGTGAGAGATTGTCTTGATTGATGGTTTATGTGGGAAGGTCCTGCCCACCATGGGCGGCACAATCCCTAGGCAAGCAATCTTAGGCTGTATAAGAGAACTACAGAAGCACAGGTCAGAACGTGAGCAGCAAGCAGGATCCTTACATGGTTTCATTTCAAGCTCCTGCTTAAGTTCCCACCCTGACTCCTCTCAATGACAGACTGGGACCTGAAAGGGTCCAAATAAACCTTTTTCTTGCCAGAAGTTGCTTTTTGGTCAGGTTTTCTCACAGAAACAGAATGAAATCATTCCGTGCATGTCCACAAAAAATGACAGAGTGCTATAACTGACTAGACTTGCAAATACATTTTAGTGAAGTGTGTGTGTGTGTGTGTGTGTGTGTGTGTGCATGCGAGTGTGGATTATATGTTTGTGTGTGTGTGTGTATGTGTGTGTGCATGCACATCCAACAGAGATCAACCTTAGCTTTTGTTTTTCAGACCCCCTCCATCTGTCTTGCTTCCTGAGACAGGCTATCTTACTGGCATGGCGCTTTCCGAACAGGCTAGGCTGGCCAGGAAGCCCCAGGAATCCCTGTGTTCAAACCTCTCCAGGACTGAGAAGTATGAACCACCATGCCTGCTGCTACTGGTGTTGTTCTGTAGGCCTGCATGGGGTTGACCCCAGGTCCTCATGCTTGCAAGGCAACACATTGACTGGGTTATTCACCCCAAGATCAAGAAACAGTGAATCCTTAAATAAGGAATCCATGATCAAGAGTTCAGTGGCTCTAAGTAATTTCTTCCCTCTCCCCACACTTCCATGAAAAGACCCAATCTCTTTCACAAAGATCCAGAATGCTACAGTTTAGAGAAAACCAGTTATTTGTATGCTAAGACTATATTCACCTGTATGCAACTATATTTTATTAAAAGTTATTTCCCACACTTTCTAGCTAGACGTGGACTGGAAGAGAAGAGACAGCCTGTGCCATATTCCCTTTCTTTGATTAGCCTCTGTCCTTGTTATCAAGGGGGGCTCTGAGCAGTGGGAGCAAGGCCTCAGCCCATTTGGAGTCCACCAGAGCATGTCTTCTGCAGGCAAGGCTCCCCTCCTCTTCCAGCTACCCACCCCCCCACCCCATTCCCTGCAGGACTCTGTCATCAGTTCTTAGTCATGTAAGACTGCTGGTGCTCCCATCATGTGGCCACAAAAGCCCTTGGTGTAATGTGGACTGTGGTTGGAGGAGAGAGCTCTCTGGGAAAACACCACCTAAGGGTAACATCTGCCCACTCTGGGCCACACAGCGGAACAAAATCAGGAAGATGCAAATACAAGCTTATAACACTTGAAACCACACGGCCACTCCAATGCAAAACAGCCCCACTCAAGTGTACCTGGGAAATTTCCTTGCAGCCTGAAGTTGAGTAATTAAATGCTAGAACTTCATTTAAAAGAAAAACTTCCTCTGGGGGATATGGTAATTTTCATTTAAAAAAAAAAAAAGAGGAATGAGCCCAGCCTGGTGGGAGAGTCAGTCTCACTAGGCTGGTCAGGCTGGTTGGTGACAGGCCACCCCACTGCACTGAGCTCTGCAGCTGGCTACCCTCAAACTGCTTTTCCTGGAGCTGCAAGCATTCACACGGCTTCTTCTCGAAGCTCTCACCATGCAGAAAACACATGGGCCCCAAAGTGGGGCTTAAGCAGGGAGGAATGGAGCCCAGAGGGTCCTGGGCCTGAATGGGCCTGCTCAGGGCAGCTACGTCAGCTTCATTGTCAGAGATTGGCTTGCCCTCTGGAAGGCTATCTTACAGGGCCTCTGTCCCCCAGATTTCCTCGACCCTGCCTGGATGTCACACTGCACAGACACCTAGTCTCCCAAGGAGGAGCCACACCTTTATCTGAGGAGCACCTCCCTGTTCCATCCTGGCAGCAGCTCAGGAGATGGCAGGAGATGTCTCAGAATCCATGGCCTGTACTTCAGAGTCAGGAAGCACAGCCAAGCCTGGCCTGCTTGATGTCCACCATCATTCAGAAATAGAGAGCCAATCAGACACACAAAACCACACCCTGACCCTTGAAAACCAGACTGGTGTGGGGCAGCTTCAGAGCAGAGGATCCCCAAAACACACCCGGCAGAGGCTGACCCATCTCAGCAGGCCACTGGATATCCTCAGATCTCACAGGCAAGCTCTCTAAGCTGGCTCTCTATGCCTACGGGATGCCATCAGCACAAGTCACAGAGGGTGCCTGTAGTCCACAGAAGATGAGCTGTTTACTTAGAAACAAGCAACCAGCCTACCTAAGTGCACGTAATATTTGTACATGCTCATGTGTGTGTAGGTATTCATATGTACGGAGGCCAGAGATCAATCTTAGATGCTGTAACTCAGGTGCCATGCACTGTATTTGGAGACAGGACCTCCCACTGGCTTGGAACCTGCCACAGAGGCCAGGCCACCTAGCCAGCAAGCCCCAGAGATCTGCCTCTTTCCATACTCCCCCAGCTCTGGAATTACACGCACGCGTCCCCACACTCAGCTTTTGGGTCCGGAACTCATTTCTTCGTGCTTGCTTGACACAAACCTTATCGGTTGAGCTATCTCATCAGCCCATGTTGTATGTAACTCTTGAATCTAAGTCACAGACCCACCGGACAGACCTGCGGAACGGATGCCACAAGCTAGTTAGCAAGCAACTGTGCCGGAGGGAACATGAACACCCTGTTTCCCTAACAACATGTAGAGAAAGTTCTGGAATGAAAGCTGCCATGATCTAGCGAGAACCATGTGTACCCTGATTCTCATGGATACTTTTTGCACCTTATGTGACTGGCTGACATTGCCTGCAGATGACTCTGGAACAGAGGAAGAGAGTCCTCGCAGGTCCAAGCTTCTGCCTGCTCAGGTGCCTGCTCCACACACGGTTTTAAGCCAGTGCAGACTTGGAAAGGAGGCCAAAGAACAGGAAATCAATACAGACATCTCGCCTGGTGATTTTTAAGCAGGAAACATGGAAACTTCTGCTGGAAGCCAGAATTTTCCTTCTTGAAGTGACACTGTCTGTGAGGGAAGCACATAGACCATATTCCCCCTAGCCTGGCAGGCAGGCAGGCAGAGCAAATGTTCTTGAATAGTCCCTTGCACAGCAGAGAAACCAAGCAAGGACAGCCGTCCAAACCACTCCCCATGTTTGTGGAAGCACTTATCATTAATCCCAGCACTGTACTGTAAGCTGGGAGGTAGAGACAGGAGAATTCCCTGAAGCTCACGGGCCAGGCAGCTTATATATGCAGCACAGAATAACAAAGAGGTGAACACTCACTCAGAGTTGTCTTCTGACCTCCACGTGTGTACCACAGCATGCACATGACAGCTCTCTGTCTCTCTGTCTCTGTGTCCCCCATCTCTCTCTCTCTCTCTCTCTCTCTCACACACACACACACACACACACACACAAACACACATACACAGACATACATAAATATACCATACATAAAAGTATGTATATGTATATGTATATGTATATGTATATGTATATGTATATGTATATGTATATGTATATGTATATATCACACACACACATACACATACACCACACATAAAGGTATATACACATATATAAGTACAACATACACCACAATACATACACATAAAGGTATATACACATACATATGTATACCACACACACATATACATAAAGATATATATATATATATATATATATATACCACACACACACACCATACACACATACACATAAAGGTATATACATATATGCATACAACACACACACACCACACACATACGCATCAAGATATATATATATACACATATATACACACCATACATACATACATACATACATACATACATACATACAGGTGTATATACACACAACACACACATACACCATACATATATACATATACATCTCTCTCTCCACCACACAGACACCATATGTACAGCTATGTACATATACACAAATACACTCACACATAAAATACCAACAACCGACCAAGTTGCAGACATTTCCTGATAAGACTGTCTCCTGATTTTTCCTGCCATCATCTTGGGACAAAGTACTCAGGATAGGTGGAGAGCCAAGTGACAGTATTCTTCTGGTTCCCACCCCAAGTCCCATCCCAGGGAATCCCAGCTGGGTGGCTGGGGTTGAGGCCACAGTGAACGCTGTGCCCAACAAACTCCATTTCAGTAGGCCGTGGGGGCCTGGCTGAAGCTGCTGCTGTCTAGGCTCTATTTTTACTTCCCCATCTGCCCACCTCACAAGGACAATATGTACAGGGTCCTCAAGGCCTCTAGAGAAACCAAATGACCCACATTCGACACAAAGGACCTGTCACACCTGCTCAAGGAAATCTTGGTTTCTCTGAAATTCCTGACTATGAAATATTCCAGGAAATTACAGTGGAGTTACTCCCGAGACTTCACAGCTGTATCTAAAGACACGAATTAACCCCAGTGCTTAAAGAAAGTACCGGCTATGTGCTCAGGGAAGAAAGATGTCTCTGCCATGTGAGAACTGCAGTAATTATCAACTCCATAGCTCAAGATGAACGAATGTCAGCCAGGGCATGATGTAGCCCAGGGGACGGTATCGGCCAGGAAAGCACATACTCGGATACTGGCGTGCTCTCTAATGCCCACCCATGGTGCAGAGAGCCATGAGGTCGCCATTATTGATTGCTACAGATCTGACTTACCTTCCTGTCCTGGAGTCACAGAAGGCCTGGGCTCCCGGGCACCAGGCAGCATGGAACGTTGAAAGGACCAGACTGGCAGTCTTGAAAATGGGAATGGCTGCAATGGAGAGAAGGCAGAGGAGAGCAAGTGGAGGTTTCCTGCTGTTAAGTGGTGTCTGTAACTAGGGAAGTGGCTTTTCCTCAAAGTGTCAGCAAGCAAGACAAGCCAGAAAGCAGAAGTAAGAGGGTGTGTGTGTGTTGGGGGGGGGTGGTGCTTGATAATTTCATAGTCAAAATGAAGTTACAGTCAGAAGGCAGGGATCCCAAACAAACACCTGCCAGTGGAGGAGGATCTTGGCGATTCTTGACCAGGATTGTCACGCTGATTCTTAGACCTAAGCTACACAACCTGGCTAAAACTGTGTGCCAAGCTTAGGGTATGTCAATTTTTCTTCTCATTATATTACTGTATATCATGTTTGACGATTTACTAATTCTGTTGATCATTTTAAAGGCTCCAAGTAGGTTTTCTTCATTTTTGTTTAGTTTCCTATTTTTGGCTTCAGAGTTTACCATGTTACCTCCTTTGACCATCGTGGCCTAGGCTTAATGTACTGTAATTCTTGATAATTCTTATAAAACTTAATTTCCTATAGTGAGAGCACATCCTTGCCTAAAACTATAGGTGACTGAGTTGACACAGCTCTCTTTATCTTCTACATCATCGGGGTTTGGGTATGCCGCTCCAGGGTTCATGTGCTGGGAGCTTGGCTAAGGTGTGGCACATTCGAGTGTCATAACCTTTGAGAGGTGGGTTCTGAGGTACAAGGGAGCGAGTTCACTGAGGCACCAGCCTTGGAAAAGACTAATGGCTATCTCAGAGGACTAAGTTAAGTCTCAGTGAACTGAGTTAGTTACTTTGACAGTGAATTGTTATCAAGCAAGGTCATCCCACCAATTTGGTCCCATCCACAACCATGATTCATCACAGCCTTCCACCATGTGGTGCCATCTGCCAGGATGTCATGCCATGTAAGGGGCTCACCTGACGTGGCAGCCTGAACTTGGGCTTTTAAGCCCTAAACTGCGAGCCAAACTAAACTCCCTTTCTTTATAAAGCACTCAGTCTCAAGGATTTTGTTATAGCAGTGGGCCTAGTGTTCGGGATTTCTTTCTAAGCACTACTTTTAGCATCATTTGAAAAATGTTGGTATAGCATATTTTATTTTTTAAAAAATATCATTATTTTATGTATATGAGCATTTTGCCTACATATGTGTATGTGTATCATGCATGTGCTTAGTACCTATGGTTGTCAGAAGAGGACAGCCGATACCTTGAGAATGGAGTTACAGACAGTGTGAGCTGTCAGTGGGGTGCTGGGAATTGAACACGGGTCCTCTGCAAGAACAACAAGTGCACCCGGTTGTTGAGCTAATCCTCCAGGGCCTTGAATTCTCATCTGTATGCTAGGTAAAATATTTTAAGAGTTCTTTTGAGACTTTTATCAACTCACAGGTTATATAAAAGCCCATTATTCGCTTTCCAGATACTTTTTTTTGTTATGGATATATGGTTTGATTTTGTTGTGTTCTAAAAAACAATTTACGTGGCTTTTTAAATGTAAGCTTAGTGGGTTTTCCAAGCAGGTACTTTATTTTGGTAAATATTCCTTGAGTGCTTGAGAGGAATGCCTACTTTGGTTGTTAGAGTCAATGTCTTACAAATGTCAGGCTGGTTGACAGTGTTGCTCTGGTCTCATCATGGCTATTAATTTTCTTTTGAGCTATCAGTTATAGAAAGAGAGGAACTGGCATTCCAGACCACAATAGTGGCTTTGTCCTTTTTTGTCTTCCATTTTGTCAGGGTTTCCCTTATGCATTTTGCTGTCCTGCTGATCTGTGTATACATGGCTAGGTTGCTATGTCTCCTTGGGTATCTGACCCTTTTGTTATTATGTAACTGTTTCCCAGACTCCTCTCCAATGTAGAGGTTTTTGTCCCATAAGTAACCCAGAAAGTAAGGAGGGTTCTGAAAGGAAGAAGAACTCTTCTGAAATTCTTCTGAAGAATTCTGAAAGTAAGGGAATTCCCAGCTGGAGTGTAGCTCTAACCACGTGGTTTGTCCTATGCAGAAGGATGTAGGTGCTTTTCATAGTTATTGCTTGCTTCCTCCCTGACCTCTTTCTCAGATCTTTACAATAAAATCCTAGTGAGCTGTGTGTATTAACGACAGCTTTTTACTGCCTTCATCTCCTGATGTTGGGGGTGCTATCCATCCCAGTACTGACCTACCTCTAGAAAGTGAAACATTTCGCATGTAACAAACCAATCCAAAAATCTACCTTGAACCACTTCCTTTATCAGGCTGCCATATGCCAACCTTTAGTCCCCTGCCCTGATCACTCCACAGAAACAGGCAACCAGGGAAGGCTGTCCTCTCTCCAATGCCTGGCATCAAAGAGTTAACAGATGCCCCAAGAGGGTAACTGAGCTGAGACTTTAAGACCACAGTTGCCTTTTAAGGAAAAAAAAGAGTCAGGTATGAAAAGACACTGGGGATCAGGCAACTGAAGGGTGTGTGTGTGTGTGTGTGTGTGTGTGTGTGTGTGTGTAAGACCAGAGAAGAAATGGCCTCAGAAGACAGGACAAATATTGAGGGTACAGGGAACACACAAGAGAGACGGCTTGAGAAAAATGAGACAGAACTTAATGAGTTCAGGATTCCAAAGGAATCCACTTAAAGGCCAAGAGCCAAGGTAAGTAAGCCTGATATTCCCCCCTCCTAAAACACAGAAGTAAATAAACATATTTACCTTAGAAGTTCATTGTCAGAAACCAAAGAGGCCTCGTCTCTAGGGGCTAAAGGGACATCTTAACCCCAAGAATAAAGAAAAAGCAAATGACCTGATCTCAGCTGAAACCAGAACTAACCCTACCTCTGGGCATGCATCTCCGGGATTTGAAGTCATCTGTGGAAGAGATATTTGCATGTCTGCTGTTTACTGAGATGCTACTCACAATAGCCAAGGGGGAGAACCAAGCTGAGGGCCCACCAATGGCCGAGGGATGGATGAACAGATAAAGCAATATGGTAGGCATAGACTGTGGAGTACTATGTAGGCATGAAGAGGGAGTGAACTACCATTCGTTAAAACAAAGGCATGGATCTTTCAGACATGAAGTGAGGCTGGCACAGAGACACAAGCTGTATTTCACGTGGATGCTGTGGAACTATCTCCTCAGAACTGAAGCATTGCCTCCTGAAGGGAGGCTCACAAAGCATAAGGGAAGGAGACTGGGAAAAGGAGACTCTTCTGTGGGGCTGTGGGCAAGTTGGGCAGGAAGTTCCAGGGATGCAGCCTTGGTGAGCTGTTGATTGGAGCAGCTGCGTCCAAGCCACCTGTGCTCCTACTGTCACAAACACACACACACACACACACACACACACACACACACACACACACTGCTCCCATAATGCCAGTAAACTCACTAATTCACCAAGTGTGATGGTTTGAATATGCTTGGCCCAGAGAATGGCACTACTAGAAGGTATGGCCTCGTTGAAGTAGGTGTGACCTTCTTGGAGGAAGTGTGTCACTGTGGGCGTGGGCTTTAAGACCCTTGTCCTAGCTTCCTGGAAGCCAGTCTTCTCCTAGTGACCTTCAGATGAAGATGTAGAACTCTCTCTCAGCTCCTCCTCCACCATGCCTACCTGGATGCTGCCATGCTCCTGCCTTGATGATAATGGACAGAATCTCTGAACCTGTAAACCAGTCTCGATGAAATGTTGTCCTTATAAGAGTTGCTTTGGGGCTGGCAAGATGGCTCAGAAGGTAAGAGCATTGACTGCTCTTCCAAAGGTCCTGAGTTCAAATCCCAGAAACCATACAGTGGCTCACAACCATCCGTAATGAGATCTGACACCCTCTTCTGGAATATCTGAAGACAGCTACAGTGTACTTACATATAATAAATAAATAAATCTTTTTAAAAAAGAGAGAGAGAGTTGCTTTGGTCATGGTGTCTGTTCACAGCAGTAAAACCCTAACTAAGACACCAAGCTAGACTTGGTGCAAATGGTCTCTTTGGGGTGAGCAGACATTTGCTCACATCTCCCCGAGAGAGAGAGAGAGAGAGAGAGAGAGAGAGAGAGAGAGAGAGTAATGAAACAGAAGTGAAGTACAGAACTCTGAAACTCAAAGAAACAAAGGCTCTGCAGCTGTGTGAGCCCTTAGCATTGTGCAGAACATGCCTGTTGTCATAGTTACTTTCCTATTGCTGTGAAGGCAACTTAGAAAGGAAACCATGCCCAGTTATCAGGGCTTTCAGTTCCATGGGTCAGAGTTTGAGACATTATGGTGGGGAAGAGGGCAACAGGCAGGCATGGCACTAGAGGAGTAGCTGAGAGCTTACATTTAGATCCACATGCAGAGAGAGACACATTTGTGTTGCAGAGAGAGAGAGAGAGAGAGAGAGAGAGAGAGAGAGACCCAATCATTCCCAAATAGTTCCACCAACTACAGACGAAGTCTTCAAACATATGAGCCTATGGAGGCTGTTCTCACTCAAACCAACACACACACACATTTTCACACAGGCTTTATCCATCGCTAGATTACCTATGATACTGGGCTGGAGAGATGGCTCAGCGGTTGAGAGCCCTGACTGCTCTTCCAGAGGTCTGAGTTCAATTCCCAGCAACCACATGATGGCTCACAACCATCTGTAATGGGATCTGATGTCCTTTCCTGGTGTGTCTGAAGACAGCAACAGTGTGCTCACATAGATTCCCTATGATACATAGCACATAGTGAATGTTGTATAAATACACTGTACTGTCAGGGAACCAGGGCATGAAGGACAGCGTGCACACAGGACAGAGGCTGAGGTGTCTTTGAATACTTGGTGTCTGAGACTGGGTCAATCTTCAGGAAGCTGTGGCTGTGGGGGCTCCATATGCACAGAACCACCCTCACTATTTAAGGTGAGGAGGTGAGAATTTACAGTTTGTCAGAGGCTGTGTTCTCATCTGTAAGACTTCAGCAAGACAACCACTGGGACCAGTTCAGTTTTCGTTATGACTCGTAAGTAGCATGCCACTGAGTGGACCGCCCTGGTGTGTGTGTGTGTGTGTGTGTGTGTGTGTGTGTGTGTGTGTGTGTGTGTAAGAGAGAGAGAGAGAGAGAGAGAGAGAGAGAGAGAGAGATGGGAGGCTGCTGTGCTAAGGTAGCAAGAGTTAGGCCCCTAGGTCCTCTCTGATCAGGACATTAGATCTCTTTAAAAGGAGTGACTTAGCTTTAATTGTCAACCTGACACAGACTGGAGTCCCATGACAGGAGAACCTCAATGACTTCTCTCAGTGATGAGAATAGGTGTAAACTGAAATAGACCCTTTCCTCCTCTGAGTTGTCTTTGGCCGTGATATTTGTCAAGACAATTGAAAAATAAAAAATAAAAAACAAACAAAAAAAATGGCACTGGGGACACTGTTCCTACAACAGAAACCTGACAAGTACTACCCATGACATACATACACCGTGAGCGACAGCATTCACAGCCAGGCAAGGCTAGCAAAACTCCTCTCAGACTCCCCCCACCCCCAAAGCCTCTGGATGTGAGGCCAGGGTCAGGTCTATCTTAGGGTCTAACAGTCCTTTCACCCTAGAAATGCTAATCTACACTGACATAGTCACAAGCTACAAGGCTCTTACAAATTGGGCAACATGGTCCAGAATTGAGCCATCAAGTTTGTTTAAGTTAGTTGGAATGTACATGGCTATATGCTACGTGTTGAACACCATGACAGGGGAGCTAGAGAGAAGCCTCCTGAGCCCACCTGGGTGGTACGCATGCCCACTCTGAGACTAATGGGAAGAGAAGCCATGATTGGGTAATGTGTAAACACACAACCCCAAGGGACAGTCTGTGAGCTCTACATATCTCTCCCTTCCACAGTTTCTTCCATTAAGACGAAACTTGGAGGTTGTAGATTTTCTTTTTTATTAAAAGGATGGTACATTCTGTTCCAAATATCTGCAGGTCTGATACATGAGAGACTGGTGGATAAATAGGTAAACTGATGAGTGTATAGGTGGGCTGAAGAGATTGCTCAGTCAGCAAAATCCCCCCCTCCCCATGAATGAGCCAGGTTTTAGCATTTTTTAACATGAGATTTTGGGGCCTGGTGGTCCACACTTGTAACCTCAGTTCTGGGGAGGGAAAGAGGGAAAGACAGGAGGATTCCTGGGTCTCACTGGCCAGGTAGTCCAGTCTACTTGTTGGGCTCCCGATGATTAAACAGAGATGGCTCAGTGGCTCAGAACACTTGCTGCTCTTGCTTCTGGTTCAGTTCCCGGCACCCATATCAGGTGGTTCTCAGGCACCTGAAATTCCAGTTCCAGGGGATCCAACCCCCTTTCCTGGTTTCCACGGGCACCCCCATGCCTGTGTGCACATACATATACTCAGAAACACAAGCATCTAAAATGAAATCTTAACAGCAACAACCCCAAGGCAGATGTCATTTGAGGAATGACAGTGAAGGTTGATCTCTAGTTTCTACACATACTCACAAATACCTGCATCATGAATGTACACACACACACACACACACACACACACACACACACACACACACAGAGTACACCTGAGAGACTGGACAAAGGCTCCAGAAAAAGGAGATTCAGCATCATTTTGCAGATGAGATAACATGAACCTAAGAAACTGAAGAGAAATGGTGGAGTCAGGATCCCAGGATCCTCTGTCAACTATGCTGTTCCGAGGACCCTCGGAAACCACCATTTCCGAATTGGCCAGGTGCTGATCAAAGCCACAGTTTCTGAGTTTGCATCAAAAGGTGTGTGGGACAAGTCCTGGTGCTTTCTGTTGCGAGGGCAGGAGTGCTATAGACACACTTGGAGCTGAGCAAGTGACCACACACACCGCCGGCATATGGCCTACACGAGAGCAGCCTTCTGGCCACCTTCCGCTGCAGCCTGAAAGGTCCAGACATCAAGCCACAGTCACCCAGAGACCATAGCCCAAGCTCTCAACCAAAAGGAAGGCAGCTTGAGTCCTCGTGAGAAAAACAAAAAGACCAGGTCACAGGAACAGGCATGGGGCCAATGCTATGATCCCACAGAACTGGGGCGGACTAAGAAACACATGAGAAAATTATCAGGAAGATGGAAACTGTACCGAGAGACTTGTGGATAAGTGGTACTCGTGGGTGCACACTTTCCCTCCCCGAGACTTATTTTATGTGTATTCATCTCTTGCTAGTGTGTCAGCTGGCTGACAATAGACTCACATTCTCAAACACTCAAACGCCCTGAAAATTTCAAGACTGGCAGATTTTTATGAATGTAAAGGAAGGAAGGAAAATGGTTACGTGGTCTCTCTACTGTGCTCTCTCTCCTGCTCCCTCTCATACATACATACATATATACATACATACATACATACATACATACATACATACATACACACACACACACAAACACATACACACAAACTAACAATACACAAAACAGCCATTATACCCAGCAACTCTCACAAATTCCTGTGCAGTTGAAATTCCTTAGCTCTCAAGACTGTCTGGGCTAGTCATCTCATGAACTGTTCTAAAACAGTTCTTTTCCCATTGCTGCAGATAGAATGGGGCAGAAGGCCACACCCCAGACATCTCTGAAGCTCAAGCTGGACCTGTGTAACATGAGCCCAGGTCCATTAAACAATAAACAAACAAAACAAACAAAACAAAACAGAAACAAAACACCCTTTGAGTCTGCTTGACCTTGAGCAATCCTCAACCTTCGGAGGCTTCGGTTCTTGTTTAGAGACAGAATCTGCCCAACTGTTGTGACAAATGTCATGTTTCAAAATTAGTTTCCTTCCTGTTCTCATTTGCCGTCCATCCTTCCACTGAAACTATCATCATCATCATCACCACCACCACCACCATCATCATCATCATGCTTTTGACCTTGTAAGATCTACAAACTTACAGAAAAAAGTGGAATGACAACGGCTGTCATCACGTCCTTCAGATGAGTTTCTGCTTGCTATACCTTACCCTTCTCCTGCTTCCCATATTGATTCAAAAACAGTTTTGCAGAGTTTGTATTTACAGCCTATGATATTCACCTCCGAATTAAAAAAACTGAGGGGAAGGTCAGGCCTGGGTTTCCCAGAGATCCCACCATTCCCCTCTCTCAGATAATAGAGCACTGGCGATGGGTGAATACATTTATTTAGAACGTAGATGCCTAACTGTTACATTGGAGGCAAAACAAACAAACAAACAAAATCTTACAAAGCATGATTCAAAATATATTCAAATAGAAGAAACCACAGAAATCCTATTGCAACTAAGAAGTAACCACAGAAATTAAAAGTTTATGTGAAATGGGCCCGGCAATTATGACAATGGGTTATGGTAATACCATGTATCTATTCAATGGCCTGTCAAAAGGCAAAGCAGAAAACAGTGAGCACCAAGGCAGATTTAGTCAACAAACTCCTCAAGGGATTTCTTCCTGCAGTTCTTAACATATGTGCAGCCAGACTGAAGAGCCTCTAAGACTGGAGCAAGACGGAAAGCAGTTTCGGGGAGAAGAGAAGGAGGAGGAAGAGGTGGAGGAGGAGGAGGGAAGAAGAAGAAGAAGAAGAAGAAGAAGAAGAAGAAGAAGAAGAAGAAGAAGAAGAAGAAGAAGAAGAAGAAGAAGAAAATGGAACTGAGAGATAACATGGTGTATTTTTGAATGGGTGGGAACTTGTGTCAAGAGAAGCTTCAGTTTTATGTCATAAATTTGAAAAGAAAATTATATTAGGTTCTGTGCAATCCAAAAATATGACAATAACAAAGTTTTGCCCTAGGAACAGCAGAGAAAGGCAAAGGAGGAACAAGGAAGGAGGTAGCAGGGCATAGCACAATGGGCCGGTCTACACTTTGTTGCTACAATAAAATACCCAAAGTTAGGTACTTTATAGAAGTTTTTTGAGTTCACAGTTTTGGAATTCCAAGACAGGGTGGTCCCATCTGTTTAGCAGCTAGTATAGCCCTGTGAGTCACAGAATGACATGGCCGAAGGAACATTGGCAGGAGTTATGAGTAAGGAAGTCATCATATCATCATCAAGTCAGGAGCCAAGGACAATAAGAACCCAAGCTTGCTGTTTCAACTCAGGGTCCCTGAAGGACAACCGGTCTCTTCTGAGGACAGTGCCTAACCGGGGCCCAACTCCCTGGTTAGGACCCACTTCTTAAGGGTACAACTGCTATTCAACATCCAAACACCCACACTGAGACTTTAATGTAAGCACACCAGCCTTTAGGGCCATAGGCAAACTATTCAAACCATAAAATACCCAAGGGGTCCTACTGCTCATAGCTGATGAGGCTGCCAACCCTGAAGATTACACAGGAGTCCTGGGCATGGAACACCATTGGGGAGGATGGTGGACTCTGGTCAGGTCTTCTGAGTAAAGATGCCATGACAAAGTGTGGACTCAACAAGTCATGAATGATAGTAAGCACAGGCCGTAAACACTTGCTGAAACCGGTTAACCCCAATCACAGAATAATTACCATTGGAAGGTATGGGAGTCTGGCTTCTAACCACTCCTCATTCTCAGCTACACTGTCTGAAGTCAACACATGAAATAAATTAGCCAGTATGCCTTTCAGACATACTGCTTCCAAAGTGAAAAGCTTGCTCCCGGGAAGCTGGACTATGAGACAGAAAGACAGATGCAAAGACTGAAAGGGGGAAGGGAACTCTCAGGTAAATTAAAACAAAGTAAAAAGACAAAATTAGCCCAGGTCACACTAAGACATCTCCAGGGCCAAGCCATAGGAACCACCAAGTGAGTGACATTCGAGGCTGATCTCCCTAGAACAAAAGTCTACCAAACGTGCGAAAAGAGGCAGGAGTAACTTCTACTGTGTGGATTTCAATACTTTTTATAGACATGCTGAACCCACATAAGGTCATCAGTATTAGAATTACAGTTTTCCCTAACTGTCCTGAGCCCTTCCCTCTCTATTCACAGCACCGGGGTCTGCCACACGGCTGTCTTGTTTTACCTTTCCTAGCTGACCTACGCCCCCCACCCACCAAGCCTGAAGACTGTTCTAGGATGCAGGTCACACACAGCTTCCAGGGTCAGGACTGTGTATGGGGGAGAAAGGGGTTCCTTTGCTCTTCCCTCAACACAACCACTCTCCACCCCAAGTAGCCACTACAACACTGAAAACATGCCCACTTTCTCCTCCCACCCCAAGTCTCCAAGAAAGAGAAGACAAAGAGAGACACACTGGTTCTACTAAACTGAGTGTGACATAAACATAATGTGCTTTCTTTGCATGTCTTGGGTTTTAACCATGTTTGACTATAGTTAATATTTAAATTCAGCCAGTGAGTTGTAAGAGATACAGAGCAAAAATTGCATGGGTTTGGTTTTGATTTTGTTTTGTTTATTTTGTTTTTGAGACAGGTTGTCATGTAGCCCAGGCTGGATTCAAACTGGGTAAATGTCCGAGGGTGTCCTTGGACTTTTGACCCCCTTGTCTCCAATTCCCAGGTACTAGGATTACGGGTATGTGCGGCCACATCCAATTTATTTGGTGTTGGGAACTTCATGCATGCTAAGCAAGTACTCTATTGACTGAATTATATTCCTGCCACTTCTCCCATTATACTTCCTTTCCTTTCCTTTCCTTTCCTTTCCTTTCCTTTCCTTTCCTTTCCTTTCCTTTCCTTTCCTTTCCTTTCCTTTTAAAAAGAGGTCTCATTTAGTCTAGGTTGGTCTCAAAACCTTGAACTCTTGATTCTCCTGCCTTTGACACCCAAGTGTTATGGTTACAGATATGTCACCACACCTGTCTATCCAATCGATTCTTTTAAAAACTTATTTATTTTTATGTATAGGTGTGTATGTATTTGTGTAGAATCATGCATCTGTGTGTGTGTGTGTGTGTGTGTGTGTGTGTGTGTGTGTTTGTACACATTTGTGCACAATCATGCTTGCTTGTAAAAGTCAGTAGAGGGAGTTGGAGCCCCTGGTGCTGGAGTTCCATATGGCTCTGAGCCTCAAAGTAGGGGCTGGGAAATGAACCCCTGCTCCTCTGCAAGAGCAGTAAGTGGTGTAACTGCTCCCATAATTGATTCTTAAAAGGAAACAAAACAAAACAAACAAAAAACCCTCAAATGGGTCTAGGCTAACATTTTTGTCAAAGTTATAACGAAATACAAATGTCCCTCAAAATGTATGAAAATGCACAAATCTACATAAAATCCGGCCAGCCTCATTAGTATTTTAATCTTATACAATATTTTCATAGGAAAACCTTTTTTGCCTAGTGTTCAAATACAAGGTTGAATATTACGATGATAAAATCCAACGGAGGTAAGGAATTAATCTACATCACTGTTAGGACTCTGTCTTCTGACATAAAAAGAAAAAAAAATCAACCCATAAAAAATGAATGTGTGTGTGTGTGTGTGTGTGTGTGTGTGTGTGTGTGTGTGTGTGTGTATGCCTGTATTTTTTCACCCTCCCAGTTGTCAACAATACTAATCCAGAAACAAGAGAAAATGTCTTGCAGAGGAGGGTAGACAGGCCAGCTGGGGCAGTTGGAAACAGGTTCCTATGGTAAAAGCTGAGATGCTGGGCATGGGCATTGGCTTGCATCTGAAAGGAGACCCCGCCATTCTAGGGCAGAAGGAACAGAAAAAAGTCAACAAAGGCCCAGCTGCAGAGAGAACCGGAAACTTGTCTTCCAAGGACTGCAGCTGTGAGGGATGGCCACGCCCCTTCCTGGAGAGTCTTGTGCTAACTCCTGAAGTCACAGGAATGATGGGAACATGTCTCTTTGAAACTTTTATCTCTAAAGGATGAAACCCTGTACTCTTGCTTGGACGTCTTGGGATTTAGTTAAGATGCTTGAACTTTCAGTAAATCCTCGCTATTTCCCGACAAAGGGGAACTGCCCACTAGATACTGGAACTAATAAGTGTCTGGCAGTAAATGCACTTGACTTTCAAAAGCCCAGCACAGTTTAAGGAGTCCAATACGGACCTAATTCTTGAACCCCTGGATTGAAAAACAAGGCTTGTTTTTCTTTATTTTTCTCGATAAGTTTTAAGGAACCACATTGAGTGACAACACCTGCTCTAAACGGACACAAGCTATTTATAGTTGATATCTACTCCCCTCGGAACATGAAGAAACAACGGTGCCCGGAATAACAAAATACTGCCCGACAACGCCAGAGTGATCGCAAGCAACGGTGTTCCTCTATACAAATGCCTTTCTAAACTATAAATGTAAACCTTAAATCTTGAAAACTAAATCCCAAACACGCAATGAATGATGAGGGACAGTTTGCTGGGTAAGTTCTACCAAGAGGCCTTTGCTTAAAAATCAAAACTCTAGTTGGAGAGATGATACCTACATGTAGAATATTAAAGATAACCTTTACAAGACCAAAGCACCATTCACACAAGCCTAGCAATAAAATCGTATTTTTTAAAAATCAATTTCATCTCTCAGGGGTGAGATATATTCCCAAAATATATTCCCCACTTTCATCCTAACTTTATTTTTTTTAATTTTCCATTTTTAAGACTTTTTATTAAATCTGGCATATCTAAGCATCTCAAATACAGAATGCCCAATAATCTATGGTTTACGGCAAAATTTCCTTAAACCTATTAAAATTATTGAATTGGATAGAAAAAATGATTTGGTGAAATAATTTCAAGTAGCAAAATTTACCACTTAAGACACCTACTATCTTGTAAGTATTTAAATCATTTTACTCAAATATAAATATATTTACACAGTATTTGAACTGTCATGTGGGGAGAGGACAGGCACATGACTACGTTTAATGACATTCGATTTTAAAGCCTCCCTGTTGAGGCTGTGGGTTTGATTTGACTAAAGCAACGGCCTGATCCCGGTACTCCAGGAATGCCCCGGCATCACAGGCGCGGTATTTTTTAAACATTATAATTTAGTGGTGTCGACCCGTCCATCTCTTTTGAATGCCAAATGCTGAAATGTTTCAAGAGTTTAAAAAAGAGAAGACGCCAAGGAAAAGAAAAATATCCCCAGTCGAGAATTTTACTTAACTTTGAACATAATCTTTGGTCAGCCAGGTAAAAATTAAAAATTAAAAAAAAAAAAATACAAGCAAAAAAACCGGGAAGCTGACTTCTCCAATTCTTTCTACTCTACGGACTTTCAAAGGAGTAGGTCTCCTTCCAATGGCTTTTGGGGGAGGAAGGGGTTTTAAGTTTTGGGAGCCATACTGATATATATCCAAATGTGCATTGTAGTGCCTCAAACAGTCTCCAAGGATCTGGAGAGGTGATTTCACAAAGGAAGTCTGCCAGGCGGAGTGAACTTGCCGGCTTTGGCAGGGTTCAGAGTTTGCGGAAACTGCTCTTTCCCTCACCTACCGCATTTCAGAGGCGCTGGGACTCTGCAGCAACTCACAGGCGCGCACGACGACAGTCCCGGATCTCAAATGCTTGGGGACGTTGTTTTGCTTCGGGGGCGCGCACCGTGGAAGTCTCCCGGTTCTCCGATCCTCCAGCTGCCGAGAGGCGGAGCTCCGGGCTGGGCCCCACTCCCCGCGCCCCGGGCGCGCGCGTTTGCAGGCGGGAGTTCTGGTCCCGCGCGCCGGAGCCCGGCGGGTCCGCGCTCAGCCGCAGTCACTGGAGCAAAACTGCGGTCCAGCCTAGTTTAGCCAAGGTCTGTCGCCTGGGGGTGGCCGAGGCCCTTTGCTAGGGTGCGGCGAGGCGGAGTGGCTCCTACCTGGGCAGGTGGCCGCGTCCTCCAACCCCCTCTCCTCCTCCCTCCTCCTGTTTCTCCGCCGCCGCCTTCTCCTCCAGCCTGGCACACCCGGGTCCCCAGTTCTCCCGTCCGCCCGGCTGGCCGCTTCCTCCTCCGGAGAACTTCCTCAATGCGCCAGGACAGCGCCCTCGCTTCCTCTGCCGCCTCGAACCTGAGGCACACGGCACCCCGCCCAGAACCCAGCAGGGTTAGGCAGCGCCCAGAACGGAGCCGGGCCAGCCGCGCTGGGAAGTACCCGGAGATCCAATATAGTAACACCCCCCACCCTGAACTCGAGCTACAATCGGGACAGCATGCTGAACCGAACCTGAGAAAATTAGGATCCGGAACTTAGACAGGACAGCACGCCCAAACCTAGCCGGGGCAGTACGTTTAACGTACTCAAGTAGCTCTAGATCCCTAAGTCAAGTCTCAGCTGATGAGCACGGTGAACCTGAGCTGAGCCGGGCAGAATCACTAAGCTAGCTTGTCAGCACTGCTGAACCAGAAGAGGGGCAACGCCCCAAACTGAGCTGGAGCCAGGCAGCACCTCTAGACAACTACTGGCTCTCAGTCCCCTAGCAAGACAGATTCAGAGGAATGGGTGTGTCCTTCTCAACAGGCCATGATACTTCTGCCAACACCATGGCATGAGAACCTAAGTGAATCGAAAGATGCCCCCCAGAGGCTTTTGCCTGACCAAAGCTGTTTTTGAGGGCGTCACCTGTTACCCACAATCTTGACTCTTATCCTGCAGTCCTTGACATGCTTTTTGGTTTTGTTTTCTGTTAATCTGTTAACTCTGTAAGGTTCGAAATGGTCACTTTTGTTAAGCTCTAACTAATAATAAGTAGAGCATTTAGATATGGTAAATAAGTAAATGAATAGATAAATAAAATTGAGATTCTAGATGCTGTTTGTGGTAATTTTTAAAGAGCAGTGTCCTGCCTAAACACAGAAACAGGGATGGAGAGATGGCTTAGGAGGTAAAGTGCTTAACATGCAGTTAGAAGGACCTGAATTTGATCCCCAGTACCCATGTGAAAACTGGGGTAGAGGGGCATGTAGCAATAAATAATAAATAAATGGGAAGGCAGTGAAGGATGGTACTTAAGACACATGGAAATGATAGTAAGAACGACCACAAAATACTTTTCCAAAACCATAGCTTTGTACAAAGGCCACCAGAGCCTTACACAGAAAACCTTTCTGCACGGATGTGGAGCTAACTAATTCCCGTGTCACTTTAATGGATATTGCTCTTATTAGAGATCTTGCAAGCAAGGATTTTTGTTTTTACACAGAACTGGGGCCTGGCACATGCCATTAAAAGCTCCCCCCCTTTTTCATCCTTTGTGACTACTCTCCTAGTGTACTCTGGTGTGTATAGTCCCAATCCAGCACTATGAGACTACCAAACAAATTCATTGTTTCTGTAAAATCTTTGTGCCCTTTGTTTTGTTTTTTGTTTTGTTTTGTTTTAGTTTAATTTAAACTTATTTTTAACTGGTTAGTGTATGTTGTGGATAGGTGTTCCTATGTGCAAGTATGTGCAATATGCACACGTATGTGGATGTCTGTTTATGTGTGCACACAAATGCATGTGGAGGCTAGAGGTCAACACCTGAATTCTTTCTCAGTCTGTATCCACCTGAGATTTTGAAACAGGGTCTCTCACTGAACCTGTAGATTACCTATTTGACCACATTAGTTGGGCAGCAGGCCTAGGGTTCCTCTAGTCTCTGCAGTATGGGTTAGGGTTACTGACAAGAGTATGAATGACTACTCTAAGGCAGCTAAGAGAACCCATACCAGAAAGCTAGGACCATGCAGCTCACTTTATGACTGGCAGGTAGCTCAACAAGTCCCAGAGACTCTCTTCTAGGAAATTAGTCTGGTTTGCAAGTGCCTCTCAGCAATCTGTGTTGCTTATATAACCCTGGGGGTGGTGGGAGGGACCTGGTGTACCTGGTCAGTTTCAGGGACTTCCTGGGGCTACTGCATTTACTTCCTGAGTCTTAGTGAATCTTGATTAGTTTCCCTCCAGACTCCAACTCAGAGGAAATTGCTACACAGTAGTAAGAAGGTGTCCATGGGCTTTGAATCTGTGTGCAGAATAAAGCCAGCCTTACCCAACAGGACAGCGTCTCTCTGGAGTTTCACTGAGTGGAGCTAAGGTGACATAATGGTCCTTCCTACCTCTGAGTCATCTTCAGTGTCAACTGCACTGAAGCTTACCACACAAATACCCAGAAAAACACAATCTTCTTGCCAGTCATGGTGTCTCCCAGCATTTCTTCTCTGCCTCATGGTCTTCTGAAGACTGCCCTATAGGCTTCCCCCTGAACACCCTTGAATGTTGCTGTGACCCTGTGCTAACCCCAAAAGCCCTCCTACCTAATCTCTTCCCAACACAGTCACTGTTTTGAAAATTGGGGGCTTGGGGGGGGTTATAGGGAACTTTTGGAATAGCATTTGAAATGTATATAAAGAAAATATCTAATAAAAATATTATTTAAAAAAAGAAAATTGGTTTCTTATCTACAGGATCTTAATAAAACTTTAAAAATAGCAAATGCAGTATGGTTGTCTCTATGCTAATTCTGACTCATGAAGTCTTTCCATATTGGGTTATTTTGTCTGAGTTTTCTGCTGTTCCTTGCTCACAGTGTCTCACTTCCTTGTGTACTCAGTGACATCTGACTGTGAGCCATTCACCATCCCTGAAATTTTATTTGTAGGAATTGGGTGACGCCAGAAGGAAGACATTTTCATTCAATAAGAAAGTGCCTTTGTTTCTGACAGAAACCTAGATTGTAATTAGTCCTTGAATGGCTTTAAGGTACATGTTCAGTTTAGGTGCTTAAAGTAGGCTGGTGATATGAATTAGAGTACAATTTCTTTATTTTACTCTACTGTTTCTCTGAATTGTATTCATTTGTTTGTTTATTTTGCTCTGTGCTTTTGGTTTTTTGTTTTGTTTTGGATTTTTTTTGTTTTTGTTTTGGTTTTTTAGTTGTGTGTGTGTGTGTGTGTGTGTTATGGCAATTATCTCAGGAGCACCACATTACACATTTTAAAATACATAACTTATATTTGTCAGTTGAACTTCAATAAACCTGAACTTTTTGCATGTAGAGCTTGGCAGACAAAATTTCACCTTTTAAGTGCTGGAGAGATGGTTCAACAATGAAGAATGATTGCTGTGCATGGTAGGCGGTCAGAATTCAGATTCCCGGCACGCACATGGTGGCTCACAACTGTCTTTAACTCCAATTCAAGAACCCCTTGGGTACTGCGTGCAGGAAAATACTCATATACATTTTTTAAAATCTGAAATAATTTAAACCTTCCAATAAAAGTAAACACAATGCCTTGTTCACCTTAGCCTTACACTTTCTTCTCTAGTTCTTTTTACAGTAGAATTGTTTCTTCAGACCTCTCTTCCCTGAGGTTTATTTTAACTTGGTATATGATATGACACATAAGTTAATAGTTGTCTTCAAAATGAAGATATAATGAAACCAGTTTGTTTCTTAGTCTTCCCCTTTCCCTCCCTCCCTCCCCCTCCCTCCATTGCTCCCTCCTACTCCCCCATGATGTGTGTATGATGTATCCACAGGCATATGTACACAGTGTAGACGTGCAGTCCATTCTCTCCTTCCACCTTTACAGCTTGAGGGTATGGAACTCAGGACATCAGCCATGTGAGGCAAGTGCTGAGAGCCTTCACCCACCAAGTCCTCTCACAGGCCCAATGATACCAATTGTAATACTCAAGCCTTCTACCCTGAGTTATGATGCACAAAGCAGATTCCTCTAGTAATTGTCACACTGGGTCTATTTCTAGCCTTGGTCCATGGATCAATCATTTCTCTCTCTCTCTCTCTCTCTCTCTCTCTCTCTCTCTCTCTCTCTCTCTCTCTGTTTTTTTATGAACATATGTGGTTTTTAAAAATGGGTACTTGTGGAAAGACAGTGTCAAGAGAAGGAGAGGACAAACAAGCCAGGAACAAGACAGCAGTGGCAGCATCACTGTGCAAAGTGCTCCAAGAGCTGAAGACAGCAGCAAAGACTCCGATTTCAAAGGGCAGGGAGAACTCAACCATCTGTCCAGGGAAGAAGTAGAGCTGGGGAAGAGGAGAATGAGAAGATGCTTCCGTTATTGGATACAGGGATGCAGAGTAAGGCAACAATGAGCTTCCACCACAGAGCTATGGGACTAGTCAAAATACAGATGCTGACACCATCAAATGCTGGCAGGATGGGGAACAGCTGGTGCTCTGCCACTGCCAGTGAGAGCAAAATGGTGAGGTCACTTTGGGGCAGATTTTATTTGCCTGTATATGAGTTTTGCTGTGAGCCCAGAACTGTTCAAAAAAAATTATCTTTGATTTTGTTAAAATGCCTGAAGTAAACACAAATATCCAGAAAATAAAAAGACAACAAATTCAGAACTTTTACCTGAGGCGCCTATTGTAATTTGTCCAACTCAGAGGCTTGTGTTTGAACACTTGGTCTCCAGCCTGTGGTCCTGCTTAGGAAGTTAGGAAGTAGGGCTTCATGAGATGAAGTGGGTCCTGTGTGTGTATGTGTATGTGTGTGACTGTGTGTGCATGTATGTATGACTGTGTGTATGAGCATATGTGAGTGTGTGTGTGTGTGTGTGTGTGTGAATATCCATGAATGTGTGTGAATGTGCATATGCAGTGTGTGAGTATGTGTGCATGTGTGTGAGTGTGTGTGCATGTGTGTTAGTGTGCATGCGTGTGAGTATGTGTGCATGTGTGTATGTATGCATGTGTGTGAGTGTATGTGAATATGCATGTGTGTGAGTGTGCATGTGTGTAAGTGTGTGTGAATATGCATGTTTGTGTGCATGTGTGTGAGAGAGTGTGCATGTGTGTGTGAGTGTGTGTGTGTGTGTGTGTGTGTGTGTGTGTGTGTGTGTGTGTGAGGCTTGAGGATTTAGAGATGGGACTGCTTTTGTCCTCTCTGCTTCTGGTCCATGGAGATCTGAGCGAGCCACTTTGAAGCCCTGTCACCACAGCCACAGGCCATTTCTGTCACACTTCTCAAGCTGCGGGCCAGAAGAGGCCCCTCCTTCCCTGCACTGCTCTTGACAGGCTTTTATTCACAGCCATGAGAGAAGTAGCCGAGGCAGTGACCACAGAGCTCTCTTCCCATGCACACACTTGACAACGACCTCACTTGAACTAGAATACCCTCCCTAGATACCCTATGTCCATAAGAAGAGGACAGTTTCACCTAACAGAATAAACATCTAAGGTGAGCTGACTTTATGGAAATGACTATCACAAATGAGCTGCTTTCTGGAACTACCACTCTTACTAAAGGAAAACAAGCAGTTTGGGCCCTTTTGCCAGGCAGTCAGCTTGAATGTCAGAGTTAACTCCTCACTGAGCCTGGAGATAACACCCTCTACTGCTCTGCTATGACCTGACTCCCACAGTGCTTCTTGTATGAAGGTTAGGTCAACAAGCTCTCTTCTTTTTAGCTACAATCTCTCAACTAGTTATTCTTAGCTCTGGAGTTAAAGGGCTCTGTTAACTTCGGGGCCTTTCCCCCAATGTTTCTGAGAGGAGTCAGCAAGGAATAAATAGGCAGTTGGGGAAGAGGCTGGAGGGAAAGAGATAACATTCCTACATAGCAGCTTGACTAGGAAGAGAGCTGACAACACCGCAGCCTCCCTCTGCAGCTTGGGTGCCTCCTTACTCACTGTGGTTATCTTCCTGGGCCAAGGACTGTCCAAAGGAAGGGATGACTGAATGGGAGAGAAGCAGGGGGAAGCGGGAAAGAAAGAGGGGTCACAAGAGACTGAAGTAGAGAGCCCTGTAAAAGATCAGCCCAGACCACAGGTCACTGCTCTGCCAGTTCTGGGGATCATACTTGCTGGAAGGGTGCTCCCGGCTTCAGCAAATGCCTGCTTGTCACCCCTTCTGGGTCCTTACTTCCTTTGTCTCTGTGTGCTCAATTTTTTTCCTTTGTCCAAAAAAAGAACACCCTCTCCTGGGCAGCCAGCCCTCTCCCTCTCCCTCTTACTGTATTCCCATTTCTAATTCCTTTATTTGTTCCGACCAGTGGCCCACCTATGAAACCGGACAGTCGTCTCAAGTTTCAGGGTGGTCTGTGTCACCATCTGCGGGGAATGGCACGACCACACAGGCTCGCGCTCTGCTTCCTGCCTCCTGCCTCTTGCCCAGGACTGGTTGAATTCCTTGTTCTGACTTGGAAGCATTACGTGTTGCTTTGAAGAAATCCGGGAATAACCGGTCTCCTTCTCTGTCTAACTTCTTACAAGTTGCTATTTTGTTCTCTTTTCTGTCCATGTAACCAAATGCCTAAGGCTGGAAAGACTGTGGAAGGCTTATTTAGTTGTTGGTTTTGAGACAACCTGACCTCAAATTCCTTGTCTCCCTGCCTCAGTCCTCCTGCTGAGACTGTTGGGGTGCACTACTACGCCCCACGAAAACTGTATCTTTTCATATTTTTGGAGACTGAAAGTCCCACTGGTCCAGCCTCGGACAAAGACCCTGTGGCAGTGTATTCCCAAAAGAGGCAGAGAGACAGGATCCCAGAGAGATGTGTGAAGCCAGGTTTGTCCTTTCTACAATACTTTGCTCAAAAGAACTAACACAGTCCTAGGAGATCTGCATTAATCCCTTCTGATGGTGGCTTCCTAATGACCTGCCTACTCCCCACTAAGATCCACACCTACAAAGCTGCATCAAGTCAACGCTACACTGAGTGAGGACTGAGCTCCCAGCACACGAGCCTCAGGACAAGTGACACCGGAGCCTCAGCACATGTGACAGCTGACACAGCTTTCTCTACACACATCCGAACAGCTACTGTTTTGCTCTCCTGTAGTTAGAAACGATAAGGGCAGGGATAAGCTGCAGACTCTTAGCTGTTCTCTCAGGGGTTGAGTGAGATGAACAGGCTGGGATTTCCAGACAAGGGTCGGGGGAGCATCTGTCCTGATCATGACCCTCTCACACTTCTGCTTTCCATGGGAGCTGCTGACGCCTAGCTACACCTCATGCAATGCTTCTCTTTGTATTGCTTTCTCTGTTCTCCCTATGATTAAAATGGGAGGGTGTTTCTCATGATGCTTTGGGACAATCTTACTGCCCTTATCCCAGAATTTAGTGTCATGTGTTTTTAGTATAGGATCTACCCTGCACCTCCTACTCTCTTTCTCTCTCTCCATGTGTGCATGCGTGTACGTGTGTATGTGCACACATGTATGTACACACATGTGTGCAGGTGCATGCATGCCATGGTGTGAGTGTGGAAATCATGGGTAACTTTGGGGACTTGGCTCTCACCTTCATCTTTGTTTTTAGGCAGAGTCTTTCATGTATCTGCTACTGGGTGGTGCAGTCCACGCTAGCTGGCAGGTGAGCTTTGGGGGAGCTCTCTGCACAGCTTTGCAGGCTGCTGGACAGTCTGACGTCTCCTCTGCAGTTCCAATGCTTGCTCGGAATTTCCTCCTTCAGCAACTATTCCTTCCTTTTTTGTGCTATCTAGGGAGGAGCGTGAGACTCTTCCAGGTTTCGGTTCTCCCCACATGTGACCTTTCATCTACTCCCTGGGGATTATGAGCCCCTCCTCCCCTTCTCCCTTGCCCTAGCACACCATTGCTCTTATTTCTCCTTCACCTTTGCCTCTGCATCACCTTTCTCTATCTGGGCATCGCCCCCATTGTATACCAGAGAAAAATCAGGAACAGGGATATGACTCACAAACAAATGGCTTGCTAGAAAAAGAAAATCTTTGCCGGGGCCTTGGAGAGGCAGCTTGGAGGTTAAGAGCACTGGCTACTCTCCAGAGGACCTGGATTCAGTTCCCAGAACCCACCTGGAGCTCACAACTTTCAGTCACTCCAGTTTCAAGGGTTCGGATGCCCTCTTCTGCTCTCTATAGGCACTGCATACACGTGATGCACAGACATACAGGCTAAGCACCTATACACATAAAATGAGGGGAAAAATGGTTTTGAGCAGGGAGGGCATTTGTACAGGGAGAGAAACAAGATGATATTGAGTGATTGTGATCGTTCTTATAGTTTTATAGGAAGCTGTGTTACGTTTTTGCAATGCACACTAAAAGATTATGTTCCTATGAACTCCTGCTTAGATATTGCTTTAAAATATTGACTGTGTGCATGCACTTGTGTGTGTGTATATGAATTTATGCAGAGGCCAACACTGGGTGCCTTCCTTGATGGTTCTTCACCCTATTTTTGGTTCTGTTACTGTGAGCTCAGGTCCTTACGATTTGATTGCGAGCATTTTATCTAGGAAGCAATCCCTCCATCTCTGACAGAAGGATATTAAAATTATGTTTTATGGGTGCTGTTAATTGTTAATTCTGGAGAATGGGAACATAGATATTCATTTTATAAATTACACACATCATAAGATAATGATAATCCTACTGGGAAAGAATAAGAGCACTGCCACAACTTTTTCGCCAAATTTGAAACAATTGGCCAGGATGATGGACACTAGCCTGGTCCATACCTGGGATTCCCAGGGAGTGGCCACAGGTTATGTTAGTCAGGTGCTTATAAAGGCAAAACCTGTAAGGCTGCGTACTTCTCATCCTCAGCCAATCAGAGGCTGCACACATCCTGACATACTTCCTGCCTCTGTCTCTTCTGTGTGATCACATCCTGTGCAGATGAGACAACCAACCTTGTATACAAAAATGAAAACACAGGGCTTGTTATCTTACACGAACAACAGCCCCCAGCATTTCAGGAAGTTCTCTGTCCTTGGGCAAGTGGGCCTGACAGGTTAGAGCAATTTTGTTTTCCAAATCTCTTAAACACAGTAATTAAAACTTAAAACATAATGTTAGCCCTCACACTATTCCAATCTGTTTGGGGTCAGATGGATGTTAACTAAGTCTGAGTTTGATCCCTGGGTTCTACATGGTGGGAAACCAACTCTCTAACATTGACCTCTACACCCGTGCAGTAGCACACCACCCTTGCATTCATAGGTACATGTACACACACACACACACACACACACACACACACACACACACACGCATACACACGAATATACTCACATACACACATGCACATACACAGATGCACACACATGCACACATACATACACACATATATACACATACATACCATATATACACATATACACACAGATTCACACATATATATATACTCACACACATACATACACACATACATACACATACACACATACACACACACATACAAACACACATATATACACACATACATGCACACACATACATACACACACACTAATAAATGTAATTTTAAAATTAAAATAAAGCAGTGTTTTTAAGGGGGGTATGATATAGTCACCCAGCAATAAACAAGCTGGACAGACAGACAGCAATGTCTGTCCTAGGGCCAGCTCTTTAATTTAGGTGAAGTTAAAATGGACACATGGGCCTTTGCCCAAAAGTCAAGATTAAGTGTCTATAAGACATTAATTTATTCTTCTGTCAACTTTTCCTGTTTGTGTTCCCCCTGTATTGTACTTCCAAGGCATTAGCATGAACTTTATGGCTTCCCTTTGCATGGCATTGTCTACGCCCTGTTTACACAGGAGCAGAGCAGCATTTAACTTATAGCGTTCACAATCACAGTTTGTGCTTTGTGGCTCCCGTGCGCGGGGAGGTCTTATTCTTTCCAGAACACTGGGCGTGCTCTACAGCCCTAGCTCTACATTTTATTTTATTTTGTGAGCCAATGAGTTTATTGGGCTTACTCATAGGGTCATGTGTGAGGGGTTAACCAGAGAGCAGGGGTGTGGTGGATTGAATGAAAATGGCCCCCAGAGGCTCAAAGGGAGTGGCATTATTAGAGGCGTGGCCTTGTTGGAGTAGGCGTGGCCTCGTTGGAGGAACTGTGTCGCTGTGGGTGGGCTTTGCTCAGGAGCTCAAGCCAGGCCCAGTATCACTCTCTCTGCCTGCTGCCTGCCATCCAGACGTACAACTCTCTGCTACCTCTCCAGGACCAGGTCTGCCTCTGTGCTGCCAAGCTTCCTGTCATGATGGTAATGGACTAAACCTCTAAACTGTAAGTCAGGCCCAATGAAATGTTTTCCCTTATAAGAGGTGCTGTGGTCATGGGGTCTCTTCACAGCAGTAAAAGCCTAACACAATGGGTGAGGGGTTATAGGATCATGGGTGAGGGGTTATAGGGTCATGGGTGAAGGCTTACAGGGTCATGGATGAGGGGTCACAGGGTCATGGGTGAGGGGTCACAGGGGCATGGGTTAGGGGTCACAGGGGCATGAGTTAGGGGGTCACAGGGGCATGGGTTAGGGGGCCACAAGGACATGGATGAGAGGTTATAGGGGCATGGGTGAGAGGATACAGGGACATGGTCTTCACTTTCTGGTCATTGAGATCCTCTGACAAATAACACTTCACATGTTGTTTTTGCCATGAAGGGACACAACTCAAGGGTGACCCCTGACAGCAGTGAGTATCAGCTGAGCTCAGTTCCTCCTTTTAGGGCTCAGTTCCCCTTTCCCCAGCCCAACAACGTCTACAGCTTCATTTACTCAAGTCAGCCTACTTCCCTCTTTCATCAGTGTAGAGCTTCTAGCAGGTTCTCCCCAGAAGGGACACTGAGTGGATGTTTATAAAAGCTCCAACCGTGACCTTTCTTTAATTCCTTTACATGGAGAATTCTCTGGTCCCGTCTGTGAAGTGGGGACTGTTACTGTGTCGGTCCCAGAGGAGGAGGAGCTGATGGAGACATTCTCTGCCCTGAGGCTCACAGACAGGAAGTCATAGAATCATGATTCAAACCCAGATCTTCAGGTTTCTAGAGCCCCAGAGGTCAGGTCATTCTAGTATCCCTGAGGGTGTAGAAACATGGGACAACAGTCCTGTGAAAAGCTTTGGGGCACATGCAGATGTATTTTTAGACTAACAGTGTACCAGCTTAACACATAATTAGATTGTCACTGTCACCTCAGAACAATATGAAGAGGAAAAAAACAAAAACCAAAATACAGCGGGGACTCTGTGGTCACACTTGCTGTTGCTACATACGCAGGCAGAGTCTGCTGTTGCAGGGACTTGGCTAACTCGGGAAAGCCACACCCTGGTTCTGAGGATGCTGGGCACTCAAGCTGTGACCTTCTTTGATCCAAATGCAGGAACTGGAAATGGTCCTTGAGGTTTCGGATGGGGAGGGGGTGGTGTGGGAATCATTATGAGAGAGGAGATGATTCTTCTCAGAGACATGAGAGAAACGAGGCATTGATGATTGTGATGCTACTCTTAGCGTCCCGCAGCTGTTTCCATGGAGCTATGGAGAAACCGAGCCTGGGAACCGGTATTCTGATGCACCCTTCAACCCTGGAAACACAGTCTGAAGATGGCTGTCCCTGTCGTTGGGTGCTCACATGGTCAACAGGGCTGCTGTTCTTGATGCTTATCTGTAACTCTGCAGCTGGGTATTTCCCGGTTGCCTAGCTATTGAGCCAAGCTAAAATAATATCAATCAACTTCACAACTTACTATCTAACTTTTCTAAACACTTATAAATCAAACAGCCTGTTAATTTATTTATCTAGCTCCTGGGTCTTCTATGTATCCCTGGCTAGCCTGGAGCTCACAGAGATCTGCCTGCTTCTACCGCCCAAGTGCTGGGATTAAAGATGGGTGCTACACTCTGTTTTTGCTTTTTCTTTCTTTCTTCCTTTCTTTCTTTCTTTTTTTAATAGAATTTTTATCTTTAGAAAAAAATCAAGTGCAGCTGATTTCTTTAGCATGAGCCTGGCTCATTTCTCTATCTTAATTCAAGGTCATGCTCAGTGCCAGAGAGTCTGAGGCCAGACCCAGATACATGAGACTCTCTGAAGAGAGAAAGAGGAAGAAAGGAAGAGAGAAAGAGAGAGAGAGAGAGAAAGAGGAAGGAAGGAAGAGAGAAAGAGAGAGAGAGAGAGAAAGAGGAAGGAAGGAAGAAAAGAAGGAAGAAAACAAAAGAAAAGAAAGACAGGAGGGAGGGAGGAAGGAAGGAGGGAGGGAAAAAGAAAGGAAGGAAGAAAACAAAAGAAAAGAAAGACAGGAGGGAGGAAGGAAGGAAGGAGGGAGGGAAAAGGAAGGAAGGAAGGGAGGGAGGGAGGGAGGGAGGAAGGAAGGAAGGAAGGAAGGAAGGAAGGAAGGAAGGAAGGAAGGAAGGAAAAGTAAGTTGGAGATGATGCTGTATACTGCTTAATGAGTTTCTGCCATTTCATGTCAAAAATGGCAGCCAGTGATGTTCTCTTGGACAGAAGAGGCGGTGTGAATACCTCTTGGCTGCAGAGGCAGTGTAAACCATTGCATGCCTTAAGCACTAAGTTACTCTTAGGGACGAACAGTTTGAGAGAAGAAAACTTCAAGTTGAAAATACCAAACTGAAGAAAGTGAGCTGCAAGCAGAGTTCAAAGCAGAGCCGCCAATGCCATCGCCAGCTGGCTCTGCCCCGGAGATGATCGACTCGCAAGGTTAGAGCGACTCAGTGGACACTCCCAGCAGCCATCTCCACTGGCCCCATAGAATGGATTAAAAGGGGGTAGAGGAAGGTGAAGTAGACAATGGTAAAGGCAAGAGGTGTGGAGAAGCTGCTGCTGATAGATCGGTACTGGGATGTTTGGCGCATGGGATCCGGATCTGAGCCATTTGCCTCATTCCACCCCAAAGCAGATTCTCTTCATGGAGAAGTGGGTGTCAGAAAAGCTGCTCCAAGAATAGTTGCCGCCGGGCTGGTGAACGGCGTTCCCACGGACCAGATGCAAAGTCAGATGGTGAATTACTCGGTTACCCCAAACCTGCAAAGGTGTAGTGGGTGATATGCTGATGGTGGGGGTGGAGTGGGGGGTGGTAATGGAAATCCTGGCTCCTCCTAAGAGACTCATCTTTCTTGGGACAGATGGCCTTAGACTCTTTTCTTGAAGAGGCTGGTGTGGAGATAAATCCCCAAAAGACCTTAAGCAAATCAACCTCACCTGCATGCTAGGAACGAGCCAGCGTGTGGCCCCACGCAAGGAAAGGGGCTCCTTAGAAGTCAGAAGAGCAGGGGATTGGCAGGGCTCGAACCATGACCAGGAGCAGACTGGAAAGGAAGAGATACTTCAGAAGGGAAGTGTTTTGGAGAGAAAAATCAATGATGATTTAAAAAAAAAAACAACAAAAAAACCGTATTTTGCACAGATAAAAGAAACAGAAACTCCCTGTAGAGAATCAGGCCTGCTTGGAAAAATTTATACCAAAAGTTTTGTAAAAAATCCCAGCTTCAGAACATCATACACACTTTGTACTTGTTAACTTTGTGTTAACATGCAGTGGGAAGCTGATCCTAGTTTGGGGCCAGGTGTATTGGCCCAAACCAACATGTTTTATGTGTGTGATGCCTGCAGACCCAAAAGCTCTGGACTGAGTACACAGAGGTCAAGCTGGCCACCGGACTGGGCAGATGGGTAGCCCACGGGTACGCTGGTGAGCACACTAATGTTGCAGGTAGAGTTAACACTGCTAAGAGCCCCAGCTATGAGAAGGGAGAGTGGGCAGGGAGACATCTGCGACTGAATGGAAAAGTTAATTAATTACCAAGCCTCAGGAAGACAGGGAGGCATAGTATTCCAGAGAGGAGGCTGGCTGCCAATGGCTGTCGATTTGATCCGGCATGTGTAAGTAATAGAAAGCAAGCAAAATTAATCGGCTGACACAATTCCCTTTAATGAAAATGAGGTTGATTGCAAGGAAGGGATTTTAAGGCCATGGCTGGGTCTCAGTGTAGGAGGAAGAGCTACATATAAACAGGATACATATGGAGATCTAAACTTGGTGGGGCCTTGAAAGGAACGAGAAGGTTCTCTTCAGAGTCTGGAGAATAAGGGGTGTTATTCTCTGAGAGCCATTAGAGCCTCTTCAGAGAACCCCTCCCCTCCACAAACCTCCCCAAGGGTTCTTCAGACCCAAATCCCCTGAACAAAGGAGATGTCCACCTTTTAGGGTTGGCAGGAAGTGTAATATCACGTGATTTAGATCAACACAGTAAATTTGACAGAGAGCATGGAAGGGTAAGGTACTATGTTTGAGGGTTGTTGAGCCACAGCGCAGACAACTTCTTAATTCTTTCTGTCCAAGAGAGCTGCAGTGAGGTGCGGCCTGACCCAGACTGTGGGATCTGGCCTAGAGGTGCAGGTCCTCCTCCTGCAGTAATGAGATAGACCGCTGTAGATCTCAAAAGACCAGGGTTTGGAGGTCTTGTGGGTTGGTAGCCATCGGGGATGCCTGGATGGTGAAGGCCAAGCCAGAGCCTATAGTGCCTTCAGCTTTATAACAACTATCATGATTTCAAAACAAATGCCAACTGTTTCTCTGCATTCTGTGATTTGCCCTATCCAGTCATCTGACTCTAGCTGAGGAGGGATGGTAGGGACTCAGTTTGCAGTAAACTAATCAGAAGTATAAGTCCCAACCTAGGGTTTATGGGGTTAAACCTCCAGGACCCTGACCTGACCTGTGGTATGTGTCTCCAGGTTGGTGCTGTCAAATGAGCTGAATTGTAGTATACCCAGCTGGTATTGCGAACTGGCTTAGTGTGGAGCAGTATTCCCGCAGATAGATATATGCTGAGTGTTAAGTAAGCAGTTTGCTTGTATTTCTATTGCAGTTATTTGTGTGTGTTTATGTGTTACATGTATATATGTGTGTTTTTTGTGTGTTGTGTGCCCACAGTACATTGTGGGTAGCCTGTGTTTGCATCTTTGTGTGTGCATTTGTGGGAGTAGTGTGTGTGGTACATGTTATGCATTGTGTGTGCCTGGGTCTGTACGTGTGCTAGAGTATATGTATGTGTCACACATGCATTACCTATTGTGTGTGTGTTGTCTGTATGCATTGTGTATGCTGCATGTACATTGTCTGGGTGTGCACTGATCATCTGCTTCTTGTTTGGGGAGTCTGAGTGAAGCCACATGAGCATTGTCCTATGGATGGCATAGATCTGCTGCATCATTGCTCTTAGTTAAGTGCCTGAGACTTGCTGACATGCCCGCTGAGTCACACAGTAGGAGATCACTTGCAGGAAACTACTCAAGGTTCCAAAGGGCTTGCACCAGCTCCTGGGCAGGACTGCCCAGTGCTTCCTTTCCCTGCCTCCATTCCGCCCCTCAATGCAGTCTTCATTTTTGTCTGGTGAGGATGGAGCACCACCACACTGAGGTCTGCGTTGCCCTGACGACCAGTTGAGCTGAACGTATGTGCTTACAGAGTTTCCGATTATTTTTAAAGAGAATGTCCAATAGTCTGATCAACATTTTGCTCACTGATTCCTGTAAGAACTCTCAGGGGTTTGACTCGAGTTTGCCTACTTTAAATTGAATTATCTTTTGGCTGTTAAAAGTTTTAGAATTACAGTCTGGATCAAAGTCCGTTGCCATATATACAGGGCAAGTGTTCTCTCCCAGCTACGACTGCCTTTGGCCTCATCTTATTGTCTTCTAATGAACAGAAGTTTTAAATTCAGAAGGGGACAAAAAAGGGATGTTGGTCTTTGTAAGTTTCTTTCTTTTTTTCATTGTTTAAATAAGTCCACTCGTCCTTGCAATCAAATGAGTCCATGTTTTCTTCTTCCTCCTTTCTAGTATTATTTTAAATGTTGAATGAATAGAAAAGTGATTAGTATGACTATTTTTATCTGCATTTGTGTGTGTGTGTGTGTGTGTGTGTGTGTGTGTGTGTGTGTGTGTGTAATGAGCTACACATGGTCTATGCGTGTCTTGTGGTTAACTGTGGGACACTAAGCACCCAGGGTCTTTATCTCTAATCTTTGCAACAATTTGCAAAACCTGTGCTCCTGTTCCCAAGGTTCAAGGCCTCAGGTGGGGCGATTCTATTAAGAGACAGTGAGTGGGCCAAATCTGGATAGCTCTGGAGTTCCATTAGCAGTAGCCATGCAGATCTGCACCCGTGTGAGCTCCCGGGTGCTCTGTGGTAATGCCTCCAGATGGTACATCAAAGACATCAGAGGGACATCCACTGGGGCCAGGGCAGCGCAAGCCATCCATCCCCTTCTGCACCTATGGGACGTGTGTGACTAAAGCTCTCAGTGTGAGCCTCTCACCTTTCAAATTGTTTATTGAAGGACCTGCACACTCGGAGGGCTCTTATGAAACTGCCTTTTTGTGGCTTTGGTCACAGCTCCGGGAGTGTGAGGCACCACAGGAAAGGACAATGGGGCCACCCAACAGGTGCTGGAGGGCATGGCAGCCCGACGGGGGCCAGCGGCCACACACACATCTTGCTTCTTCAGCACAGGGGGCAGGTGTGGGGTGGGGTGGGGAAGAAGTCATGCTTAGCCTGTGGCAATGCCCAGTGACTATGGAATGAATGAAAGAACTTCTCTTCTGGGAATATGCTTTCCCATTGATGACCCCTTCTCCCGGGACCTCTGCTCCCTTACTGGTCTGCTGGTTTCATGTTGAATTTTTTTTTCCACTTTGAAAACTCTGGGATTAACACTGGGTTTCTGGCATCTTTATGATAAACCGCTCTGCTGGGGGAACAGTTAGGGCTAGCCAGCATCTCCTGGTGTAAGGAGATTGGAGTTAGTCAGCCACAGTTCCTGGCTGAGGCTCCCTTGTGATGCGCACTGACTTAGGGAAGCTCTTCCAAGATCAGGACCCGCAGGGGAGAATGAATGGATTCGTCTCTTCTCTACCCCTGAGCAGGCAGTGACCTTGGGTCCCATACCCATGGTCTGCACGCTTTCAAGTTTTGCGGCTTTCAAAAGGAAGTTGGAGTACAGGTGGTGAGCAGCTTTGTTGAAATGGTGAGGCTTAACACAGTGTGTCAACCACTTACATCATTCTCTTTTTCAAGTTCCGAGTCTCCATTACTGCGAAGAGGTGCAACTGGGACTGCAGGCACCAGGGCCTCAGAATGAGCTCTGTGCACCTTGCTGGGCTCCTACTGTATCTTTGTCTTCAGTTGACCTTCAAATATCCCAGCTATGGCTGTGGAGAGTGAGATATTTTCCAACCGTAACAGTCCTACTTGACTCCCATGGAGACCTCCTCATAGGTCTCACGAGCTTTATCAAAAATGAGTGACCTAGGTTGAGTAGACCACTCAGTGTAGAGTGCTTGCTGCACATGCGTGTGTACCTGACTTCAATCCTTGGGCAAAAGCCATGTATGGCCACACACGATTGTAATTCCAGAGCCAGGGAGGTGGAGGTGGAGATGGGTGAACTCCAGGAGTACCAAGACTGCTTGGCAAAGTTCCAGGCCACAGAGCAACCGTCCTTCAAAAAAAAGGTGGAAGGCATTTGAGGAATGACATTGGAGGTTGTACTCTGACTCCCACAAACATGTGCACACATGTACACACATGCACCTGCACAGTGTTTGTGTATGTGTGTGTGTATGTACACACATACATATATACACATATACACACATATACATATACACATGTACAAATATGCACGCACACTCACACATACGCGCGCGCGCGCGCACACACACACACACACATAAAGAGAGGGAAAGGGAAAGTTTCCTAGAGGTTTTCCTTGCCCGACCTGACTTGAAATCCAGCAGAGGGCACTATACTGTCAGCCAGACAGACATCTTCCTTCTAAGTGAGCAACTGGTAACAGCTGCCAGCTTTTAGCAAAACCAGTCTCATCTGGACAAGGGCTCCCTGTCCAAAAGGAGGCTAAGAACACACAGCAAGGATGCAATCCCATTCCAGGAGAGCCAGCTCAGACATGAAGGCACCAGTGAGACCTTGTCCTCTTTAACAGAGTCCTTACATTTCACGCATGACGAGACACGATAACCGCTTTGTATTCTTCCCGGGCTCTATTTATAGCAGTTATTAATGCGCCCATAATGGAAGTTCTTCTGCTTTTGGGGAACTGACTGTGAGACTAAATGACACCATGGTGACATCCTCTGCCAGGCATTCGGTATGGGCTGCTGCCTCCGAAATTGCCCATTTGGAGAACGTGTGCATGTCACAGGTTGTTTTCAAAAACCTTGAAAAAATGTCTAGCCATAGTTGCTAGGATTCAGATGTGAATGCCAGATTATCATAATGAACAAGCAGGGATTTTTGGCTGGTCTGGGGTTAGTTCCTTCTTTAGCTTGAATGTGACCTCTATGCTCAGGTCACTGAACGAACATTTCTTTACCTGGTTTCCTGAAGCCACATCCATACACAGCGATGTCTGGTGTCCACAGTCACTGCAGACCTTCTCCATTCTGGTGAGCAAGTTATTATCAAAGGCTTCTAAGCAGCCAATACTTTAAACATTTTATGAAAAACAAAAAACAAAAGTGATTCACAGTTGGTGGAGTGTCTGCCTAGAACTCCTGGAGTCCTGGGTTCGATCCCCAGCACCACATAAATGATTTGTGCAACCTCAGCACTCAGAAGGCGGAGGCAGATGGATCAGAAGCTTGAAGTCATGCTTGGCTACGTGGTGAGTTCAAGGCCAGTCTGGGCTACACGAGATTCTCAAGATCTTAAAACAAAACAAAACAAAAAACCGAACTTTTAAGTACATCACCCACGTGACTATGAAAACTGCTCATACCAGCTGTCTTTAGCACCTGATTTGATTGGCAGAGGAATGTCCTCAAGGGAAGCCCAGCCCAGACAATGGTTTTAGGAGTCAGGGCTCCAGGGCTCCAGGGCTCCAGGGCTCCAGGGCTCCAGGGCTCCAGGGCTCCAGGGCTCCAGGGCTCCAGGGCTCCAGGGCTCCAGGGCTCCAGGGCTCCAGGGCTCCAGGGCTCCAGGGCTCCAGGGCTCCAGGGCTCCAGGGCTCCAGGTGTGGCTCTCTCCCCAACCAGTCACAGGAGCAAATCTTGTGAGGGCCGGTTTAGCTCCATCAGTCACCTGGAGTGGGGGGTGTGCTTCACCCAGGAGGAGTTTCAGACAGTGCCCCTCCAAATGCCTTTCCCGACACACCTGTGCTGGCTGTTAGCTGGTTATTTAGAGATGCAGGATTAACTCTGAAGAGTTGGCTGTCCTTCTGTACAAAGGATTTTGGACCAATCTGACTTTGTAAGCAGCGGATGCAGACCAGAGCTAGTTTATGCAGTTGTAGCAGGCGCTGACATCTGACCCCACAGAACTGGGCATCAAACCTCATATGATTTCATCTGCATCACAGGACAACCCTGGCTGGCTGTGCACCTTGCTTATCCTCTATAGCCTCACCCACCAGCCCTTTGTCAAGTTCTGTGAGGGATGCTGTCTCGCCCTCTCTGAGTCATGAAGTAAATGTGGGCGCCATCAGCTGGAGTTCTTAAAAGGCCATGCTTGTGCTAGACATTTTACAAGGTTGACTGATTGGAACTTCAATGGCTCGATTATTACAGGTCATGAGCCAGATTAATATTGGCTCCCATGGGCCTTTATCTTGCCGTGTGTTGCCTATCTCCCTGTAATATAACCAACATCGCCAGGAACTCTTCTGAGAGACTGCTACTTAGATGCAGTTGGGACCTGACTTTTGCTGCAGAGAAAAATTTCAGAACAAGTCAGTGAGTTGAAGACGGGATGTATTAAAATAAGAATGTGGCATGCTTATGTTACAGAGTATGTACCAGAGATGACCACTCTGTTTATAGCCAACTCAAAGTCTATTCCAGCGAGCCGGGACTACACTCAATTTTTCAGGGACCCACCTGTAGCCCTGAATATTTAGACCAAGGGGCTTTTAAAAGGCAAAACTATACCCTGATATCTCACTCAGCAGCTTCAGGGGGCGGTTTGTCCAAGCAAACAGTCTAACAGAACCTAAGAGGTATCCTGACTCTAGGTTCCTAGAATAGAACTGGGTTGGGTCATTTCCCATGGGATTCTCAATCAAGATCAGATTTTAGTTAAGTCTGAAGTGTCCTTGGGAAGAACACAAGGTCTTCTTGCTCTGTCACACTTAGACCTAAATGATGTGACCGTGGGCATGGAGAAAGAGAGCCTTAACATTTAACCATAGCTATCAGTATTATTTTGGGCCCTCTGAAGTGATGATGGTCGATGGAGGTCATCTCTATCCAGGTTTAAAAGATGAAGCAAGAATCTCTTCCATCAATGAGATCATAAGGAGGTCCAGGAGGTGCATTCGCACAGCTCTGTGCATAAAGGAAGAGCATTGTGCAGGTGTGTACACAACCAATGAGGGCAAATAAGATAAAAACATAGGTCCCATATTGTCAAACGCCTCCTAAATATTTATTTATGTCGCTAGATCAATGCCTTTTCTTAATATAGGTTGGAGAAGCCTCTTTCTGCTCTGTGTAGTAGCTCTATAGTGACTACCTAGAAAACAAAGATCCTTCGAAGGCACATTATCTCTATCTATCTATCTATCTATCTATCTATCTATCTATCTATCTATGTATCTCATTAAAGGGATAACTATTCCTTCCATCTCCTTAACATGGCTTAAGCAGATTCAGCCTTCTGTGGGAATGTCCCTTGGCTAGGTGAGTGACAGCCCAAATGGGTTATCTATGTCTCTCTCTATTCATAGGTAGATTCCGTTCTTTTGACCAGGAGGGTTTCCTTTAGTAATCCTTCAACCTGAGTTGGGTGGGACTCACTGTTGTCAGTGGTGCTTTTGTATTAAAACCTTTTGGGAATAAGTCCCTGAATAAATCTGGTAAACTACATTGCTTCTGGAAAAGCAGAGCATTGCCTCAGACTAGCCCAGACATCTGAGCAGCTCCTAATTAACTGACTGTACAAAGTGCCCCTGGCTGCTATATTCATACTCCGCTGGCTCCGGGCAGAACGATTCTGTATTGTTATGATAATGGAAAGGCTGCCATTTCTTTGCTATGCAAATTGTATGCATTTCAGCGAGTAAATACTTCCTGTCTGCCTGCTGCATGGATTTGAATAACAAAAATATAAAAAGTTAAGAGTGGGCTTCTGTGGTTGAGAAAGCTTTACAATAAAGAGATTGCTCTCTCTGCCAAGTGACTCAGCAGCTGCCCCAGTGGGATACAGTGAGGAAAAGCTTGAGATCTCTTGTGACAAATTCCAATTTTCATGTTTGACAGACTGAGGAAACTTGTAAACTTGGGGACTCAACTCTGAAGTTCTTTCTCCCCCTTCTTCTTCTCCTCCTCCCCCTCTTCCTAATAATTTAATGAAATGCAGGCTTCATCCACTGAAAGGTTTGGGGTTTTAGTGTTCAAGGAGGAAGACCTAGAGAAATTTTTTTTTTTTTTTTTTTTTTTTTTTTTTTGGCTAATAGGCTTATTAAGATTGTTGTGTCATAGACAGACAAGCAGCCAGCAGCATGGCAGGCAGGGGATCTAAGAAGAGTTATGCCCACTCCAAGGAGAGTAGACATTCCTTATTGCAGATTTTATTGCAAGGTGGGTGGGAAGGGGGTCACCAGGGGGCAGTGAGCTAATGAAAGTCACAGTGCTGGATCAGCCTCTCTCTTGGCCTTCGTTACTGAGACTTGATTATGTTGGTGTGGGAGGCAGGGATATAGAGAAATGAGTTGCTTTGGTTCTGGGAACCAAGTTCCTTCTGTTCCATGAAGTGTTACAGTCCAACCAAAATGGAGGAGCTTTGCAAACTGGTGTTGCCCTGGAAAACACCCACCCAGCTGTGGCATGGGTCAATGCGCAGAGAAAGCAAAAGTAGTGCTGCTTGGCAAACACGGTCGGCTGACAGAAGCCGACGGATTGTGTTTCATCCGCGCTTTGAGCATCCAAGGGTGACAGAAAATGAGATGGTGTAAAATGCTTCATGTTAATCAAAATGCCTTTAAATAAGGTGCCTTAAAACCCTCCATCCAAGTACCGCTATGGGTTTCTTTTCCAGGAACATTGTTAAACAGGTGAACATCGGCTATGAGATCTCTAGTAAGGCTGCAGTGCCTGCGGAATGGCAGGCATATATGCTTGTCAGAGATCTCTGCTTTACATTTCCTTTCTCCATAACAGGACTATAGGCATTCCGGCCTGTGGCAAACGGTAACAGTCGGAATCTGGGCAAGCTTTGGAAAGGAAGACACAAACCTCATTTGTTTCCACTTAAGGCCCAGGCCTGATTTCAAAAGGAAGGCCATAAGGCTGGACCAGCTCCAGGGACAGACCATAAAACCCAGCAACAAGGTCAGAAACCCCCTTCCAAAGAACAGCCTGGGGATAACCACAAAAAAACGGGGAAATATCTTATCTCAGGATGGGTAGTCCCATCACGTCCTGTGGTTAAACGTTCATGACACAGGAATGCAGACCACTGACCCCCTGGCACAAACCGATCAGAAGCTGACCCTTGTAACCCCTAGCATCCACCAATGAAACTTTAGATGACCTAGTCCTTCTAGAATATTCCCCTAATTCCCTGTGTGCCTTTGTCTAGGGTCACCATTTTGAAGAGTGGTTGACCCCTGCATGCAGGTTGTTTCTGCAGAATAAACACTCCTTGTCTTTGCAATAATATCTGAATCTGGGCTCTTCCTTCAGCAACTTTCAGAGAATACAGCAATGTATTTCTCTGTGTGCCGTAAACAAAAGAGAGATAACTAAAAAGTTTCAAGTTTAGGATAAGGGGGCTTGGTGATGGATTGTCCTTTGGCGTAAACGGATTGTTGTTGATGCCACAGTCAGACAGAAAAGACAGAAAGGGGCACACAGTGGCTCTGAGGAGATGCAGCTTTGGTGAGTTGTCACCCCAGCCTTGAAGGGCTTGTGGTGATGCAGTTGCCTTGAAGTCACCAGTCAACTCATCAGCTCGCCAAGCTGGACTTCAGTGACTTGTCTCTGCTCTGTTGTTGATGCTCTATCAGGGTTATGCAGATATTTGCTAGTGTCCCTCCTGGAAAAGTCCTATAACACCTTCCTTCCTTCCTTCTTTGTTGTTTTTGTTTTCTGAGATAGGGTTTTATTGATGTCAGGCTGATCTGAACTCACTCTGCATCCCAGGCCAGTCTTGTACCCCTGATGCTGCAGGTGCTACCTCCTCGGTGCTACGGCTATAGGTATGTGTCATGTATCCCATCTCTCTATGCTGCACATTTCCAGCGAGATATCCTGTATGCTTTTAAAGACAGGATGTCTATCTGCAGGAAGAAACAGAAGATGCAATCTAAATATCTTAGTGCACAACTGTAGCTCCAAGGGAGAGCTGGAGTCCTTACAGAGAGGAATCCATCAGTAGAGAATGCAGACACTGGTATTTAACTAGAGTCCTTGGCCCGCTGTGCAGTGACTGTCTCTGAGACTGCTGTTGATCCAGGAAAGATGGCGGTGCTTGATGAACACAGTCCTGAACCTGCTCTATCCATCCACACTTGGACTTTCCTCTTGAGCTCTTATCTGTGTAAATGCAAGTGCTTCAGAAAGTACTGTGTTACATCATTTGATAATTTGTTGATCCTAATTATCAATAACTCTCCTCCATTAGCAAAACAGCCTTTCTTCCGTCTTGTCTCTACATGAATAGTATACAACATTTAGCCTTCCTTGCAAAAGGGAGAGCCAAGAAGCTTGCTGGGCACCTCCTGGTTGCTCTGTGTGACTTGATTATGAACAACTGTCTCATGGGGCTTCCCTTCAGTGTCCTTGACTGGAACATGTGTAGGCAGTCTGGAACTCTGTGAAGACCACACCGAGACCCCAGATATGGGTTCATCATCAGCAAGGGCAGCAAGCTTCAGCCCTGGGTTGTCTAGAGGTCTGATTTTGTCAGCATTCTTCTGGCCTCCACAGACACGTTGGTACAGGTACCCATGTGTGAAAACACACACACACACACACACACACACACACACGTATAATTAAGAAAAAAAGTTAAATGCATATTCAATGTGCATTTTGTTATAATATGTAAGTAAAAAACATTACATTCTAGAAAGACAGGCCGAAAAAATGATACATGCCAATATACTACGACTTGGACAAAATTTCAGGTTATTATTGATTGTCAAGCGACAACGTGGGCTTTCCCATAAATCCTAACCAAGTGGAGTATTATTATTATTTGAAAGGACAATTGTCATAGCATGGCAAGCAGCTGTCATGATTATACTCTGCCACTGCCTGTCTCTTTTTTATTTCTTCACCTACAAAGTGGCCAAGTAGTATTCAAGTTTGTGAAGAGTTCCTTATCTTCGGGATACACACAGGCCACCTGTTGAGTCAGAAGATGAAGAACAGCAGAACGGAGAGTGCAGCCACTCGGGGACATAGGCATTGGGATACCATACATGTAGCATTATACATATGGCATATTAATGACTCATATGGAATATACACTATATATATGCATTTTTATATATGGTTCATATCCGTTCTATATATGCTATACATGTGGCATACATGGCATACACATGGGCAAATGTACATGGTACATACATGCTATATACACCACACATGTTAGACATGCAACCTACTATTCAAATGTATATAGATGTCACTTGTGACATATATATGGTATACAGATGATACACATGCAGTGCATGCTTGGTGCAAAATGTTATTCAAACAACACATGTGACACTCACACATACAGAAATTGGTACATACATTGTATACACATATGCACAGAGAACACAGATGGCACACATAGGACATATACAGTACGCATGTGGTATGCTCCTGGGACACAGGTGGAATGCATGTGAGTGGTGGGTAGCATGAATTCTAGGGCTTGGGGCTTGAGACAAACCACGTGAGAGATGAAGAAAGCCTGCCCTGTTTCTAGAGGCTTCTAAAAGCCTTGTTCTACCTCCCTCTCTTCTCTCCCCATCTCCTTCCAGCTTCTCTTCATCTTTTCCCTCCTCTTCCTCTTCCTCTTTCTCTCTCCTTTAAAAATAAGAAGTCAGAGCTGTGGATATCTCTCCATTTGATGTGGGGTGGTGGGGAGAGTACCCACCTTCCAGGCAAAGAACCCCAGGGAAAGACGAGGTTTCCTTCACATGCCCATAACCTGGCCACTCTCCCCCACAATGGCTTCTCTTGCTAAGGCGGGACTTAGGGACATTTTGTCTATGGACAAAATGGAACTCAGAAGCCCTTGTGAATGCTGGAAAGTATTCAGTTATGTTCAGCCTTCCTTCCCATCAATGTGGTTTAGAAAGCTTGGCTCTTTAGAAAATGAGTTTGCAGTTGGCCTATGTGTCTTTCCATAGCAGGCAGCTCTTTAGGTCTCCTGTATGCACACACACATGTCCTATTATGTGTGTGCATACCTAACAGGCATCTGTACGCACGTGGCAACTTAGATGAGCCTGATCAGTTTTTCCTGCCCTTGTGTGTATGTCTTCCTCATCAGTTTAGGCTCCATGCCGTTCCCTCTCCTTCTTCTCTTTTCCCCCATGATATTAATTTTTGTAATGGCTCGAAGAGCAGCATTGTTTCCTAATGCTTTCTCCTTGGGCTGTAGACAATGAAGTCTCTGAATACCCTGGCCTTTGACTTGTATTTACTCGTCTGCCAATATCCTCCATTGATGCAGATCACTTACTCTGTATGCCGGGCACTCAGGGCTTTTCTTTTTCTGCAGTCGCTTATCTTGATTGTCCTTATTCTAGACGGAGCACACCTCCATTTCTGATACTGTAGCAGCCTGAGAGCTTCCTCTTCGCTCAGCAAATGCTGGGTACTGTTTACACAAGCCTTTTAAAAATACAGTTTAAAGAAGTACATGGATTATCGAGCAGAATAAGGGACTGATTAAGTAGAGAGAAGGTGAAATCCTCCAGTCATTCACAGGTTCCAGAACCTTCCATGGGGACACAGACCTGTCTTTATTTCTTCTCTCTTGTGTTAAAAAAATTACATGTTAAAAATATTAAAATTCACACACAGTCTTTTTACAGAGTGAGGCTGGAATGGAGTTTTAGGGTCATCGACAGTGCCAGAATACAATCTTGGGGTCTCACAGGCTGCAAGTGTTTCCAGAGGATCGGGTCTGGGCCAGGTGTCCCCAGGTCCTTGGTTGTATTAGTTACTTTCTGTTACTGTGACAAAGCTCACTCCAGTGACTCACCTACTCCAACAGAGTCAGACCTCCTAATCCTTCCCAAACAGTTTCCCGAACTGTGGACAAAGTATTCAAACATGTGAGCACATGAGCACATGGGGTCCATTCTGATTCAAGCCACCACATTGGCCTCTTACGAAAAGATCTGAGCACGGGGTTTTCATTATGTGTAACGCAGCAAGTGAACTCTTCAGAAGTCAAGCCAACAGAACAGATCAGAAGTACGTGCTCTCGGGTAGCCGTCCACATGGATGAGAAGTCCAAGGCCCCTAATGTTATTTGGAGTTTTCTCCTATGGGTTCAAGAAAAGGAAGAGTTAGCTACTAAGGGAGAAGTTCGGTTGATAGGTTAAGCTGTGTGTTTTAGAACTTTATTGCTGTGAAGAGACACTATGACCATGGAAACTTATAAAGGAAAGCATTTAATTGGGGCTGGCTTACAGTTCAGAGGTTCAGTCCATTATCATGGCTGGAAGCATGGCAGCATGCAGGCTGACATGGTGCTGGAGAGGTAGTTGAGAGTTTTACATCCAGATAGATACTCACGCAGCAGGAAGAGAATGCTACCCAGGGCCTGGCTTGAGTATCTAAGGTCTCAGAACCCACCCCCAGTGGCACGCGTCTTCCAAGAAGACTTGACCTGCTCCAACAAGGCCACACCTCCTAATTGTTTGACTAATGCTGAGCCTATGGGGGCCATTTTTATTCAAACTACCACACTGAATATTTACTTTCCATCTGTGAATGTCCTTTTTCATAATGTATCTGAGCTTAATCATATGCATGCCTACTTATGTATAACACGAGGGCCTCCCTTTAAGTTCTTTTGAAGGACGGTTTTGTCTTACAGCGTACCCACCCCAAACCAGCTCAGACTGGATCATCATTTTTATTCTCTATGTTTAGATATGTTAAGAATACACTTGAATGAAAACTGTCTAAATTTGGTTGTTGCTAGGGGCAGGAAAATCTACACTGGTATTCAGGAGAGAGGGGTGCGTATTTGGCCCAATTTGAGTAGGGGTTCTGAGGTTGCAAGGTGCATTTTTTTTTGAGAGAGAGAGAGATGTATGTTCATAGTCATTTCGGGTGATGGGATTAAGCTGGCAAGTGCATTATTGCAAGCAGAGCTGTATATTACAAAAACCAAATGAGGTTGCAGGTAACTAAACTGTCTCTCATATTTACCTCTCTCAGGAGGAACAATGAGCCACAGAGGAAAGCTCCTATGGTGATACTTTTTTCCAGGTGAGTATGAGATGTATCACCTTACCTGGGAACTAGGTGTGGGTGTAGCATGCCAGCCTTACTCTGCACAGAAGGAGGAAGGGACCAAGAGCTATGTTTGAGGGCTCCTGATACAAACTCAGTGGGTTTGGGGCTTGTCTTTACAGGCTTGCCTGCAAAAATCTTAAGGGAAACAAAAAGATTATAGTGAAGTTTCTGGTATTCCAGGTGCCTAGCAACAAATGAACTCTCTTCAGAAGAGTAGATTTCAACTCAAGCCTTGAAGAATTACAGCCCCCAGATCTCCCCGCACAGCAGAGAAATAGATCAGGGAGCAGAACAGAACTGGGGAAAGGAAGACATGCCGAAGAGGGATCAGTTTAGCAGCCTAGATACACTCAGACATGAAGGCTAGGGATATCAAATGTGGAGTAAAGTGTTTGCTATGCAAATATGAGGTACTGAATATCCAGTCCTAGAAGCCTCCCAAAAGGCAGGCACATGCCATCCCTGTGTGGGGAGACAAGTGGACCTCTGGGGCCAGCTGTCCTAGCTTGATAGGTGAGGCCCAGACGAGTCAAGGACACTATCTCAACACAGCCAATGTGAATAGCCACTCAGGGATGGCATTTGAGACTGTCCTCTGACCTCCACACACATGTACGCATGCATGTGCCCATACACATGCGTGGAATTGCACACACACACACACACACACACACACACACACACACATGTACACCGAGCATTCAAAGTCACAGAGACTATAGATTCCAGCCAGGAAGTGAAGAACGAATCAGATGCAGCTGAACACACCTGTGGCTCTCGTGAAGATTTGAAAGGTAAAGAGGAATGGGGGGAAGGGCAAAGAGAATAAACACACAGCCAACAGACGTGAATTCTGTTTAATACAAGCCAGCGGAAGTGGATGAGAAACTGAGGCTGAATCTACAGTCTGAGCTCACGGGTGTGGAGCGCAGATAATGCATCTTGAGATCACTACGATCTTTGTGCCATCTGGGAGCGTGGAGGAGGTGGTGCTGAGCTGTGGAATACAGGCAACCCGCTGAAAGAAGAGTCATGAGTCCTAGGAACATCACATCAGTCAAGGGAGTGGAAGGTGGGGTCAGTGCTGCGGTGGCGTCTATCCAAAGGGAGAGATGAAGAGAGGAGGATAAAGGCAATAAGCAGAAAGTATAACATAAGATGTCCCAAGTGAAAGCATCTACATATGTGCGGGCAAAACATCACTCATCGGGAGCAAGAGAGAAAGTACTGTTTGGGTATGGTGATTTGAATGGGAACTGTCCCCATGGGCTCTCATGCTTGAACACATAGTCTGCAGTTGGTGACACTGTCTGGGGAGGTTATGGAGTCTTTAGGAAATGCAGTCTTGAAGGGAGACACACACTGGGGACAGGTTTTGAGAGTGCACAGTCTCACCTTACTTACAGTTACTCCCTCTGCTTTCTGCATGCGGATGGAGATGTGGTCTTTCCACCTACCGCTCTGACCTCTTACTGCCTTATCTCCTCCACTGTTATGGATCCTCTCTCTGAAAATGTAAGCTCCAAATAAACTCTTTCCTCCATAAGGTGCTTTGGGTCATGATGTGTTTGTTACAGCAACAGAGTTCGAGAAAGAACGGTAGCTTACTTGGCGGAGTACTTGACTCAGCTGCACAAGACCCTAGGTTCCGCCCGCAGCACCAGCTGAAACTGGGTGCCTATAATCCCAGAGCTTGGGAAAAGACACAGGATGGTCAGAAATTCAAGGTTGTGTTCAGCTGTATAGTGAGGTAAGGGCTTCCCTGGGCTACACTGTCTAAATATTTGTTCTAAGAGGGTACAGATTTAATGAGTGAGAGTCAGGAGTGGAGTCTCATAATTCCTATTTAATGTAACCTCTAACATTTCCGAGTCCAGCGAATGTGCTATTGAAATTGATGAGTTACAAAATGAAAAAATGATTTGCTGAGTCAGTCGGCTCTGTAGATGGCGGCTCACACGTTTGAAAATGCAACATTTACAAAAGACCATTATTAATAGCATAGATTTGAATAATAAGGAAACTAAGGGCGAAATAAACAGAATTTGGGCAGGATATTTACATAGAAGAGTTTGGTAAGACATTATGCTTCCAATCATTCCAAATGCAATGATGACCAAACATGCCAAATGCATATTTGCATTCAGCATGTCTCCGTACTCTAGGAAGTTGATATTTATGATTCATACATAATACCGTATTACTTTTCAAAGTTATATAAGTCATGATGGAGTACATTTAAAAAAAATTTTATGCTCTGAAATTCTGAAACTTTACTGCAAGATTTGAAGAAAAACTACATATATACCTTTGTTGAGAGAAATACTTGGGATGGTGGAAACATTATTTCTCCCCTGAATGGCACTATAGTTGATATTTGGAGATCCAATGAACATACTGACAAGGTTCTTCTATGTAAGTGTAAATGTCCAGAACAGGAAACTCCTGGATGTGGGAAGGGGACTCTCGGCCTGTTCCTAGAGGCTGACTAAGGGGGTGCAGTAGGGTGTAGGAGGAGTGCTGCTAGCACAGAAACACATCAGGAAACTCAGTATAGAGACCCTGAAATCTACCAGGCCCATAGAAACCCGCCTGTGAAGAGACGGCCTTTGATCTCAGTTGGAAAAGTTGGTGCAGTGATTTCCCAAGGGAAGAGTAATGTCAGAGCCAATTAAAGACTCATGTAAGAAGTCATATTTTAGCGATTGCAAAAGATCAAAGGATGCCATGCGGAAGATGCTAACATGCCAACCTTAAAGGGTAAGCTTGAAAATTTCTAGATCATTAGAAGACACAATATGCAGTTTTTAACCCAGAGAAGCATTGCTACAGAGCACATTAGAGATTCTGTTAAAGCGTTACCAAAGGGGAAATGCTCTGCTGAAAACAGATAAAAGGCACGAGACTGCTTGCAGATAAAGAAGCAAGAAGCACAGGACTTAGCTTCCGTATAAACTATTAAAATACAGGTTATTTTGTGTCCATGCACATGCATATGCACATTTTCATGCATGCATGAATGTCCATGCACGTGTGGTGTATGCTGATGTATGCAAGAATATGTGCACCTGTGTAAATGCAAAAATGGAGGCCAGAGAACAGTGGGTGTCTTCCTCTATTGCTTTGGCACTGGTCTCTCACTGAACTGAAGTTTTCCCATTTGGCTAGGCTGGCCAGCAAGCACCTAGGATCTACCTTACCTATCTCTGACCGCAAAGCAGCCATGCCTGGCTTTTAAGGGGAGCTGGGGACTTGAAGTCTTCATAGCAAGTTCTTATTCTCTTTGCTCACCAGCCCTGTGAACTACAAATTTAAGTTTAACTCACTTTGCTTTTTTTTTTTTTTTTTGATCCATCTTTATTTTCTTAACTAAGATTTTATGTAACGTTTGAAACCAGTGAAATCTTAGGAAGTCTGGTTTTAGATGAGGGCTCAAGAAAGCCTGCGCTCTCAGTGCTGAGTCTGTCCGTGTGGACAAAGCAGGTGCTGATGGGGATGGGGCTGTCTGGGCCTATGGTCCCTGATCGGTAACCCCAAGGAGCTGGTGAACAGAAGTGGCTCATGCTGGGACAGTTTCTCAGAGGAGCCCTGGGGCTACTACCATGGGTCACTCTTTCCAATATCATATATATTTATGATATATATATATTATTTAATGTACACGTACACTGTCACCGTCTTCAGACACATCAGGAGAGGGCATCAGATCTCATTACAGATGGTTGGGAGCCACCATGTGGTTGCTGGGAATTGAACTCAGAACTTCTGGAAGAACAGTCAGTGCTCTTAACTGCTGAGCTATCTCTCTAGTCCTCTTTCCAATATCTCCCCCTCTTCACCCTCCCCCACCCTCGGGCTTGGGTTTGTCATATATGAGAGTCACCTGCTCCAAGGTATTCCTTGAAAAGTCAAGGCCAGGAGAGCTTGTCTCAAAAAACATGTCGGGCCACCGAACCTGGTGATCTGAATTTGATCCACAGGCCCCATATGGCAGAAGCAGAGAACCAACTCCTTTGAGCTGCCTTCTGACCTCCCGATGCATATGCTGTGGCACGCATATGTCCACACACGCTCACACACAAGTGATCAGAAGAGACAAACTGAAACAAAGCGGATGGTGCCTGAGAAACAACAGCTGAGGTGGTCCCCTGGTCTCCCCATTCCTGTCACACACAATAATCCTTTTGGGCTCCACCTGGGAGGGTCTCATGAGGACATTGCAGTCACCTCCCTGTGCCCTAGCTCACTGCCAGCTCTTACCCCATCCTTCCGTCTGGCTTTCTCCGGCTCAGCCTTGGGGTCTGGGCCTCACCGCTTCTCTGCACCCACTGTGCTGTGCGTACCACAGGCCAGTAGGCCTTTCCTTCTCGAAGCCAATGGCTGACTCTCTAGCACTTCACTAACTGCCACAGGCCACTGACTTCCTTCCTCCCGTGCAGATTTCCTTCTCAGAGCTTATGTGATGTGGCTGGCTTTTATTGTGCCGCAGGCCAGTTGTTTCCTATCTCTGGCTGCCAGCAAGGGCCGAGGGTACCACTGAGACAGGCTTGCCCATACCTGGGTGAGTTCATGGGATCCCACTGCAGGGAACTGGTGTATTGAGATGGTGTTTACCTCCCGTCCTGAGCGCATCCCTGTAAGAATGTGATGTTAGAATTCACCCCCTTTGGCCGCTGCCTCTCTCCTCTCACAGACATTGGCAGGCCTCCTATGGAGTCACAGTGAAATCTCAAGCTAACAGATGTGTAGGCGCCTACCTAGATTTCTTACCTGGGGAAGTGACTTTGCATCAAAGAGAGTTGTTGGTCACCATACATCCTGCTTTCCTCCCCCTCCGAGTCTCCTGGTTGGGAGTCAGAGGGCCTGACTGAAGGCTTATGTAATGAAACCACCTCGGTGCTGACTTTTTTTTTTTTTTTTCAACTTGACACAAGCTCAAGTCATCTGAGAGGAGGGAACCTCAATTGAGAAAATGCCTCTGTAATCCTGGCCTATAGATAAGCCTATGGGGTACTTCCTTGATGGTGGGTGAGCCCTGCCCACTGGTGGGCGATATATGAGAAAGCAAACCCAGCAAGCCAAAGAAGTCTGGCAGTTAACAGCTTTCCTTCAGGACCTGTCTTGAAATGTGTGTGTGTGTGTGTGTGTGTGTGTGTGTGTGTGTGTGTGTGTGTACTGCCCCCGCCACCATCCATGTGCTTCAAGCCCCTCGGTAATCGAATGTGACCTTAGAGTTTAAGATGAAATTAACCCCTTCTCCCCCAAGTTGCTTGGGTTATGGTGTTTTAACCATAACTCAGTAGAAATAAAAATAAAAATAGAAATCAGCAATAGAAATCCTGACTACCCCACCCTCCACAAAGCTGTCAGGCCCCCAGCTCTATGTGTAGGATAGGTTCTGCTTCACAGCCCCCACCATGCTGTCTCTGGTGCTAGACCCTGAGCTCTCCTTAAAACCATGCTGCTCTCTCTCTGTAGCATCAAATCAAGTCCTGAATGCCCAACCATCCATCTCAGTGCCAGTCACGAACCCCACAGTGGTGCCCTCTCATTCTCTGGGCCCAGAGCTCACAGGGTTACCTGCCTACCTTTTATCTCCCACGCTGTGGCTTCTGAGAATCTCAAACATAACTTGGAGATCAAACCAGTAGGACCCTCCAGCTTCCCTTCTGAACTCAGTTCCAGGGCCTTTCCTTTCTTCATAAATGGCATGTTGTTCATAGACAGCTCAGGACAAACCTAGCCCTCCCTCCTGATTCATCTTCCCAGTGTATCTATAGGCAGAGGATGGAGACTGTGAGCCACAGGGATGGCAGGACAGGCACTAGGCCATCAGGTATCATCCCAGGCCTTTCCCAGGATTAGGGTGCTTCATATGCACACTAGTATATTTGGTTTTTATACACAGAAAGATGTATATCAACCAAGAAGGGAAACATATAAAAAATGATCCTGTGGGGACTTCCAAGATGACTGGCTTGGCAGATCTACCAAGGTGTGCTGATGTAGCAAGAGAGAGGTGTGCTTCTCATTTAGCCCTCTGTGGACTTCTGAATTATATCCCAATCCCTTTGATAACTGTGTGGTGTCCCTTCTACTCTGTCAGGGAGCTCTGTCTGGAGATGCTAAGGCTGACCAATTCCTACCGCAGAGGAAGGTTTGAGGTGTGTGTGTGTGTGTGTGTGTGTGTGTGTGTGTGTGTGTGTGCCTGCCTGTGTTCATGTGGAAGGCAGAGGACAAAGCTGGGTATTATTCCTTGGGCATTGTATATCTTATTGTATTTTATGGGCATGTGTGCCTTAGTCCCTGTTAGGTTGCTGTGAAGATATATCATGGCCAAGGCAACTTCAATGAAATAAAGACTTTAGTTGAGGGCTTGCTCACAGTTTCAGAAGTTTGTCTAGTATCTTGAAGGCAGTATGCAGGCACGGTCCTGGAGAAGTAGTTGAGTACTTATATCCTGATCCACAAGCAGAAAGGGAAGGAGAGGGAGAAGGAGAGAGAAATTGGGTCTGTTACAGGCCCATCAAAACCCATCCCCAGTGACACACTTCCCCTAACAAGGCCACACCTTTTAATCCTTGTAATCCTTTCAAACGGTTCCTGGTGACTAAGCATTCAAATATATGTGCCTACAGGGGTGGGGGTGAGGGTGGGAGGTGATTCTTGTTCAAACCACCACCGTGTATGTGAATGTCTGCATATGTATGTGCACTGTGTGCATACCTGGTTCCCTCGGAGCCCAGAAGAAGGCATCAGATCCAGAGCTGGAGGCATAGGTGGTTGTGAGCTGCTGTGGAATAAATGATGACCCACCCACTGAGAGCCGTTCTGTGACTCCATAACCCAACAGCCTCCTCAGGTCTCCAGACGCTGGGAAATCAGGAGGGTGTTGTTATAGTGGGTACCCCTTAACTAGATGTGCCTCCCGGAGACTCCCTCTTCTTCCCCTTCTGCCTAGAAATCGGAGCTAGCTGACTGTAAGCACATGACACAGAGAGCAACCATAGGTGTATTGTAACCTCTTTATCTGTGTCTCAAGTTGGTAGACTTCAATTTCCAATGACCTGTGTCATTTGATCACATGAGGCTCCGTATCACACAATATATGACTGATGAAAATGCGTGTATTGAAAATGCTGGTTGTGGAAGCGTGTCAGGAGAGATACACGCATCATGGATGCTTTGTCTTCATTGGCCCCAGCTTTATTTTCTCATCTCAGTGATAACATTGAAGAATAGACAGAATAGAGCTCTATTCTACTGACCAGTTGCTGTTGCTGCAACAACTAAGTTCAGCTGCCACCACAGAGCAACAGAGAAAAGGATCCCCAAGAAGTCTCTCAGTCATGATATTTGCACACCCATGCACAGTCATTGCTGCTGTACTGATGATACCAAGGAAACTGAACCAACGTAGATGCCCATCAACAGATGACCAGATAGTGAAAATGTATCTCTGAAAAATGGAATACTATACAGCCGTGAAAATTGAACTCACAAAATTTACCGAAAGAGGATGGGTACGGAAAGTATGACACTGAGCAAGGTGACCCAGCTCAGCTGTAGATTCTGGCCTCTAATACGTATATGTGAAGAGATGTAAGTGTGGCTAAAGTGTAACACTCAGGAAGGAGGCTGAGAAAGGGTAATGCCAGCTGAAGGAGGTTGAGGGGATGTAGGCAAAGGGACTGGCTGTCTTAGGGCTTCCATTTCTGTAAGAGATACCACGACTGAGGCAACTCTTATAAAGAACATTTCATTGGGGCTGGCTTACAGGTTCACAGGTTCAGTCCATTATCATCAAGGCAGGGACATTGCAGCATCCAGGCAGGCATGGCGCTGGAGGACCTGAGAGTTCAACATCTCCATCCAAAGGAACCAGGAGCAGACTATCTTCAGGTAACTAGGAGGAGGGTCCCACTCCCATAGTGACAGGTTTCCTTCAACAAGGCCACAAATACTCCAACAAGGCCACTCCATCCCCAACAAGGCCATACTCCTTGGGCCAAACATATACAAACCACCACAGGGACATAGCTCATGACACGGGTATAATGCTTTTTTATTTTTTAAAAATTTATATATACATATATATATATATTTATTAGGTATTTTCCTCATTTACATTTCCAATTCTATCCCAAAAGTCCCCCATACCCTCCCCCCCACTCTCCTACCCACCCACTCCCACCTTTTGGCCCTGGCGTTCTCCTGTACTGGGGTATATAAAGTTTGCAAGTCCAATGGGCCTCTCTTTCCAGTGATGGCCGACTAGGCCATCTTTTGGGGTATAATGCTTTTTAATCCCCCTTCTAGTTTCAGCTCATCATAGATCTCTCTCTCTCTCTCTCTCTCTCTCTCTCTCTCTCTCTCTCTCTCTCTTTCTGTGTGTGTCTCTGTCTACTTCTGTGTGTGTGTGTATGTGTGTGTGTGTGTGTGTGTGTGTGTGTGCAGAACACGAATAAAATTCTAATTGATGGTAAAAGTATAAAATCCTAAGCGAAGTTCTATGGCTTTGGAATGGTCATTCTAACTGCATGGAGCTCACTGAGATGGGCAGGGTCTGGGTCTGGACCTGTGCCTGAATGGCTTCCTTAACCTGTCTGGGATGGGAAATGTCTCTCATCTTACATGCAGGAGAGACGTTTAAAGAATCGAGAGACAATATGATGCCGGAGCACTTCTGTTTGATTGCCACAGAGGCACAGGGTGACCAGAGCAGAAGCACTTCCACTGGAGATAATAAAACCAGTTCTTCAAGAGAAGATGAAGCAATTAATTATTCAAGGGCAGTGAGTTCTCTGCCCTTCATTTCTGCAGACCACATTTCCCTCGGCTGTTTAAAGAAGAAATCAACAGCACACGCAGCTGCTTGCACTTCGGTAAGGAGCCAACTGCCATTCCACTCAAGATCTCTTAATTCAAGTATCCCTGGTTCTAAGAGGATTGTCTGAGGCCCAAGGAAGAAACCCGGATGCCTGCTTCCTGATGTCAATGGTGAGTGGGGCTGGCTGCAGTCCTACAAGGTCTGGGGACAAACATTGGGACAGCCCTCAAGGTCCCAGCAAAGTGTTGCTATCTCCCTTGTTTTTCTCTGAGCCACTTGGGGTATGAGGCCCAGAATACCCTATTCTAAGGGTAGAACTCCTTTTTTGCTATTCTGGGAACTGAACCCCAAATCTCATGCTTTAGGCAATTGCTCTGTTCTGAGCTGTATCCCCAGCCTCTGCCAGGACTCTTTTGAGTTGGGGATACATCTAGGGAAGCCCAGCACTCTGGATAACCCACAATGCTAGAAAATGAGCAACTGTACCCAGTCCCCTCCCCCAACACATCTTCCTTCTTAAAAATGCCCTGAGCTTCGTTCCTTGTCTCCAAATATGTCAAGATAGCGTATTAATTTCGGCAAGCGATGCTGAGTCATTTTGAATGATTAAGTGCAGAGAAATGTCAACTGTCCAAGCGTCTGCGGTAAAAGGAATTGGATTAGATGTCACTTGGTATTTTGGAAGAAAATTATTTACTGCCCAGGAGAATTTTATGTGTATGTAGCCTACTTTAGGATGCCCAGAGTCTGCCAGTGTGGAGCTTTCCAGTAAATGCTAACAGTCTCCTTGGCACTCTTATGGTGTCAGGGAAAGGGGTAGCAGAAAGGGACCGGGTGTCCCACTACTTCTGGTCTGATGAGCTTTAATCCATGTCAGCACCTACGCACACCCAGCCATGGGCTCAGGCCTTCAAAGTGCATTTGCAGGTGAGCTGTGAACCTTGTGTGTTTGCCCTGCTTTCAAATCCAATCTGATATGCGCACGTATGTATCCATTAACGGGTTAAAGTGGTATTTTTCTGAAGGGAGGAAATGGGGGAGACACGAATGGAGGGGGCACACACTCACACACTCTCTGAGCATATATACACATGCCTACCACACATACATAATGAGTATGGGATACACTGTCTTTACTGGCTGGTTTGGTATTCAACTTGACACAAGCTGGAGTTATCACAGAGAAAGGAGCCTCCCTCGAGGAAATGCCTCCATGAGATCCAGCTGTAAGGCATTTTCTCAATTAGTGATCTAGGGAGGAGGGTCCAGCCCATGGTAAGTGGTGCCATTCCTGGGCTGATGGTCTCGGGTTCTATAAGAGAGCAATCTGAGCAAACGAGGGGAACCAAGCCAATAAGTAACATCCCTTCATGACCTCTGCATCAGGTCCTGCCTCAGGTTCCAGCCCTCTTTGAGTTCCTGTCCTGACTTGCTCCAATGATGGATTGTGATCTGGAAGTGTAGCCTAATAAACCTTTCCTCCCTAACTTGCTTTCTGGACATGGTGTTTTGTCCCAGACATAAAACCCTGACTTAAGACACCACTGTTGCCGGGCAGTGGTGGTGCACGCCTTTAATCCCAGCACTTGGGAGGCAGAGGCAGGCGGATTTCTGAGTTCGAGGCCAGCCTGGTCTACAGAGTGTGTTCTAGGACAGCCAGGACTACACAGAGAAACCCTGTCTCAAAAAATCAAAAAAAAAAAAAAAAAAAAAAAAAAAAGACACCACTGTTGTGTAGCGATTTTCTCCACAGGGAAACATCCCATCCTAGAGGGATGGAAGGAAGAGACTCATGAGACCCAGGAAGCAAAACGATTCTCAAATCTTAGGAAAGTCCTGAAACTAACAAGACTCACAGGGGGTGGTCTGATGCTTTGACTGGGAATCTGCATATCTCTCATCCACCGATGCAAGGGAACCTGGGTGGGGGCTGGTGGTGCAGTCCACCCAGAGCTTAAAGCGGGGTAGTAGAAACAACATGCTACAAGGGCCATCAAGGTGTGCAATCAGTAATAACTGCCAAGGAGACTAAGAGACTCAACTCTCTTACACTCCAGGGCATCTGGAGCTCCAGGGGCAGGCTGTGTGGGTCATTATCCAGGCTGGGTACAGCTGCCCTTGACACACTATACTTCTGTAAGTAGCCCTATCCATCCTATATGTAACTTCTCCATGCTCTGTAAGTAACCTCTATAAACTCACTGGTCTGCCAGGATGGACTTTGGTGGGATCATTACTCCAGTCTGTTATTGGTTTCTTAGAATAGATATTTGTGCCTGTCCCCCCAGGAAAAGTCAACATGGCAGTCACCCTGTACAAACTATATATATACATAATACAGAACACATATTGTACCATATGTACCTAACACATGCCGCACACAAAATCACATTCTACACACCACATATTGTACCCACAACTTACCTTGGTCACACAGAACATTCAAACTATGTACCACCACCACCACCACACACACACACACACACACACACACACACACACACACACAGAGTGTCTGCACTGACTAATTCTAGAGCAACCACTGAGCCAGATTCTTCAAAACATGCTGTTCTGTCTACATGACTGATGCTTTACAAGTCTATGGCCTGGTCCCTGAGAAGAGGGCAGGGCTTTGTTTAGTGAACTGTAGCCAAGAAAAAGAACTTGGCCCAGTTAATAAAATAATCCACGGAGATGAATTGCCAGGGTCTCAATGTCGCTGTGTAACTGGAGGAAATAATTTGCTAGTTAGAAAGGCATCTTCCATTATTACACAGGCCATGTGACCTAGTGGTAATGTTTAATGCCATCATAAGGAAACAACAAAATGTTTTTTTTCTATCATTATTTCTAATGAAAGACCATGAGGTGCGTGTGTGTGCATGTGTATATGTATATTAGTACACATACATTTATGTGCATGTATGTGCGTACACTTGTATGTGCAGGTATATGTGTGTACAGATGTGATAGAATGGAGCATTCATGTGTTTGGAAATTTATTTAACAAAGTGACAGTGACAGGCCAGCAATTCCAGTCTGTGAGACATTAGGACGATGACAGTTAAAAATAATGTATGGTAGCTGGACTGTAGGTATTAAGTACACACACACACGCATGGTTCACATGTGAAGTAACCTATTAATGATGAAACTGCATAAATCATCTCTAACAAACATGCATGCCAAGATAGCACAATGTCAGCCTCCAGCTACGTCCAATTTTAGTTTGTCCATTACTCCTCTAAGAAGATAAGGATACAGTAACATACCACAGGTGACTTCTTACTTTTATTTTTGGTGTCTCCCTTTGCCTGTGAGGACGGCTCAGTTTTAATGTGAAAATATTAAAATGTATCAATAACTTTTATGTCCGTTAAAATAACAGCAGGTATGGTTTGTGATGGAAAACCTTGGTCTTTCAGATGCCAGGTTCACCCGTTTTCAGCGCCGAGTCAAAACAAAACTTTCTGCTCAGGAGCGCAGTGCACAGGCAAGCAGGCAGTGTCCACATTCTCCCATCGGAGGTCCCAGCGGCTCCATGCCCGACACTCCAGTCTTTTCTTGGCAAAAGAATTCACCATGTACAGCATCTTCCCCACCCCTGCTACTTTTCTTTCTTTCCTCTTTTTCCTCTTTCCTCTTTTCTCCTTCCCTCCCTCCCTTTCTCTCCCCCTCCCTCCCACTCTTTTTTCTTTCTTCCCTTCCTTCTTCCATTCCTCTTATAGGATCTCACAGATCCTAGGCTGGTCGTGAACTCCACAGCCAGCAGAGGATGGCCCTGCATTTCTCACCCTCCTGATGCTCTTCCATGCTGGGATGGCAGGCATACCCTGCCCTACCTGGTTTTGGTGTTGCTGGGAATCGAACCTAGGCCCCTGCGCATAGCAGGCAAGGATTCTGCCAACTGTGCTACACCCCCAGCTCACCATAACTTAAAGTGAGGCTAGGGAACCCATGGGAGGGGAGTCTTCTGCAGGCCTCCTTAGGTGATAGCTTCTGCCCAGTCCTGGCATCCAGCTGTGTGCCCGCTGAGCAAATGCTGCAGAGGAGGGGGATCTGCCAGCTCCCTCTCAGTCAGTGCTTGACCTGCTGACACGGGGCTTTTCATACCCACTGACACTTCCATTTTCTGAAGTGAAGATGCTTCTATCTCCTCACTGCTCACTTCACTGCCCAGCCCAGGCTGCAGAGACAGGGGACAGGGGGCTGTGGCCGAGCGCCTTCAGCATGGGCAGTGTGGTCATGTGGTTTGTGGTTGGTCTAGAAGATGTGACATTTTAGATGACAAAGAGTGGGACAGATAAACGGATCAGAATAGCATGGGCTTCACTCAGGCAAATAATCTATATCCTTCCTGGGTATTTTTAAAACCCACACTTGGGGGAAAGGGGCTCCAGGGAGGGGTCAGGCCAACCTTCTTCTCTAGAGTCTTTAAGACTCTTGAGCCTCCTGCCAATCTCATGAAACTCCTATAACACCCACAACTCTGCTTCTAGCCTACAAACATCCTCAAGTTCTGCTCTCTGTCTTGAAGGTGTTGGGTGGCAGAGGAGACAGGGGAAAATGCTTTCAATACCAGCAGTGCTAACGTAAGCTCAAATGTGCCCCGAGGGTTGTTTTCACGCAGTGGTTAAGCCCCACGTTTACAAGCTGGTTGGCTTTGGGGCAAGTTACTTCTCCTCTCTGTTCCTGGTGCTCATTTTAGCACAGGGAGACATCATTGGATAACCTTCTGCATGGGGAGGTGTCATGAAATTCCATCAAGATTCTAAGCATGTTAGAACAATGACCAAGCAAAGCAGAGGATGGGGCAAGTCTCAACATTTCTCTCCGTTCCTCTCTGCTACCGCCAAGAGGGGTTGGCTGAAGCTGCTGTAATTACCAGGAGCTCTCCTCAGGGGGAGCGGGGTGGGGGGGCTTATTAGCTGTATGGATGCCCAAGACTAGTGTAGGATGCAAGAGGCAGGCTGCTGGGGAGAAGAAAGAGGACAGGCTCCAGGCACCTCTATGCCGTCAGGGTGCTAGAGGCAGGAGAGGGCAGGCTCTCTGCCTCTCTCGTCTGATCTCTGGCCAGAAGCGTCATTATAAGATGGACTTTTTGCACACAGCTTAGAAGAGCTAAGCCAACCAAAGCCTCCTCCCAAACAGAGATGCCCCGGTGTAGGTAAAGCTTCAGCCACAGAAGCAGCTGCAGCTCAGCTTCAGGCCTCTGTCACTGAAGCCAGGCAGATGGCTGTCTTGTTCTGTGAGCTGTCAGTCTAGTTGTTTCCACTAATACAGAGTTTGAATGCTAGTCAGCTTTTAAATATTTTTCTTTCTGTTACTTGAAGCAAAGTTTTTAAAAAAATGAAAAAAAAAAAAAGGATTTAACATGGGCTGTTCCAAAGTTGGTTAAAGGCACATTCCATGTGGGAAGCCACTGGTAATTCTGGCGCAGAGAAGCAGAGGATGAGGCCTGGCTGGAAGGGGACATGCTAGGCAGGCTGTGGCTAACCACACAAGCTAGCCAAAGGGAGCCAGCAGCTGGCACCTGAGACACTGGTGCCAGTATAACTCAGCCCCACTGACCACTGAAGGTCAGAGCAGTGTTCTGGGCTGCCCAATTTGCATTTGGCATTCCTTGGCTCAGATCTTTGATCTTAGAGCAGTGACATAGATTAACCATCCTCGCTTCTCCTACCCAGACACCTTTGTTAGGACACAGGAGATTATACTTGCATTTATCTGAGCTCTTCCATGGAAAGAGCCACAGCCACATTGCTGGATCCTGGAGGCCCACAATTGCTGAGTGTATTTTCCATTGACAGATCATGAAGTCAGTGGGTGTTTCATGGGCCATTAATAATGCACAAGGCAAAGGCAATCCAGTGTGCCCACGGCAAAGCAGCAATTCTGTGGCCTTGCATTGTTGAGTGTGTATTTGCACATGTGTGTGTATATGAATGTGTGCATGTGTGAATATGTATGCATGTGTATATGTGCATATGTATATGTGTACATGCATGGATATGTATGCATGTTTCTGTGTGCATCTGTACATGTGTACATGCAGGTGTTTATGTGTACATGTACACAGATGGATGTGTGTGAATGTGTGTGTCTGTGCATGTATGTGTATGTGTATCTATATGTGTGTACACACATGTCTGGATCTATCTATCTATCTATCTATCTATCTATCTATCTATCTATCTATCTATCTTCATTTGTCTGTGTATATGCATCTGTGAATGTGTGAGTGCCTGTTTGTATACATGCATATGTGTATAGATGTGCATATGTGTATATTGTATGCATATATTTTCTGCCATAATTGTGTTTTCTGCCACTGGGTCCTTAAACACCTGACTCTCAACGTGGTGAGTCAGTGGCCTTTTCTCTTCTCTGGTCCTAAGTAAGTAGAGATGAGCTGAATTGCTAGGCTCTCCAAGTCCCAGAGCCTGTATGCTCAGTGTTAAAGGCTCAGAGATGAAGTTGTAGATTCTGGCTTAGCCTGCTTTCTTAAAGGATTAATCACAACATAGCCTTTGCCAAGCATCTACCCTACACAGAACATTCGGTATGTTATCTCATAACCAGGGCTTCAACGTTGGGCTGAAGGTACCCAGTCAGATTGGAGAGTGACTGCTTCAGGCCTCCTCTGTGCCCAGGTCCTGTGCATCTGCTGTAGGTGTTTCTGGATAACCTTTCTGCCTTTCTGCCGAGTGCTACTTGGGTGCAACTGTTGCTTCAATGGCTGTGAGGAGATAGCTTCATGGTGGATAGCTTGGAGCCTTGCTACCCTGTCCTCTTCATGCTTCCCCGGTCTTCTTGTCACTCAGGACCGTGGCTCTTCTTGGAAGTCCTCTAAAGATTATCTTGGCTCTGTCTACCCTTTTTTGTTTGTTTGTTTGTTGGAGACAGTGTTTCTTACAGCCAGGCAGGCCTTGAATGCACTAGACTGTTAAGGATGCCCTTGGACTCCTGATCCTCCTGTCTCCACCTCCCGACTGTTGGCATTACAATCATGCATCACCATTCTCTGGTAAAGTGGTAAAGGTATAGCTAGGAGTAGCCTTAGACTCATTATCCTCTGCCTCCTCCATCCCCCTCAGACTTTGCTACCCCAGGGTACCATCACAAGGGATCTGCTTCTTTCATTGGCCTGGAGATATCTTAGGGTTAGTTCTCATACAAAGTTCACAAGCTTATCAGCTCTACAAATGGCCGAAGCTGGCCTGGCTGGTAGGCTTATGTGTACAGCTCCATGTCTCTGATGCTGAGGCACAATGGCCCCCTACACGCCCAGGCTGGGCCATAGTGGTTTTCCACATGGCCGGGCTGGGGCAGACTCAGAGGTCTGAAATCAGTGGTTTCTCCCTGGGTACCGTTCTGACTGACAGATGGCTGCAGAGCTGCCAGAAGCCTGAGGCAGAACTGTGGGCAGGAGCATCTTCAGGGAGATGTGGGTCTTAGTAAAGGCACCTCAGCACCTTCCAAAATCCTTTTTCGCCTACCTTCTGGGTTCCCTCTGTTCTGCCAGGCTCCCTCCACCCACCCATGAGTGATTTCCAGACTGGAAACTTGCATCTCTATACTACAAGGTATATACCCGAAGGAGACTGTTGTCTGCCTGACTCCAAGCCTGCCTTGGATCACTGCTTCATGGGGTGCATCTTGTTCTCTGATGCCTGTGTGTGCACTGTGTTTCCTGGCTCTCAGCTTTCTCTTTACCCTAGTCCTTCGCTTGGCAACATGGGTGAGTCAAGCCGTTTTCAATGGGAAAGAGTTACTTATCTTTCTTTTTCATTAGCTATGGTTCTGTCTATTGGCATCACAAGCATGGTACAGTCCCAATGGTTAGGTTTTTGTCTGCAAGTTTATTTTTAACGCCCTTTGATCTGTGTGCATTGAGTGCTTCTGGCTCCTTGTTTGTATCTGATTTCTTCTTGAAAAATTTGAATCTTTCCTTTGGCTACTTGACTGGTTTATTTAGAAAAAGGACATAAGCCTTAATTTCTGTCTCTTTAAAAATTAGCTTTATATTTAATTATGTGTATGTGTGGGGGAGGGTGCAGTGTGAGCACAGGAGTGCAGCGCTCACAGAGACCAGAAGAGGGCGAAAGATACCCTGCCCCAGTTGGAATTACTGGTAGTTGCAAGCTGCCCGGCATGGATGCTGGGAACTGAATGCTGAGCCTCTGCAAGAACAACAAGCGTCGTTACATGTTGAGCTACCTCTCTAGCCTTCTCAGTTTCATGAGTTGTGGCTGTTGAGCAAGGCTTCCTGACTATTGACATGACGAAAGGACCTCAGAATTCTGCCATGTCCTCTCCTGATCCTGTAATTTAATCACAAGGCTTACTCTTGTCTGAGCTGTGTTTGTAATGTGTGGATATCTTCCTGGAACCATAGTTCCTGAGCGCTGCAGCACATGCTCCGTTGTTCCTGTTCTCTTCCTAGCTGGCCTGGCTTTGCCTCTCCAAGAAGGGTTCGTCCCTGCTTGTATTTGAATTTGTGTGTGAAAATAACATCTGTTTCACCACTTCCTCTTTGTGAGTTGAGGGCAGGTGTCTGGAGCAACACTCTGGTTCCAAAGCGAAGGCCCACCCAACATCTGTGCGACCTCTCCCAACTGAATCCACAATACCGTGTCCAGATAAAACCCGACTGAGTCACTACCTTATCCGGGGTGTGGGGATGGGTAATCCTGGTCATTGGTCAACTTGATTGGACTGAGAAGCACCTAGAAAACAAGAAACTCTGGGCGTCCCTATATATCCTTGAAGCAGGGACTTAAGTATCTCTGTATTGGTAGACACTTTGTTGTTCATGGGGAACCCCACCCCCAAATGTGGGTAGAACCATCCCCTAGACCCACATGAAATAAAACAGGAAAGCAGGAGTGAGCCCCGGAGGGTGCAGGCATTACCCCTTGCTGCTTCCTGTCTAACCGGAAGTGAGATGTTCTTCAATGCCTTGGTTGCCCGGATGGACTGTGGAATACATCTTCTTTTAAGTTGTCTCGTTAAACATTGTGTCGTAGAGATGGAAGACCAAACTATCACAGTTCGAAACAGCTCATCCTTACACAAGGCGGTCAGGTGAGGCTTGCTATATTCACGTGCGTGCGTGCGTGTGTGTGTGTGTGTGTGTGTGTGTGTGTGTGTGTGCGCGCGCGCGCGCGTGCGCGTGCATGTTACTTGTCTTATTGCTATGACAAAATACCAGAGGAAAGCAGCTGAAGGAAGGGTTCCTTTTGGCTCATAGCTCCCCAGTATAGTCCACCATGGTGAAGAATGTGTGATAGCAGGCCTGTGAGGCAGCTGGTCACATTGGGTCTGTAGTGAGGAAGCAGGAAGAGATGGATGCTGGCGGAGAGTTCACTTTCTCCTTTTTACTCAGCACAGGACCCCATGCTACCCACATTCATGGTGGGGTCTTTCCAACTTCATCTACAGATACACACAGAGGTTTGTTTCCATGGTGACTCTAAATCCCATCTACTTGCCAATCAAGGTTAACCATCACAGATGCCTATGTCCCTGACTATGTTTCTACCTATACTTCAGGTGGACCTGAATAACCTCACATGAGGTAGGGACAAGGAACTCCCCAGGTGACAGAGAACAGATGCCAGTTTTAGCATTGTGGAGCTTGGATAAACTGTAAAGATTGAAAGGAGCGTGCCAGTGTGGTGCCTCCTTCTAACTGGAACACATAATATCCAAGGGGGATCAGGATAAGGCATCCAGAACCCTCATTAGACTTAAAAGCATCCAGTGTGGTTGGACTGAGCCCAAGGGGATAATTAAAAATACAGAATTAGGGCTAGCCCCCTTTATTCTCAGCAAAGAGACTCACCCCAGAAACCATTTGGCTGTAGCCACTGTCCTCTACAAACCAACCTTGAGAACTGTCACGGACACAACATATGCCACTCAAAACTGAGCACACTGGCCCCAGCATAGGACATTTGTGCAGAATAAGCTGCTCCTGTCCCTTCCCTAGGCATTGCCCTCTGCCAAAGAGAGGCACTTTGCCTGAGATGACATCCCAAGAACAGAGGAAACACACATGCAGAAGTAGCTCCTTTGCCACAATGTGGGCCAGCTCTGGTTGGCCAGCCCAGTTTGAGAGATCTTACTGTGGAGCCAGTGAACTTAAGATGAAACTCAAAGAGACCTCTTTGTTTTCTTCTCCCTATCTGGAGGAAGCCTTTGTGTCTCTCCCTGATGCACTGAGCTCTCTGCTAAGCAGAGCTCATGCTTTGGCTTGCAAGGCCTGGCTCCTCCCCGGATAGTGGAATGAAAATGGACACAGTTGTTCTGGGCAAAGGCACACCAGGGCTCATCTGGAAGGATTGGGAAGAGCAGTGATGTTTTCTGAGAAGCAGAATCCTCAACTCGTATGTGGTAAAACCTTAGCATTGGAGGGCTGCGGGGACAGCTGCCAGCTACCGTGATGCTGTGAGAATCTGTTGAGTTCTTCCTTCCAGACACATCACCAGGGCATGAGAGAGCCTCTGCCCTGAGCACATTCTCTCAAGATGGTATCTTGCAACATTTCTGTTTGTTTGTATTTTTTTAGGGAGATATGCTAATGTGTATCTGTGGAGAGATATAGTTCTGAAAAGATGAACTTGTATTCAATGTATTTAAAATTTTGCTGTGCATCAGGAACACTGGAGGTTGTTGGCTATGAATGCTGTAGCCGGCCTCAGAGTCTGTTTCAATGTATCTGAGGAGAAGCTACAATGTGCTCACTTACCTACCTACTTTCCTCTCTCCCTCCCTTCCTCCCTCCCTCCCTCTTTTCAGTCCTGCTACTGTAGCCCCTAGGATCTCACATAGCATGGGCTGACTTCAAACTCAGTATGTGACCAAAATAACCTTGAACTTTTGATCCTCCTGCCGCCAGCACTCCAGTGCTGGGTTGAGAGGTACACACAAGCATGCCCCATTTATGTAGGGCTGGGATGGAACTTTGTGCGTGTGGTGAACACTTGGCCACAGCGGAAGCCCTGCACGTATAATTAGAACAATTTCCCATAGTTCCTGAGGCTGCTGGCACTGAAAACCCCATCTTAGGAAAAAGTTATAAAAAGAGGGCAGACTTCTGGAGAACAGCATCAGACTTACATTGTCTCTAGACCCACAAGTGTCCCTGTTCAGCAGCTCATGGCTCTTCTCTCCTCAGCAGTTTATGCCCTCTCATTAGAGTTGAGCATCACTTCTTGCTGGTAATTACCAGCATGCTATAGACCCAGGGGTCAGTTGATAGCCCTCATACAGACTAGTGCAGAGTCGTTTGTACAGAAATCAAAGATGGCCAGCAGAGGGCGATAGTGGTACTGAGGTGCCTCAGAGGAGGCCTTCGTCGGCCCAGATTTCTGGAGGGGACTGTACCTGCCCAGAGTCCTCCTTAACTCAAGCCATGCATGTTTGGTTGTGGGGAGAAACTGTGCCTTCTGAAAACTTGAGCATTGGCTAAGGGTAAGTCCTAAGTTGTAAGAGCAAAATGGAGGAGGAGGAGGAAGATGAAGAGGAGGAGGAGGATGAAGAGAAGGAGGAAGAGGAGGATGAAGAGGAGGAGGTATAGAACCATTTTCATATCTACCCCAACACTCTGCAGCAATCTTTGAAGAAGGGTGGGGCTTTCTCAAAATCTTGACACCGTATTGGTAGGCTATACCATTTTTCCTTTGCACATGTGAGAGAGGAACTGTTTCTTCCTCCCCAGCATAGAGAAGCCACCATCACCTGTTATCTGGTTCTGCATCATGGTGGAACATCCCTTCCATAGACCCCCTGCTCTAAGCACCAGTCCCATTACCACAAATCCTATCTCAGACTTAATTAAGTCACAGATTCTATATTCATGGCATTTAATGAAGAGAGAGAGAGAGAGAGAGAGAGAGAGAGAGAGAGAGAGAGAAAGAGAGAGAGAGAGAGAGAGAGAGAATCCTTTTCTTTCCACTCTTTCCAGTAATTCTGATGCTTGTGACTGTTGCAAGAAGTCTATTGCTGGAAGCTTCTCCTCTCAAAGGAAGGGCATTATGGGGTGTGTGTGAGGGTATCTCAATTAAAGGGGGATTCTGAGGGTGAAGTTCCAAGGTAGGGCCATGTTATTCAAATGAACGTTGGGGTGATGTGGTACAATGGTTTAGACCTGCACCTGCATATGCCCTTTTTTGTTTGTTTGTTTTTGTTTTTAAACTTAGCATGCTGGACTGGAGTCTTGGATTAAGATATTTACAGCTGCCCTGATAACCAGAATATATAGACGGAGAAGGGAAAGGGGCCAGAAGCAAAGGGGACAGACCCTTAGGAGAGCATCGGAGGAAGTGACAGGGTGTCAGAGCCAGCAGCATGGGGTAAGGCAATGCTTTGCTACGTTCTGCCTCTGGCCACAGCCGCCCCCCCCCCCAGCTTCCTGGTAAACTCTCTGCAGGAAAGAATTTTTGGACAGACCATCAGGAAGAGGAGGTCTGTCTGTCTGTCTGTTAAGCATTTTAGACAAATGTAAGAACAAGAATTAGCGGGAAGGCATGAGGCACACCCTAGAGCAGCAGGATGGGCTGCTCGGGAGAGAGCCGCTATGCTGTGTCTTTGCAGTTGCTACATGTGCCACTTTCGGTGGCTTCTGAAGCTACACCTCAAGGCTTGCTAAGAAACTCATATAAGATCCCAGGAAGGCTCTGAGGTGCCAGATAGGATCTCTCCTGGAGGGTAAAACTCCATCTCACAGCATCACAGGGAAACCGGAGGCTTTGACTGTTAACAAAGGTGTACTTGTGTCTGTTAGGTCCCTGGAGGAATCTGAGGGAAGATGAAGACTGCATACAAGGGCAAGCAGGTTTGGGCCTGACATGGTTCACTGCGGTTGTAATGCTCTTCTCTGTAGAACAGGAATATGGTTGCTATGTTGGCAACCTTAGCAGCAAAGGTTCTTCACTATGCAATGCTGGCATTTCTGATTCTCAGCTGACAGGAATCTTAGACTAGCTGCTAGGAGGAGGGGCTCATGACAAGTGACAGAGAGGCTAGGAAAATCATTTTAGTTGTTCCTTCTTAAGCTGGGGGCATCCGGAGCCCCTGTGCCAGACTCTTAGAGAAAATGGTGATATGGCTGAACACAGGGCTCTGCAGAAAGATCCCTGCTCCAGCTTCCGGAGTGGAGCAGGCGTTGGCCTTCAGTGTTTCTCCCTCTTTGGTCTTTCCACTCTAATGCTTACATCTGAGGTTTCACTTCATCATTTAGCCCGTGTTTTAGTTGTCATGGCAAGCAGGAACCTAGCTTGTTAGCCTGGGTGTTTTTCTCAGTTTTTAGACTTAGCAGCAGCGTGGTCAACATAAAGATTTACTCTTCTGGGTTAGTTTCCCCATTATCACAAAGATCTATCTATCTATCTATCTATCTATCTATCTATCTATCTATCTATCTATCTATCTTCCTTCCTTAGTGTGTGTGTGCACACAAGCAGGTAAGACATGTAGAGGCCACAGAGGTCAACCAATAGTTTTGTACCTCAGGTGTGTCAAACATTTTCTTTTAAAACATAAGATCTCTCATTGATCTGGAACACACCAATTTGTCCAGGATGGCTGAATGAGGATGCTCCTGTTGTTATGGTGTTGAGAACAAGGAGTTAACACCAAACTGTGGCAAGGTAAAAACTTATTTTTATGGCCAGTCCAAACTTAGAACAGGAGGCTTTTTTAAAAAAAATAGCAATGGAGCCAGTTATTACAAAGCAGAACATTGCAGTTGTTTTTATCATCATAGGACAAGAACATACTGTGGATTTGTAGTCAGTTATTAGAACATAGCATGGGACATTTTATGGTCAGTGGAAGTGGAAACTTTTGGTTTCTTTGGAAAGTCATGCCAGTTGGTGTTTTGCTGGGGGCACACAGATGAAAAGGTGTTTTACTAAAGCAGCCATGTGAAAGACTGTTTTCCTGAAGCAGACACAGGTGAAAGGATGTTTTGCTATAGCAGACATAGGAGAAAAGATACACAATGTTCAGAAGGAATATAAATGTGACCCCACAGACAGTTGGACCTTGAGCACTGGTTTGCTCTGTTCTGCCTTGCTGTTCTTCGCTAACAACAAGCACGTATTGGTTTGCCTTACACTGTGTTGCTGAGCCCCGCTTGATGTGGTGATGTCATAGAAAATTGCCAAAGAACTTCTTGAGAGGCCTCTAGCCCCTTGGTGAGCCTTGCACTTTCTTCTGCACTGAACTGCCCTTGCTGGTTTTTATGTAGTGTCTGCTGAGAGAACTGACTACAGCTGCTGGTTCGTATTCGGTGTTTGCTACTGGACTGAACTGCTGGATACCATGACAACAAAGATTGGACTCACCTCTCCCACCCCACAAGAACTCTTTCTAAATAGGTTGACTTCCCCTGTGTCCTCATAACTTTTCTCTTCCACTACCTCTGGTGGGTGGTAGGCTAGAAGGGAGGGAGAATCCTTATTAAAATAGGTTTAGAAAAAGACAGAGTCAGTCAATTCTTGGAACATATCATGAAACAATTTATGATGAATATATCACAAAGTTATAGAGGAAGAACAAGTTTAAAAAAAAAAAAGACAAGGTGGCCTTCATGTTAGGACATGATTAGAGAAAAACACACAGTTAGGGAACAGTATACAAATAAATCAAGTTCTAACATTATGTTTAACTAGGAAAAGGAAGAAAAAAAATGGAGCGAGCTGTCCCCTAATACTGTCTCTGGCTCTACAACTCTGGGATTACAAGAATGTCAAAATGTTAATTTTTTTTTTTTTTTTTGCATGCATGGGATCAAGCTCGGATTCTTGTGTGTGCTCCCCAAGTCCTGTAGCAACTGAGTCATCTCCACAGTCATACACAGACCTTCATAATGGAGAGACTGTGGACATGTGGACTTCCTGCTCACAGGCATATTCAAAGTAGGGCTACATTTGTGAAGGCCACTCTCAAATGGCCTTGTTAAAAATGGTCTACTCCCTTCTTATTTTAGTAGCCATAGCACTAAGGCCAGAGTCAAGCTGAACTAAGGAACAAAGATGTTATCTTAACTGTAAATAGTGAAAGCATATCTTAGGTAAGATTTCAAAACAAACAAACAAACAAACAAACATGTTTCCTGTGAATAGCAGGGCAGAGATTTGCTTTGCAAACCAACTTCAAAGGATTATATCCTCTGAAATTACAGGACTCCAGAACTTACCCAAACAGAAAAGTGACTATATTATAGCTTACAGAATCTGTAAGCTAAGCCTAATTTAGAAGATACAGGCCCCATTTTGTAATTCTTTTACCACATCACCAAAGGACAAAGATAAGGATAAAAAAAGAAAAAAAGAGTTTCCTCCAGCCATAGAGTGCAAGTATGATATAGGTAGATGTTCCTGTCCAGCGCTTACAAAATGTCAGTACAGCATATTCTCTCTCTCTCTCTCTCTCTCTCTCTCTCTCTCTCTCTCTCTCTCTCTCTCTCTCTCTCTCTCTCTCTCTCTCTGTTAATTCTTTGAAATGGTCATGAAAAGCTGCTGAGCAGCGTGGTCCCCCAAGCTTACCCAAAGAGGTGATGTCAGAGCCCTGTCCTGTTAAAACGCTTGAATTCTTGTAGTATGGTTGCCTTTCAGGCAGGGAATTTCTTGGCACCTCTAAGTGACAGGCTGTCTTGTGATTTAGCACATGTGACTACTATTGTCGACTTGACAGAATCTAGAGTCACCTGGAGACGGGCCTCAGGCTTGTGGGAGGAGAGATTATCTTGATTACTTAAGTGTTGTGCAAAGGCCGGTCTTGACTGTGGGCTAGACCATTCCTGGGTACAGGATCCTGGACTATACAAATTGATCTCGGTAGCAGCGTGCTTCCACAGTCGTCTAAGTTCTGATTACCGATGCGATGTGATCAGCCATTTCAAGATTTTTTTTTTCCTGCTTTGCTTTTTTACTCTGAACTATGAGCCAGAGCAAACCCAGTTTTCCTTAGCTTGTTTTTGTCACAGCTACAGGAACAGAAACCTTGCCCAGTGACCAAGTCTTATTGCGTGGTAAGCAGTGATTAAGTACACTAGGGTAGGAGCATAGTTTTAAACACAGGAATCCACTGTCCTTTCAACGGAATGATTTTTGATTCATTTAATTTTCAGAAAATTCTAGTCTCTTGTCATCTATTCCAGAAGCTTTCGGTAGAGGGCAGCTGAAGGCTCCCGGTGAAAAGCAGGCCACCGCAACGAGCAACCACTGTGCTTGCAGGAGCTTGAGGAGGGTGGAGCCGGAGGCCGGGAGGCTAGAGCCAGAGAGCACCGCGTGGGAGGACTGCACAGGGCCAGGCGCGCGTGCGGGCGGTGCAGGGAGCGGTGCTGGAGGTTGTAAGGCTGTGCAGAGAGCTCGGGCGGGTGCATAAGGCAGAGAGGGGCAGACAGAGAGGGGCAGCACAGGGGGCAGGACGTTGCATTGGGCGTTGCACTGGAGGTGCAGGGCTCTGGACATTGCACTGGGGGTGCGGTGCACAGGGCGGTGCGGGGCGCAGGGCAGCTGACAGCGTCATCAGGCGGGAGCAGCGCGCACTCCGCCTCAGCAGCCACCGCATCGCGCTGCGCGCAGCGGGTCCCGGAGCTGCGCCTGGAGACCTGCGGCTCTGAGCCGGCTCTCCCCAGGTAAGCAAGCCACCACGGCTCTCGGCTGGAGCTGGATACAGCTCGCGGGTGCCCGGCGCTTTTGGCCAGTCCTGGGAGCCAGAGGAGCAGGATTACTCTCTGGGGCTGAAGATCAGTATGTATCCCAGGACTTGGAGAGGGGGACCAGCCAGCCTCATCCTGCATCCTTCCAGGAGGGGAGGGCGAGGACGAAGCCATAGCTCAGTTGGGAGAACGTTAGACTGAACACCTAACATTGCTTTGAAGGGGCAAAACCTCAGGGTCTTACCCAAGATTAGGGATCCCGTCCTAACAGGAGTTGCGGTTGGGGAAATTCTTTGACTGCAGGTATTCTAATGAATGCGGAAGATTCCATCGATTTAGGAAAAGTCTCCTAAAGAGGTACAGCTAGAGAAAGAAACATTCAGAGCCAAGAAGAAATGGCTAGGGGATTCCTGATGTTTGGATCCCAACCTCTAGACTTAACGCTCTGGAAAGGGACCCGCCCCAATGTCTCATTTCCTATTTTAAAGACCAGGCTTGGGATATCCACGGGACTCCCCTTCTTCTCCCGGTGGGAGCTCAGGCAAGTCTCAGCATCTAGTCCAGGCAGAAGAACGTGGGTCTCCATCAGAGGACAATGACAGCTGGCTGCCCAAGGGTTGGACTTCCCCACCCTGCTTTGCGATTCCATGTCCCAGTTCATATTCTTTGGGGTTGGGGGATCTTTGGAACTGGACACCACACATCTCGGTTGTTCCATGCCTTCAAAGGTGGAACACAGTATAACTTGGGTGGAGGAATCCGTGCCCAGCCAGCCTTGTTTAGGAATTCATTTCACATTTTGGTTCTTGTTAGCTTTTAATCGGGCCCCCGTGCATACTAGTTTATACTAGCAGAAGTTTTGTGATTTGCTTAAAAGAAAAAAAAACCCATAAAATATTATTTTAAATGACTATTTTCTAAGTAACAGCAAAAAAGCTGAAGTATTTTAGATCTCAGATCAGTCTAGATGTGTTCTTTCCCACTGGCATTTGGGTTCGAGGAGGTGGAGTGGGTGGTAGAGAAAAGGGAATAAAATTAGAATAAATTTAACAAATTTGTATGGGAATCATACTTTAAAAAAAGAAATTGTTGTTGCCTAAAATTGCAAACTATTCAGTTTTATCTGTGCCCTTCGAACTGGAGAGGGCCCTGAGCACAAGAAGACACAACACCCCCCGCACCCCCATCCCAAATATATCAGAGAAACAGAAGGTGGTACAGGTAGGAGGTCCGTTTGACTGAAGATTTTACATTTAGTGCAGGTGGCTGTCCCTGGAGAACCCAGGCAAGGAGCGGGGAGAGGCAGGGCTGACACAGACTGTAGCCAGGCTCCGAATCCTGTTCAGTTTTCTTGTGTTGGGGACCCGTGTGTAGGGCTTATACAGGAACCCCCAGAAGCTTTTTCATGAGTGCCTTAGCAGGGTGCTCTGGAGGCTTCAGACTCACAGTTTGAAAGGCAAGCTGGGCAGGGAGGGGACTCCAGCAGCTGGCTAGCAACCAGCCTTGTCAACAGAACTATTTCAGCCTGAGAAGGGCAGGCGGGGACCTTGCTACCGGCTTCCCATATGTGTCCCGTTTTCTACGGCACACGGCATTCTATACTTCCCTAGAAACAACTTATTCTAGCAACAAATGGTGGGCATCCGATGGGGACAGACAAAACCTCTGAAAAACTAATGGGGCTCTTTTTATCAAGAAAGAAATATACCTTCTTGTAGTCGAAAATATATTGTAGTCCAACCAAGGGATGGTTGACATGTTGAATTCAGTCAATGGCTTTAGATAAAAGGCATCGTGTGTCCAAGACGAATGCACCATGCTCTTGTACCAGGGAGTTTCTGTTTGACAGTGAGAGAATTTGGTTGCCTCCGCTGTGCTGAAAGTACTCAGCCAGCACTTCCTTCTCAACGAAGCTAACCAGTATCCCATTCTCTTTCGCAAGCCAGCTCCAACCTGCCTATTGATCATCCGTGCTTCTGGAGAGAGCACATTGGCCATGGACAGGTGTCCTTTTCAGGGCTAAACTGATTGCTATGACATTAATTGATTTGGGTAACGATTTTTCCAGGAAACAGCTGATCTATCAAAAGTGAAGATGATGGCTTTCCATGTTGTCAAAATTGCTCTGTGTGTGTGTGTGTGTGTGTGTGTGTGTGTGTACATGCAGGTACCCATGGGTGCATCTGGACACATGTGCACATGCTTGTGTACATCTGCACACATGTGCACACACATGTGCATTAATTAGAATGGTGACCAGAATCATTACCAAGGGTCTTCTTTGGTGGCATTCTTACTTAACCTAGAGCTCGGCGTTTGATTAAGTCTCTGGCCGATGAGTCCCAGGGACTCTCCTGACTCTGATGCCTCAGTAGCAGACATGAGCTGTTGTGCCTGGCTCTTTTATATGGATGCCATGGACATGAACTCAGGTTTATTTTCTTCCACGGCGAGTGCTATACTGACCAAGCCAACCAAGCTGTCTCTTCAGCCCTGGTGGCCTTTTAAAAGTTAAGTTTACAAATGCCTGCACACAGCAGGCAAGAACATAACATCATCTATTTGCTTCCAAATAATGCTTTAGTTTTTGATTACCCGGCAGGCAAGTTCTCTTCCTTGACCTGGTGAGACGTTTTTTGAAGGGATGGGAGCAGATGTCCCCTCTCTCTTCCTTGCTGTTGCTTCTGATGAAGCTCTGGAGAGAGATTTTGTACAGTCCTCACCCTGGGGCAGCAAGTGCTGTCCTGTAAACCAGTGCTGTCCAGTTGACACATGATAGGAGTGCTCCATGCATAATTCAGATTGGGTGATTAGTCACCTCAGAAGAGAAAGAGGAGCGGGGAAATCAATTTTAGTGTTTCCATATTTAACATTTCATATATTAAAACCCACCACTTAAAGGTATAGTCAGTATAAAAACACCAATACTCTTTTTTTTCCCTCTTTTTCTTTCCCCATACTAGATCTTAGACTCACAAGACATTTCAATACAGATCAGGTAGTCCGTGTGGCCAGGGGATGTTAAAAGCTAAAAGGGGCCCACGAAATGGCTTAGTGGATAAGGGTTACCACTACCAAGGCTATTGACTCAAGGTCAACCCTGAGACTTGCATGGTGGAAAAAGAGAACCAGTTCTTGCATGCTCTTTTCTGACCTCCAAACATTCACCTTCACACATCCCTCCACGTATACAAAATAAATTAAATGTAACAAAATATAAAATAATAAAAATAATAATGAAAGTTAAAATGTCAGGGTCCATGGCCAATTTAAGGCCATTACAAATAAACAAATGAGTCTCATTGATGTGAGACTGGGCTCTTCTTTCTTTGCAGAAATCTGAGCCTCTTCACTTCTCTCTGTGTGTGTGCATGGGCCAAGTGTGTATATATGTATGTGCCTGTGTGTATATATGCATACATGTATGCAGAGGCTAGAGGATCATGTCAGGAGTTCTTATTTATTGGCACAGAGTCTCTTGCTGAGCCTGGAGCTCACTGACTGACTAGATTAGCTGCTGTCAAACCCCAAGACTCCACCTGTCTCTACTTCTTCAGCACTGGGCTTACAAATGCGCACCACGTTCTGGCTTTCTATGACACTGGGCATCAAATTCAGGTCCTGTTTACACAACAGCCCTGTACTGACTGAGATGTCTACCCAGCTCTCTTATTTATTTCTTTGCCAGTAAATAAAGAGGACTAGCTCAAATAATTGCTCTGATTCTATGAGAATTAGCTGTCTGCATCCAGTCTTCCTGGAGAGTCTGCTGTTGCAGAATAGGCACCAATTTCTGTCCCAAGGTACTGGCCTGGATTTGCTTAAGTCAAGTTTCATATTCAAGTTCCTTTACTGAGAAAGTACCAGTAAACTCATGGGTAAGCTCGTGACCACTGGGCAAGCAGTGACATGCTATGTGGCTAGACATTCTTCTGTCTCTGACCTAGGCGTGCTGTCACCAGTCTGAATATTATCAGTGTTTAAAGCTGCTTGTTTTTATGCCGCCAGACAAGGCTTGTATGAAATGTAACTCTCCACACTTCACTAATGCAACCTGCTTGTAACTTGAAGCCAAGTCGTGAGTGACTTGAAAGGGAGGAAGGGTGTCAGGGTAGTTCTGCAGGCCAGTCAGGGTTGGAGAGGCACCTCCTGACGCCATTGGGTTCTCTGGCTCAGAATTCATCATGGCGGACTTTGAATGAGAACAGCGTTTTGTGTCAAAGGATTTCAGGCAAAAAAATTCTCAAGGCTAGTTAATGTCTGGCAAGGGACTATTTTTCTTAGAAAACGGGGACATTGGGGAACTTTCCACCAGGGCACATCCACACGTCCACACATCTGGATACCTACAAGTCCACATTTTTACACACTGGCACACCTACATATTCATACACTTCCACACAGACATCCACATACCAGGAGTCTTACACAAACACACACACACACACACACACACACACACACACACATGTACACAGACAAAGACACACATACAACCACACACTCACATATTCAAAATATCTACACACCCACACCCATGTACACACACACACACACACACAAACAAACACACATTCAAAATATCTGTGCACACATGCACACATGCGCACACACACACATACACACACACTCATAAAAGCACATACCACACTTCTTTCTTTAATGTCTCCAGAGGAGTAGGGTTCAGACATGCATTAAAACTCTAAGAATCCTTTGGGGATTCTTGCCTGTTATCCTTAGGTTTCCAGGTATTTGTATGTGTGTTTGATGCTGGGATTGAACTCAGGGCCTCCAGCTGATTTCTTATTGTAACAGCTTTGAAGCATTTGAGTTCAGGGTCAGAGCCCATGCCTCTGCATTCAGGGCAAAGCTAGGTAGAATCCACTCAGCTCTCTATAGTATTCAAATCCAACCCTTCAGAACAGTCCAGCTCAAGGTTGGACCTCCATAAACATAGAATCACTTTCCCCACGTGACAACCTAGCCTGGACTGTCCCACATGCATGCACCTGAAATCAGTAAGCTACCTTCTTGTCTCCTCACTAGTGAAATGGTGCCCAAGAGTTAAAGAGCAGCAGCTATAACATACCCCTATTGCTCAGTGGCTTGGCCAAGCATCTGGCTTCATTGTCTTGACCTTGGCCCCTCTCTCATAGGACCACTTTGGACTTCAATGGTGGTCATTAGATACAGAGAGCGGAAGGGAAGGTGGGGAGGAGGTGACCAGCGGATACTTGTTTTCTGATAGGAGCAAGGTGCTCCGGTGTGCCGTGGCTCAACAACCTCAGATGATAACAACTAACGGTGTGTTTCAAAAAGTAAGGAGAATTATCCAGCAGAGTTCTTACCCTAAGCCAATGTCTGAGGGGAGAAACATGCTTAGCATGATTTACAGGACACATACAAGTATCAGCATGCAGCATGCTACATCCTTAATATATGTCTGCATGTTTAGAACTGGTACTTTTTATATAAATTTCATTACAATTTTAAAAGGATGAGCTAGGGAGATAGCTTGGTCAGGAAGGTGCTTGCATCACAGGCACTGGGGTCTGTGTTTGAGTCTTAGGATGCAAGTAAAAAAAAAATGCAGTGTGGGCACATGGGCTTGCAGTCCCAGTACTGAGAAGATAGAGACCTGGGACTCACTGAACAGCCATTCTAATGTAATAGGCCAATGGGAGACCCAGTGTCAAAGGAATGGATAGCATTTCTGAGAGCGCTGTTTGGCTGCGATGTGCTCACAAGTGCAACTGTGCACATATTAACACACATACACCTCCACACACGCATACACTGCAAATTTAATTAAAGACAGTGAATGGGAGGAGGATGTGTGCGCTCCACAGGAATCCTGCATGGCCGAGGTAGTGAGGTCTGCATGAGTGCTTGCGAGCGAAGAGGAAGTGTGGAATTAAAGGAGAGCAGATACGGCTGGGTGACCTAGATTTGAAAAGCTTCTAAGTTACCTATATTATCATGATGAGCAAGCGTGGGTTTTTGTTTTGTGTTTTGATTCCCCAGGTGGGTTCACCTGGGAAGGCTATTCCGTTCTTTGAATGTCGGTCTGAATCCCTCCAAATACATGTGCGGCAAATTTCAGCAATTTTTAGGGAGGAGAAAATGAATCAGGGTTTTGGAACAAATATCTAAACATAATGCAAATGTAAATATGGGGGAGAATGCACAATAATCCCAGAGTAGGGAGGATTTTTCTAAACTGAGATACTAAAAAAAGATTTAAGTCAGAGTCATACAAATTCTGCATTTCTGCACAAATGCTACCAGCAACATCAAAGAATAGCTCTTTGTGACCTGTTTCAGGTGAGCCTGAGTTTTTAATTGGGTGGAGTTTGTAGCTTAGACTCATCAGAATCCCTTGAGGGGTTTGCTGGGCTCTTAGTTCTAAGACTTGGAGCTGAAATATAGTTTGTCGATAGAGTCCTTACCTCACCTGCAAGAGGCTCTGGGTTTGATTCTCACAACAGAGGGACAGACAGATAAACAGACAGACAGACGAACTCTGAGCCACTGATTCAGCAGATATGGTTCAGATCTGGCTGTTGTTGACTCCCATCAGCCATGAGGCCTTTGAGAGAAACTCATTGTGTATACCAGGTTGGCTTTGAACTCCCAAAGACCCACTTCAAGACACAAAAGATAATGCAGTGTCCTCCATTCATGCCAGGAGATGTCTGAGCAGAAGGTGAGATCGTATGGGGTCCAGAGATACAAACTCCAGCTGCTTCGAACAGGTGAAAATATGCTCGCTGTCTCTGGTCAGAGGTCACAGATCAGAAGGAGAACTGGTCACCCATCACACAGAACAGAGAATCCAACACCATTCTATATCAGGCAAGCTCGAGAAGTCAGCATTTGCATCCCAAGGAACATGTGAGGTGGAGAGAAACTGGTGGTGACTTTGGAGTGGAAAGTCCAAATGTAGTGAGGTTGAGATGGATTCTGTCAGTGGGTCTCAATATGAGGGTTGTGACACCTTTGGTAACCCTCTGTCTCCAAAGGCAATTTTATATTACAGTTCACAGGAGTAGCAAGATTTCAATTACGAAGTATCAATGAAATAGTTTGATGGTTGGGGCTCACTACAACACGGGGAGCTGTTATTAAAGGTTTATAGTATTACAAAGATGGAGAACCACTGGACTAAGTCCTTTAACCTAGAAGTTCTATGCATAAGAGATTTTTTTCCTCTACAGATAGGTTTAAAAAATGAGTTACTTTTGCAAAAAGGGCCTTATCTGAGTAAGAGACTCCCCAAAGCAGATTTCTGTGCAGCTGACAAAGAGCAAACTGTCTCTCTCAGTAGGCCAGCCCCGGACGGACTTCCTGGACACTGTGTTGAGATTTTTCTCTCTAACTTCCCACCCTCAAGGTTGATTTCTCTCTAACATAGACCACTGCATTGTTACCTCGCCACAGCAATAGACCTTAGTGTCTGCCCAAGGCTATCAACCTGCATGCTAAATGTTTCTTTTCCTCCCCAATTATACACTGGAAAGAGAGTGCCCTTGGCAACCAAGTCAGAACTCACATCAAACCAGTGTGAAGTGGTGAGCCTGTCCTGAGCATAGACCAGAAGATATTGGAGTTTTTCTGTCTTACGTGGCTTGCATTTCCTGACAGGTGGTAGCATTGTTTTTGCATTGGTAATGTTTGGGGAGATTTCAACAGTGACATTTAGAGACTCTTCTGTCCTGAAATTCTCATCTTTTAGAAACAGTTCTAGCCATTCCTGAGACTCCTAAATGGAAACGTAAGTCAAGCTTTAGGGCAAAGGCAGCTTGCTCCACAGCCCTGCTGAGACTGGCAAAGGGACTCAGACCTAGGAACTGTAGAAACTGAAAGAAAGTATGGGCCTGGGGCTGGTAAACTGGATCTGAGGATGCAAACATGAGGACCTGAGTTCAAATCCCCAAAACCCACTGAAAAGCAAGATGGTGCCACATGCCTGCAATACCAAATGTTCCTACGAGAAGATGGGAGAGTAGAAAAATTCCCAGAAGCTCACAGGCCAGCTAGGGTAGTGGTTAATAGCAAAGAGACACGGCTCAAACAAAGGAGGGAAATCAAGACTGACTTTTGAGGTTGTTGTGTGTGCCTGTATCCTTTCTCTGTCTGTCTGTCTGTCTCCCCCCCCCCCCCGTCCCTCCTCCATTATATAACCCTCTGCACACATACTGTATACAGGCATGCACATGCACACAAACTTTTTCTTTCTATACCATACAACCTCTGCACAAAACCATACACACACACACACACACACACACACACACACTAGCAGTCTTGTTCTTTTACACCCCCCCAATACTATATACATATATGCATATAGACAAGCGGCCCTCCACACTATGCACACAATGCTTTGGAACCCAGAGCTCCATGCTGAGTGGCTGCAGGCCTCCATTGGATTGCAAGTCTTACTGGATTCGCTGTCTGGACAGTGCCTGGGTATAACATTACATGACTGAAGCTTCTGCAACTAGTATCTTGTATGGTAGACAGTGCTTCTCCACAGATGACTTGTCTTGTTCAAAGCTGACCTCGTTTTTTCTGGTCCTGTGTCTTCTTTCTCCTCCTCCTCGTGCATTTACGCTCAGGTGAACTCGAGCTGAAGCACCCCGTTTTCATTAGGCAGCAAGTCACTGCTGCTGGGAATACACAGTCTTCCTTCATCCGGTGATGTGGCCACTGACAACACCCTCAGACTCTTGCTGAGTGTGTGCGAGTAGAGAGTAGCTGTGAATGCATGTTCGTGTCTGTGCTGGCGGGCATGCACGTGACAGTCGGCAGTCAAGTTCAGGTGTCATTCCTCAGGAGTTATATGCTTTGTTCTAGGAGACAGGGTCTCCCATTCAACCTGGGTCTGTTGATTCAGTGAGGCTGGCTGGCCTGTGAGCCCCAGGGATCTATCTCCCCAGGGATGCAATTACAAGAATTCCCCACAATACCATCACGCTGCATACGTGTGTGGATTCCAGGGCTAAGGCTCCGTTTCCTCAGGCCTGCACAGCATCCGCTTAACGACTTAACTTCACCTCTGCCCATCAATCACTAGTTGTTCTTGACCTCTGCACAGCACTAGCTGCTGCCGATGCCCCACTGTTTTCTGTCTTCACTCTGCACCTCCCTTGCTTCAGACCTTCTTTGTCCCTCTGTAGAGTGGTCAGGATCTCTTTGGCTATTCCTGAGATGTTGGTTGGGCCTTCTCTTGCTGCTGACAGTGTTCTCCCTATAGCATCAAAAAGGCTCCCACTACCTTCCTGTGCAAAACATCTGGCCTTGAACGAGATTAGACAGTGATCTTTCAACAGAGAGCCATTCGTGGGCCAGGGGACTAGCTCTGTTGTCTTGCTATGGTGGTAATGACATAGTCCCCTGCTATTGTAGCTCAGGGATCACCCAGGACTCACTCATGGGGCTGGAGAGATGGCTCTGCAATTAAAAGCATGCACTGTTCTTACAGATGACCCCAGCGTGTTTCCCAGCACTGACACGAGCAATTCACAACTGCCCATAACTCCAGTTCTAGGGGACTCTAACATTCCCTTCTGGCCTCCAAAGGTACCATTACTCATGTGCTCAGACATACAAATAATTTTTTAAAAAGAGGTATTAAAGGGGCTGGGGGTGGGGCACCCAGTTCACTAAAACACCTGTCACTACCACAGATTCATGAAAGGTGCCAGAGCAGGGACCATGGGGACTAGGGCAGAGTTCTGTGCCCAGGGATTGTTGCCCACAGCCAGCTGATTAATCCACCCTTCTCAGCTTGTTCTTTAGAAGCAGAGTGTAGATCCTTTCATGCCCCAAACAGACTGTTTGTACACACTTTCTGTGGGATGGCAATTCTCACCCCTTGGGGACCCAGCAGTAGCAATGAATAGAGCAGATAAAAAGCCCATGAACAGCTTTTATAAAGCATGGGTATAATCAAACTTCAAAACAGGGGAACTGTGCAGGAGGCCAGGAAGGCATGTGTGCTCCAGAGATGAGAAAGAGAAGGCCAAAGGCCATCAGGGGTAAGACTGGGCTGTAAAATGAGGCAGCTGGACCAGAGACATCCTCACTGAGAAAGCTGATCCATGAGCACAAGCCTGTAACCGACCAGGATGTGAGGCCCGTGGAAGTCTAGAGAAAGAGCAGTCTGAGTAGAGGGAACAGCCAGTAGGAGATTCCTGAGGCAGGAGTATGCTTGGTGTTATCAAGGGGGCAGTGGAAGCTTGTGTGGCTGGGAAGAAGTAAACTAGGAGCACAATGGTAGAAAATGGGTGTGTGTGGTGTACATAGTGTGTGTGTATGTGTGTGTGGTGTATATGTGTAGTGTATGTGTGAGTGGTGTATATGTGTAGTGTGTGTGTGTGTGTGTGTGTGTGTGTGTGCGGTGTGCATAGTGTGTGTGTATCTGTGTGTGTGATGTATATGTGTTGTGTATGTGTGGTGTGGGTGTGTGTGGTATGTATGTGTGTGTGGTGTATATGTGTAGTGTATGTGTGTGTGTTGTGTATATAGTGTGTACCTGTGTGTGGTGTGTGTGTATGTGTGTGTCGTGTAAGGCAAATCATCAGCTTGTACTTTCAAGACGACACCACAGGGGTTGGTTAAAGAGTGTAGCATAATGAATGTTCTGGAGCCCAAGAGCCACATGACACTGGCCATCTGGGTAACACCTTCTGAATGCCTGGTACCAGATCTGAGTGCTCACAGAGCCAGTAGCAGCAGTGGAGAGTGACCTGTGGGTGTGTCTGAGTATCTCCTGAAGGTGTTGCTAATGGGGTAGATGGGAGGCTTGTGGGCATCTGGGTATAAGGAAGACTCCAGGTTGCTCGTAGCAGGGAACTGGGAGGATCCTGTTGAAAGGAGCTGAGTGGTAGAGGATGCTGCAGGGGAGTCGGGAGTGGCTGTGTGGGAAGCTCGGCTTTGCTCGGGGAGGAGTCAAGGAAGCCATCCACGCCTCTGCCGCCTAGGGGAAAGGTCCTGGACACAGGTCGTGAGGTCTGTGGCTGTTGGTATAGGGGTGACATTAAAGTCAAGGGAACCTATGTGTTGGTGGAGTAGCTGTGAGCAACCAGGGCAGACACACAGCTCTGGACAAGCACACAGAGCTCTTCTCTTTCCTTCCCCAACCTGGCAGAGCTGTTCTAAGAATGGATTGGGATTGCTGGCATCTTATGGCGGGTGGGGGGTGGGGGGTGGAGATGGGGGTGCGGGTCTGGCTCCAGGCTTGCCCTGCACCTGCAGGGTCTTCAAGCTGGTTGTTTCAGTTTAAGTGGACCACTATGGCTTCCCTGTGTTAACCTGGTGGTTTCCCATTCTGTTCACGTTAAGACCTGATGGCTGGCCCACTCCCCCAAGTTTCCATAAGACCTGTCTGTTCCTGTTTGTGACTTTGCTGTCTGTCTTAGTTAGGGTTTTATCACTGTGAAGAGACGCCGAGGTCACAGAGACTCCTATAAAGGAAAACATTTCACTGGGGCTGGCTTATGACAGTTCAGAGGTTTAGTCCATTGTCATCACAGGGCAGGAGGTGTGTGTGTGGGGGGACGACGACATGGTGCTGGAGAGGAGCTGAGAATTCTACCTCTGGATCCCGCAAGAAGCAGGAAGAGGTTGCCATACTAGGCGTGGCTTGAGCATCTAAGACTCAAAGCCCGCCTCCAGTGACCACTTCCTCCAACAAGGCCACACCCACTCCAACAAGGTCATACCCCCCTAATTCTGCTGCTCCCAATGGGCCTATGGGGGAGGGGGGCATTTTCATTCAAGCCACACACTGACCTTGTGTGCTATAACCATGGGAGGGCTCCTCCTTGTATCCAGAGCCTGTAGTGCCAATGTCTGTGTCTGCTGCCCTGTGCTGGACAGCTCCCATCCCCCCCATAGGATGAGTGTTCTCTCTTGGAACATTGCTCAAACATCTCACTTACCCAGTCATACTGCAAGTTCTTCAAATGGAACGGGACACATTGCCTTGACATATCTTAACCGTGTGGCCCCACACTGATGGAAACCTTCCATTTGGAAGTGTTTTCTAACAATTGGATTTTCAAGTTTGTAATTGTGCCAATAGAGTTAAATCTGTCATTGTGGTTATCAGTTTATTTATTGTAAACCGTCTACTTATTTATTGTGTTTGCACTCTTGTGCATGCACAAGTCAAAGCACTATTTTTGGGGTGTTGGCTCTCCCCTACCATGTAGGGTTAAGGAATGAAACTCGGCTCTTAGTACTTGACAGTGGTAATGTTTATCTGCTGAGCAATCTCATTGAACCAGAAGGGAGATGTTTGTTCATTATATCCCCCATCTCTCTTTCTCTTTCCTTCCTCCCTTCTTTTCCTCCTTTTCTTCCTTTTTCTTTCCTCCTGCAAGCTCCAAGGACCTTCTCTGCCAGTGTTCTTACACAAGGCGGAATGGTGTCCTAACAAGAAACTGGGGAGGAGGATTCTCAACTGCACAGTCTCCCTTACCCATGCTTACAAACTTGAGAATCCATGGGGGCATTTTGCTCTTCAAGTTGCTTGAGAGAACAATGGGGATCTATAGATGCCTTGTGCCAGCCCTGCAGAGGATTTATACATGTATTTTTTGTCTATTTCATTTTCTTGAGACAGATAGTACAACACAGATTGGCTTTGAACTCCTGAATGTCCTACCTTTACCCACTTAGTACCAGAATCACAGATGTAAGCTACCACATTCTTTCTGTAACCACATTTAAACGATTTAAAAGACAGGAGTAAGCAAGATGGCTCAGAGATTAAAGATACTTCCTGCCAAACCCGATGACCTAAGTCCCATCCCAAGGGCCCAGAGAGTGAAGGAGAGAACTGACTCCCAAAAGTTGTCTTCCAATCCCCACATGAGCACCACAGCTCTCTCCCTCAGCATGCACAATAAATAAATAAATATTTAAAAACACAGAGGTGATATTGGTTTAAATAATATAGGTATAAAAATAAGGATGGAGGGTTATCATTTTAACATGTGATCAAGGTCAGAATCATGTGTGAGCTGTCCAAATCAAAAGCCTTCAAATCCAGTACTGCCTGGTTTGACAAAGCCCAGATGTGCTAGCTCCTAGTAGCTGGTGGCTACAATGCTTAAAAGCGTGAGCTGGCTTGGCTCGAAGTGCTGGGCCCAACAGTCCCCACTCCTCACCGTCATTAACCCAAAATAAAATTAGAGCTGCAAGAGAGGTGTGCATTTTCATTGGTCTTCTGGAGAAATTAGATTGGGGAAGCGGCTGTCAGACCAGATTAGATCTTCGCTGTTTATACCATGTAGTACAGACAACAGAGGAAGAGTGTCTGCTTGGCTAATATCAACACTTAACTGACATTTCTTGCTAAAGGATTAGAAAAAAAACCTTTTTGTATATGGTCTTCTATATTCTTACTGTGGGAGAATCTTCACAACATAAAATCTGCCACATTAACCATTTCCAAGTGCAGAGTCTGATTACATCAGTACAGCCATGTTGCCAACACACAGATCCCATACAAACCCCCATTCCACCCTGCAGGTCCTAAATTCCACCCATTCAACAGCTCCCATTAACCCCACAGCCCAGTTCAGTGTTCTGCCTCTGTGATTTTGAACATGGCTTACATCCTCACAGATGAGCCCCTAGGCTCCGTGTTTATGTTTTTCATGTTGGCGTGTGTGCATGTACGTACTGAAGACACCATATACCTCACGTTTTGACACTTGGTCTCCTAGTCTGGAACTCTTCAATTAGGCCAGGCTGGCTGGTTAGCAAACCCCATGTCTCTTCTATTTCCATTTCCTCAGTGCTGGGGGTCAGCTATCACATCTGGATTTTTTTTTTCTAAGTGTGTGTTGGGAATGCTCCAGTGGGCCATCCCCTCAGCTTCAGCATCTTTTGGCAACTAGCTTAGCTCATCTTACTCACACTGTCTTCTAGGTTGGTGTGTGATGTTGGAATTTTTTCCCCCAACCCCGACCCAGGCTGAAAGATGCACCTTCTCCTGCATATATTCCATCTTGTTTATCCCTTCATTTGCCTGTGGGATTTGAAGGGCTCCCAGCTCTTGTGAATAATGGTGGCTGTGAGTTCTTGAGGGCCAGCAATCTGCTGGTGGCCCATGTTCTGGGAAGCAGAGTTGCTGAATCATCTAGTAATTCTATATTTAGCTCTCTCCAAAGAGGCGGCGCCATAGTTTACCTCTGCCATCATAGGAAAGCATTCCTGCTTTTCTACATCATTTGTTACTATCCTGTTTTAAAATGATCTCTCTCTCTCTCTCTCTCTCTCTCTCTCTCTCTCTCTCTCTCTCTTCTGTATGTGAGTGTTTGAGTATATGTGTGTGTGTGTGTGTGTGTGTGTGAGTGTGTGTGCCCATGGGAGTTGGGGGGGATGTTAAGGCTACTTTGAGCTATCTAACTCAGACACAAGGAACTGAATTTATGTTCTTTGGAAGAGCAGCAAACACTCTTAAGTGCTGAGCCATCTCTTCGGCCCTCATCTATGATCTTATTTTGTTTTGAACAGTTATCTTGAGTGAGTATAAAGCAATCCTTCACTGGGCTTTGGGTTTCCGTGTCTAATGGCTGGCGTCAGACCCTTTAAAGCGGGTGCACTTTAGAGAAATGTCTGTGGAGATTCCTTGTTGGTGCTCTGTCTGCTCATCTTTTGCCTTCTCAGTTGTAGATGTTCTTTCTATATTGAGGGTCCAAATCCTTCTGAGACTGTACATTGGCCCCTCTTCTCTGGACCCCCCTCACTTTCTCAGTGAAAATCCTTTGCTGGGCAAAAGGGTTGAATGAAACCTAACTTATCTACTTATGTGGGATGGTGAGGGGTCTTAAGTGCTTCAAAACAACCTCAAAAACAGAGAATAAACTTGGAGGTCTCATACTACCATTCACAAAGTTACCCCAGAGTTACAAAATTCAAAGCAGTGTGGCACTAGCATATGTCTATCTAACTATCATCTATCTATCTATCTATCTATCTATCTATCTATCTATGAAAGTATAATGTGGGGTCGGGTGGGTGTGGTGTACCACTTTTCTGGGACTAGCTCCAAAAATCCCAGCATTTGGAAGGCTGAGTTTGAGGCCAGCCTGGGCTGCACAAGATCCTCTGTCCATATTCTAATATAACAAAGAATGGCTTACTTGGAAAATTCATAGATGTGTTTTTAAATTTCCTGTGAAACCACCCCTTTTCCATGTTGTAATATCAATCATAGCCACTGTTCACTTACCTTTCATGAATAGTTCAGTTGGGCTCTGAAGGGTCAATATTTTGGAAACATTTAAAGGAAACAACAAACTCAGTGTAGGATGCCTTTAGTTCTGGTACTCAGGAGGCAGAGGAAAGCAGATCTCTGTGCATTTGAAGCCAGCCTGGTTTGCATAGTGTTTCTCAGGCCAGCTACATTTCTAGACAAGGGTCTGGAAAGGCTACATAGTGAGACCCTGCCTTGAATGAGATAACTAGAAAGGGAATACTGTTACAATATAAAGTGTTATACTGAGGGCAAGTGCCATGGAAGAGCAAGGTGAACACTTCTCAAGGGTGGCATCTGCACCCTGCAGGAGACATGAGAACCTCTGAGCTCAGGCTGGGGATGTTGTCTGCAGGAAAGGAATCCAAGATATTGCACGTTTTCAAATGCTGAATTCCTCAGGATTTTTCATTTCAACTCCCCATCCTTGATATCCTTGCGTCCCAGAAAACACCTCTCCCCAGAATACAAGTATCCTAGGGTACTCAGGTCCCTCATCTAAAATGTAGAGTGTTTGCTTAGGACAGCCACATACCTTTCTATAGACTTTCAACTGTACGCTCAATATAATGTCAATCATGTTACACTGTGTTGCTCAGAGAAGAAAAACAAATGAATGAATATGTATACTATGTATATTAAATATATACAATCTTTTTCTTGACATCTTTGATCTGAGGTTGGTTAAATCTGAGGATGTAGACACCAAGAGGGCCTGCTGTGTAGTCTTTGTAGACAGGAGTCAGTCCTCAGGAGATGGGCATTCAATCAGGTGAGAGGACTTGAGAATAACCATTGAAATACCACCCATATTAACCAAAATTATGTTACAATAATGAAGTCCCTAAGGCAGGCTACTTTCTTTAGCCCATGGGTCTTGAGGTGCATGGTGGAGAGGCACATCTGGCAATAGCTTTCTTGATGGTGGCATCCAGAGGTGGTGCGGGGCATAGCATATATGCACATGTGACATGGTTTCTGTCCTTCTTATAACACCACCAGGTTCAGTTGTAGGGAGCTACCTTGTTTTCACATTTTCCCAAATTTCCATCTGTAAACACTAATACTAGAATGAGTCTTACCCCCTCGACTCTTCCCCTCTGGGATTAAAACTTGAGGGATGCTAAAATCACACAATGGAGCCACAGCTTCATTGAAAATAATTTACCAGTCACGTCTATACCCCAAACATGCAGTGTGTTCAAGGCAGCAGACAAATTGAATGAAAAGAAATTGGGAACTGAGAACAATTTAGGGGGAAAAAAATTCCGAATAATTCCAAATGTTGCAAACAACCAATTAATCCCCAGTCAGCAAAGTGTGATGGGAACAGGTGTCCTTTCCTGCACAGATGGTCTGTCTTGTTGTCTACTCCTGTTTGAAATCCTGTCCGTGGTGTCCATAGACAGGGGCTGGAAGAAACCCAAAGACAAAGAATGGAATGCTAACTTCAAGGTTTAGAACAAATGGCAAATAGCTTTAGAGGATTTAAATACTGGGATCTATCTAATTCTACTTATCATCTATCTTCTATCTGTCTATCATCTATCTATCTATCTATCTATCTATCTATCTATCTATTTTTCATCAATTTTCTATCTGTCTGTCTATCTGTCTACCCATCTATCATCCCTCCCTGCCTCTGGTGCTTTCTCTGAATAAAGACAACCCTGCCACATGCACTGGACTCTGGGGCTTCCTGGACCCTTCCAGATGGTTTATCCAACACTGAATGTACACAGTATTTCCCACTCCTCTAAGCCCTGTATGACTCTGTCCTCTCCTATCTTGTCCCTTAGTTGCTACATTTCTTTAACGAGAGCTCTACGTTCCTCGTCTGGTCTAGAGCTGTCTCATACTCACTACTCTGGTGCTTCCTGCCATGACGTCCGTCCTCATTCCCCAACTCCCCCTGCTACTTCCACCAGCGCATCTCTTGAGTGAGACTCACTATGTCTCCACTGAACTCCCAGTTTTCCAAAGACCTTTGCTCTATGTGTTTCATAGCACAGCCAGCCTTCAACCTGAGAGTCAGATGACAGAGCCTTCTGGATTCCCTAGAATTTTATGAATTGCTTTAAAAGTTTGGATTTCAGGCAGGTGGATTTCTGAGTTTGAGGCCAGCCTGGTCTACAAAGTGAATTCCAGGACAGCAAGGGCTACACAGAGAAACCCTGTCTTGAAAAACCAAAAAAACAAAAAACAAAAACCAACCAACCAAACAAACAAAAAACACAAAAACAACAACAACAACAACAAAAAACCCCAAAAAACAAAAACCCAAAAACTTTGGATTTCAATTCTATGCTAATTCTAAGTGTATAAAAATGTTATTGGGAATGATCTAGATAACCACCTTATGTAATGGCACAGCCATAGCGTCAGTTCCACCCCGCCTCCCTTCCCCCTCCCCTGCCCCCCATGTCAAGATGTTCCACTTTCCTAGTCCCCAGCAGGCAACTGTCAGTTTTAATCAGGCTGTGGTCTGCACATTCTCTCTAGCTCTTCTGCTTACCCTAGGAATGCATTTACTCTGCATGTGGCTTCTCACAGCGGGCTCTTCTGTTGTGAGTGGAAGGCCAGTCCCATTATCTATTAGGAGCACCATCTAACCTGTTGTATTTCATGTGTTATTATCACAAAGGGTTCATTTCCGTTCCTTTGGGTCTAGGAGCCAGTTTTAGAGCCAGCAGACACCGGGTTACACACAGGTGATTACTGCTTCCATCAGCAGTTTTCTTAACTAACAACTTTACAGAGAGATAATTCACCCAATTAAAATAATTAAAACTTATGATTTGCTGCTTCTGGCCCCATCACCATTATCAATGGTAGAGGATGTACCCATACCTGACCAACCACCTCTCAGCCCTCAGTTTCTTCTCACCTCATCCCAGGGCAACCACAGAGAAACTCTCTCCCCCTGTCAGCACTGTAACAAACACCAGAGGCTATCAACGTAGGAAGGGAAAAAATGTTGTTTTGGTTCACAAGTTTTAGGAGGTCCCTCCAATGACCGGTTGATAAACCCCTGCTTTGAGCCTGGGTGATGTTTCATGGTAGGAGTGTGCGCCAGAGCAAAAGAGAAAGGTGGGACAGATCACAGACCCTCAGCCTCCCCCGAGCTTTTCACTAGACCCCACTTCTTAAAGGTTCCACAGCCTTTAGCACATAGCTCCTTAGAAGATGGGCAGGAATCTGACACAGGCTTTTGCTTTGTGTTTGCACCTGAATTTCCTTTGCTGAACACAAGCTGGGAAGGTCAGAGCCAGTACCTTGTCTTTCTCCCATTCTGAGGGAGGCACATTTAGTCTCTACCCTTAATACCACCCACACTGAGATTTTCACAATGCACCCTCTGTCTAAGGAATTTTCCCTTTATTACTGGTATGTGTGTGTATGCTTGAGTGTGTGTGCATGAGTGTGTGTGTGCTATGCTTACTGTGACACATACATAGTGGTAATCCCTGACAGGCGTCAGGTCTGTCCTTCCACCATGTAGATCCCAGAGATTGAACAGTCCCCTTTCCCTGCTAAGCCAGGTCCCATGATGTCATTTAATTTTCAAGTATGAAGTAACTTGTCATTTTGGTATAAATCCATTTGGCTTGGCATACGATCTCTTTATATGTCAAGGGTTTCATGTACCTAGTACTTGGTTGAGAATTTTTCTATCTATCATCAGGAGATCCTAGTATATAGTTTTCTTGGGACATATGTCTGGCTTTATTATCAAAGTAATATAATGTAAATCTCAAGAAAGAACAAGGAATAGTGTTTCTTCTTTAACTTTTCTGGGTAAAAGTTTATGAAGAATTGATACTGTTTGGTTTTTAAGGGTTTGTGGAACTCACTGCTAAAGCTGACTAGACCTGTTTTTTGTTTCTTTGTTTTTTTAAGGGTTTTTTTTTTTTTTTTTGTAGTAGCTTCTGGCTACTGGTTTAATACCTCAAAGGACCCTCGTGGTTTTTATTTGTATTTTTTTGAATCCATTTAGCCAACTTTCATTTTCTTCTTTTATATTATCTGCCCTGTTGTCACATGGAAGACCAGGAGCCCTTCATATTCCTTATAGTCTTTATTTTTGTAAGGCCAGTCATACTGTCTCCCATTTACTTCTGATTTTAGTCATTTGACTTATTTGTGTTGCTATCTTAGCTAAAGAGAAATCAATTACTTGCATGTGAAATGAACCAATTTGAGGGATTTTTGTCTTTGTCTTTTGGATTCTCTATTTTTTTTTTTCAGTTCTACCATAAATCTGTGGCCTACCTGCATCCTCCCCGCCTCCACTTTCACCTTGCTAGAATTCACACAGTTCTTCACACCAAACCCCCCAGATGCCAAAGGATACAAATGTCCTGTTTTTCTCACATTTTCTGCTTTCCATATGGCCCTGCCTTGGGACCAACAAGCCTATCATCCACTTGCCATCTGGCCAACCCCAGTCATCCATGAGCTGTTCCCTGGGCTCCAGACAGAGTCCTATGCCCCAGTGAATCCTCTTGCCTTCTGTAATTGTGTAATAGCATATGATGTGTGGGCCATACTGGATAATTCTTGTGTTTTGGGGCCCTAGACTGCTCTAGGCTTCTTTTGGGTAAATATCGAATTTGCAAGGTCTATGGGAGTATTTTATGGACATGAAATTGAACATGGGGCTATGCCCACCTGTCTCCCATTGAGCTTCATGTTATACTTCACACCCTTTGAGTACACTGTCTCAGGTCCTTGCAGGCACAGTAGCTTCTTGGACTCTCACCAACCTGGACTCTAGCCAAAACAAAGTAGATATTTCTTTAGACAGATAAACGCTGGTAGCCATGGACACTAGTATGTTTATTTAGTATTGCTTCTTGGGTCGGTTGAATTATGAAGAGAGTGCAACATGAGGCCCCATGTGCCAGCAAATTCTTCAAACTCTTGTGGTGTGGACCAAGAGCTCTGGGGGCAACACTAAGGTCCAGAGTTAAAGACATGTTACTGTCTAGCTGGGTCCTTCCATTCAAGCTGGAGCTATGTAGTTATAACAATAGCCAAGAGTGCCTGAGAACATAACCCTCCCAACAGTGAGGGCCTCCCACACTGAGGCTGGAAAGGGACATTTCAAATCAGATTCCAGATGCCACTGATTTTGTTTTGAAATCTAAATTTCAGGACAATTTGTCATAATGCTGCATGCCTAGATTGGTTTTAATTATCTCATAAACATCTAATAGACTTAATCAAACTCCTGAGCAGACTTCCATTAATTAATGGTCTGACATCTTCTGGTTCTATTTTAGTACTGATGTTTAGTTAGTTGTTTGGTAAGCCACAGTATATTCCATAAAAACTGACAACTTAATCGAATCAGTTGTGTCTTAGTTTAGGGTTTCATTTCTGTGAACATACACCATGACCAAGGCAACTCTTAAAAGGACAACATTTAATTGGGGCTGGCTTACAGGTTCAGAGGTTCAGTCCATTATCATCAAGGTGGGAGCATGGCAGCATTCAGGTGGGTATGGGGCTGGAGGAGCTGAGAGTTCTACCTCTTGTTCCAAAGGCAAACAGAAGATTGACTTCCAGGGAGATAGGGTGAGGTCTTAAGGCCCATGCTCACAGTGATATACTTCTTCCAACAAAGCTGTACCTCCTAATAGTGTCACTCCCTGGGCCAAGCAGATTCAAACCACCACAAGTTGTTTGGTATTCTCTAGCACATTCCAGAACACAGCAAACTTAGTTGACTCACTACATAAGCAAATGTGGAAGACGTAGTCAGAAGATCATGAAAAGCCTGGGATTCATGTTCCCTGGCACAAATCCGTCTCCTGCCACTATTTACTTACAGCTGATAGCTTTTTACTGGACTCTGAAAATTATTTTGGTCAGCCATGTTTGCTATTGTTCCACAGTGACTCAAAAACTAAGAAAATGAAGTGTTAGCATGCTGTTTGCCTGGAAAAAAAAAAAAAAACAATAGGCACCATGTTTCACATGCTTGCATCTAATGTTAATTTTAGTTCAAATGTGGGCGTGGCTTAGTTTCCTCTGGTTTTGTGAAAGAAGTGCCTTTCTTTGTCTAAGAAGGTACAGAGTAAAGGTATTTGATGGTTTGTAAATGAAGAGAGTACATTTAAACTATTTTATTTTTCATTGTGCACCATTGAGGATGTGTGTCTGGGTGTGGGTACGCGCCTGTGATGGGTACCAGATCCCATGGAGCTGGAGTTACCGGGAATTGACATGGGTGCTGAGAACCATGCCCGGGTCCTCTGCAGGGACAGAAGGTGCTTTGGATTACCAAGCCATTTCTCTAGCTCCAGAGAAAGTATATTTACACATCTTTTATGGTCGTGGGTAATACTTGCAAGGAGCGAAGATCTCGCTGGATTAAATCTTAGTAACGATTAATACGTACCTTGTATTGCTGTACTCATAATGGCAGGATTTAGGGCTTTTTAAAAATAAAGCATATACTTGTTTCTCTCTTTCTCTCTCTTTCTTGTTTCATTTCTTTCTTTTCATCTCTCCCTCCCTCCTTCCTTTCACCCTTCCTCCCTCCCTCCCTCCCTCCCTCCCTCAGTTAGCTACAAAGTAGACCTACTGCTTTAGGGGAAACTGAGGACTAGTCAAGAGAATTTGGGTTTTGAGCTGTGGAAGTGGCTAAATATAACTGGGAATTTTTTTTAGGTGGAGATAGTGAACACAAACTTAATCACTTCATTTTGTTTGTTTGTTTGGTTTTGTTTTTCAAAAAAAAAAAGGCAAAATCCATGCTTTGGGGGGTTTCAAATTAACTCTCCCAACATCTGCTTCCTCTGCTAGGTATCTCCTGGTCAGTAGCTGGAGTTCTGAAGCAACATGCCGGAACAGAGCAACGACTACCGGGTGGCGGTGTTTGGGGCAGGCGGTGTTGGCAAGAGCTCCCTCGTTTTGAGGTTTGTGAAAGGGACCTTCAGGGAGAGCTACATCCCGACTGTGGAAGACACCTACCGGCAGGTGATCAGCTGTGACAAGAGCATATGCACGCTGCAGATCACCGACACCACCGGGAGCCACCAGTTTCCGGCCATGCAGCGGCTGTCCATCTCCAAAGGCCACGCCTTCATCCTGGTCTACTCCATCACCAGCCGGCAGTCCCTGGAGGAACTCAAGCCCATCTATGAGCAGATCTGCGAGATCAAGGGGGATGTGGAGAGCATCCCCATCATGCTGGTGGGTAACAAGTGTGATGAGAGCCCCAACCGTGAGGTCCAGAGCAGCGAGGCAGAGGCCCTAGCCCGCACATGGAAGTGCGCCTTCATGGAGACGTCCGCCAAGCTCAACCACAACGTGAAGGAACTCTTTCAGGAACTCCTCAACCTGGAGAAGCGCAGGACCGTGAGCCTCCAGATCGACGGCAAGAAGAGCAAGCAGCAGAAGAGGAAGGAGAAGCTCAAGGGCAAGTGCGTGGTCATGTGAGAGGCCTTCGTGCAGGAGCTGCTGCTCTCGGGCCTCTCTCTTCCTCCCCTCTGTGAACCCCCACTGTCGTCAGGGCAGCATGTCCGATGCCCGTGTGTTAAACATTGCATTTGGCTGCGACACACCCTGCAATGTCCTTCAGAGGCATTCCACACACCCCACTAGCCCACCCCCCTCAGGAGATGCAGAACCTGCGATGCATCTTAGCATCCCAGGAAGCTGAGGCCAGTCCTGAGTGGGCTTTAGCCATTTGAAGATGAGGGGACTCAGAGCTGTGGACACAGGAGAACCTGAGAGTACTGTGTGATGCATGTGACAGCAGGTTAGACCATGGCTACCAGTACCATCCTGCATCAGGCAGCTTAGTTCAGAAGTCACTAACATCTTTGGGGGAGGAGTAGGCAGGCAGATGAGAAACCAGTTGGACCTGTGGATCCCAGTGGTTCCCGTGAGTGGATTTTTAGTGGGATTAAAGACAAAATACCATAACCCCCATCTAAGCGATACTCATGCTATTCCTACTGACACACACTGAGGGATTGCCCCCCTTTTCCTCAAAGCCTTCTTTGTAAGCACCGGGTCAGCCTGTTAGGAGTATACACTTCATATGTAATGCCAAGGCCACTTGTGGCATGATGCTGTGTCAGCATTTCTTCAGTTTTTGAGTCAGGACATTGTGACATCATGTAAACATTGCAATAACCACCCTGTATGTGTGTGTGTGTGTGTGTGTGTGTGTGTGTGTGTGTGTGTGTGTGTGTATGTGTGTGTGTGTCCCCTATACTTTGAGGGTTCTAGAAATGTGAACTGACTTTCTTCTGACCTTCGAGGGTTGCCACTTCTTGCAGCCCTCTGATTTTTAAATAAAAGGAAATAAAGTAGGCATGTTTTTAGACTCCCTCTTCCCCTCCCCCAAGATGGTTTTCCTGTCTTAAATAACTCCACGAGTACCCAGCTGGGAACCAGCCAACCAAGAGCGTCTAAATAACCAGAAGCACATCCATTTTTTTTCTAAATGACGCGAGCATGTAGATGCTATGCGTTACACCTTAATGAAATACTTTGAAGCAGACGTCGTTCACTGTGTTTTTAACGATTTATCTACATCAGAAGTAGATTGCTAGAAAATACATTTAATTTGTAGTAAATCTTCTCCTCGTTCCTTGCTAAATGCTCTTAAAAGTTCCTCAGAGCAACGTGCAGCCCAGACGCAATCCTCTCCTAAGGACTTTTGAGTGCACCCCGTATCCTTCAGAAGGAATCATAGCTACTGCGTGAGGGATCAGTGGCCACAGTGGCTGCAGATAGGTTGGGCTAATCTCTCTTTCCTGGGCACAGTGCCCACGGCTTAGTGTAATTTGCCTGCCATCCTGGAGTTCGGCTGGATTTTGATTCTTGGAAATTCTTACTTCTATAGTCAATGAGAAGGCACATGCTGGTCTTGGGTGCCAGCTCGACCATTCTCTAAGCCATCTTACCACTGACCAGTCCGCAGGTAGAGGAGGCTGTAGCACTGTGTGAGCCTATACAGTACTCTCATGGCCAGCAGGCATGGCCAGTGGGCAGAGGTCCCAATGCTGGGGTGTTTTGGTCGGCCTCTTGCTCCACCAAAGCCTCCGAAGCACACTGTGTTCAAACACTTGCTTCCTTCAGACCTCTATAATTCAGTCTGGCCCTCTCTGCTCTGCCAATCATAACTCACCCTGGTGATGTGCTGAGGGCCAGGGAGTTCCCTCAGAAAACCGTATGCCTCAGCAATCTTACCATCTCCTTAGACCTCTAGAACAAAACCCTTGGGGTTATCTGGGCAAGCAGCCACACTGAGAAATGAGGAAGCCCAGGAACCAAGCAAGAAGAGCCTGGAGCCCTTGTGCCCCATCCAAACCCACTCTGAGTCTCTTCTATCTTCCCCATTTGTTCCCAGTGGCCATTCTCTATCACAGTGAGATGGAGTTATGGAATTTTCTAGAATGTCTTCAATTTGTTGTTCCATTTCTCCTCTCAGAGAAAACATATCACCTTGTCGTTTAGATTTGGGGAACAGCGAGGGAAAGACCACTGCTCTGTGGATGATGTGACACATACGTTATCTACACATCATATAGGATATATATATATATATATATATATATTTATGGCGATCCCTTTACAGTAAAATCCTGTCTGTCCTACCGACTGTCACCGTGCTTCAGACACAAGCATTGTGCCCCATGATTCCCTGTTTCCAGTGACCGCACATCAGGGTTCTTTCAGCCCTGTATGTCAGTTTCCATATTCCTAAGTGTTTCAGTCTTCATTGACACGAGGATCTTGCTATAGCTCCATCCACAGTCTTTGCTCCTCTCTATGCTGTCTGTGAGTTTAGAGGGTGGGAGGTGAAGCCTCCCTCCTTGGGCTTCATTTTGACACTACATTCTATAGATTGAGCCGAACACTGGGTAGCTATCTTAACATCACCTTTGGCAAACTTCCCTCTGACTCAGGGGCTGAGGACACAGTACTATCGGGCCAGTGGCTTTCAGCTTTGCTTTGGTCCCAGCCCAAGTCATGAAGCTGAGACTCTTGGTAATATCCTACATTGCACATGGGACTGGAAACTTCTGACCCAGCCTCAGCTCATTATAAAACTTGAAAACTTGCTTTGAAGATGGCACTCTGGGGTTAAGCACGGGACTCCATGAGCTCCCTAATCCCCACTGGTCCCCTCTCCATTCAGTGACAAGCCATGGGCAGGCATCTAATGCATCAAGTCCAACACAAGAGCAATATCCAATTGTCCACTAGATCTAAAATTATATATATATTATGTAATTTATCTTCCTGCACTTTTGAAGCATAAAGTAGTAAATTGTACATATATATCTCTATATATCAATATGCTAGTATATCGGTTTCACTCTTTGTAACATTCTTTGTAGAAGAAGATGTACTAAATATTTTAAAATTGCGCTGTGATATTCCTCCCTACCCCAAGTTTGTAACGTGTCGCTCCTACTCAAGCTGTTTGGAAACACCCAAAGCCAAAGGGGCATATGGAACTCCTATAGGAAGGACACCTCCTGGGATTCAGTGGCCCACAAAGACCTTGTGTCAATCAAGCATCTGTGATCAGAGTGATCATTGGCATGTGAGACGCCGGCACATGCTTCCACTGCAGCCCTTGCTGTTTCGGTTCCATTTCTGGGTGTGTCTAACTACTCTGTGGTTACGAGGATCACCTTGTATAAGGTTCTAGTGGCAGCGATGGCCCCAGTCCATGGAACCAGTTACAATAAAGCTCAGTTACAGCACCCTGGTTGGAGTTTGTTTTTTTTTTCTTTTGTTTATGTGTGTGTGTGTGCATGGACCTGTGGAGGTGAGAGGTTAACATCAGGTGTCATGTCTCAGGAGCCAACTATTTTGTTGTTATTGTTGTCGTCATTGTTGTTTTGAGACAGTGTCTATCACCGGGACATGGGGATTGCTGATTGCACTAGTGTGGCTGGCTAGAGAGCCCCAAGGATCATCCTATATCCCTCACCCTGTTACCCAGGCCCAACTTTTTAAACCACAACAATGAAAAAACCTATGGGCTCTGGATTCAGATTCAGGGTCTCATGTTTGCATAGCTTTCATATTAACAAGCAGCTATCCCTTCTGCCTCAGGACCTCTTAAACACACACACACACACACACACACACACACATACACACACATACATATATCAGAATGAAAACAAGATAATGTTTTCAAGTCTAAATTGATGAGTTTCAAATGCTAGGGAATGACATACACACACACACACACACACACACACACACACACACACACACACACATATACATGATATACATATACAGATTATTAGGATTATTAGGAGATATATATTTTACTCAAGCCACACACACACTGTGGCATGACATAGAGAGCTACAGAGAGTCAGGTTACCCCATGCATCGTCTGGGTTTTTATGTGGCTGTCTGAAGATCTAAACTCGGGTCTTTGCACTTTGCTGACTAAGTCATCTGTCCAGCCCTGCACTTCAGATGTTTAAGGGTTGATCTGGCTGCCATGGTGTGGACCTGCTGCTCTGCCAGCCCCAGCCACATGGCCTTGGGGGAATTAAAGGTTCTGAGCCTGTATTGGACAGTAACAAGCTCCCCTGGAGGGTTCCTGGGAAATTTTCCTCGTTGCTCCTGGCCCTGGGTGGAAGTAGGGGCTGATGCCTCAGGCATGGACAGGGGAGGGAGAAGGAAGGTGAGACACCGACTAATCAGCAAGGAAACCAGTTCTGCACACTCGCTTCCTTCAGGTAATTAAATAAGGACAAACCCCCTAGCAATTGCTTCTGGACTTGGGTTCTGCCACCTGTCCATTCTTCTTACTCCACAGACTGTTAAATAAAGCCTGCTTTTTAAAAAATCCAGTAAACAGACCAGAAATGATAGTCCTGACTCTGCTGCTGACCGAGTGACTGTGGTTGGCTTCTACTCTGTGCTTCTGCAGAAGGGGCATGAATCTGCAGGGTGGGCATGGGATTCATTTAATGCAATACCCAAAGCGCTGGGTGCTGGCTTGCCACATCTGAGCCTTCCGTGGAAGCAAGCATACATATGATAGGGAAGGTCTGCAGTGCAGAATTTGTTCTGTGCAAATACAAAGGTGCAGAAACTTTCCCATTTTAGAAGTCTTTTGAACAGCTTTTTGGTCATGCTGTCTGCACTCCATGCCTTCCAGTTCCCGTCTGCCTTTCAACCCGCCCTCCCCATTTCACAATCAATGATGCTTTATCCAGCCTTTCCTATCTATGAGTGGGTCCCATTGGTTTCCCCAGAGTGTAAAGATATTCTGGTTGCTATTTATCAGACTCCCCTGAGCAGATGAAGTGTTACAAAGGGATCTAGACTCAGGAGCATCCCATCCCAGCATCAAGAGATGTCCTTCCAGTCTTAATTATATAAGATGCATGCACACACACACACACACACACACACACACACACACACACACACACAGAGAGAGAGAGAGAGAGAGAGAGAGAGAGAGAGAGAGAGAGAGACATACACATACATGCACACACTTGTAGGCATGTCTGACAGCATGGAGGTTCATGTATTCCTAGATGGCAAGACACTATTTTCACACTAGTCATCTCCAGGCATCATTGGTGACTTAATCAAAGAAGACTTAAATTAGACTTACAAAACCAAGACTACATATGTACACATATATTATATGCATATTCACACACACACACACACATACATCACACACACATCACATGAACAAAATGTTTTAATGGAAAAGTTTCCCTGCTAGAGCTTAATTAAGCCAAGTAAGGACTTAGATTCCCCAGAACACTCAGAGAATTGAAGACTCCTCTTAATTGAGTTTTTTTTTTCCTAATCACCTTTGAGTAAATGAGCCTTGCAATGTGTTTGGAACAGGGCCGCTGATTCCTGTTGGAGGTAGTACACAGCCTTTTCAGGGAGAGAGAGAGAGAGAGAGAGAGAGAGAGAGAGAGAGAGAGAGAGAGAGAGAGAATGAATGAATAATCTTAGGACTATGGCTGAGGCAGAGTCATCTGCCAAATCCTTCAACTATGGTTGGAAATGATGAAGCATCTCTTTAAATTGAAGAAGCCCACCAACTACATAACAGCCCTGCGCTGTCCCCGAGTGTGCCTTCCACATGCAACATCCTCCAGAGAAAGAGATTCTCCAGGCCAGAAGCTGGAGATGGCACCCAGCCAGCCAGCATCAAAACCCAAGCCTTCTTTTCCTTTTCTGGCTGCCAGGCTGGGCTTTCCACTAATGGACGAGGACTCATCTCCGGCACGTGGTCTGGGATCGCTCTGCTGGGATCTGTCTTTTTTAGGTCACATTTTTACTGCTTCTCGTTACACTCCAAACTCCGGGCTGTCTGCTTCCATTCACACATAGCCCAAAATAGCAGCTCTCAGGAAGCACTAAATATAGGAAGCTTCAGACTGCCATTTACCTTCCCATTAAAGAAGCCTTCCTTTTGAGTTCTCTGTGGAGATGGCGTGTGGTGGGCTCCTGCTCCCAGTGCAAGAGCAGACTTCCCCCTCCTCATGCCAAAATTACCCTTGCTCCAGATACTGGGTCAGCCAGGACCGAGGGACATAAGTGAGGGATGGAGTCTTCCTGAAGGTCCTTACCCTCCGTCAGCAGCAGCAGAGACTGTAATGGGCATTGGGTGTCATCCCCCAGAAGGCCCATGAAGTAGAAATCTCCTAGATAAGAGCTGGGGGTGATGGTGGTGGTGAGATTTTTTTTTTTAGTAGGGTATGGTTATGAGGGTCTCCTTGTCTGACAACCCAGGGGACCTGGGGATTTTTGTCTGTATTTTTCCAGCTTGGTTACAGGTAATGGAGTCACAGTAGACAGCCCACAGGCAGAAGGCAACAAGAGAAGAATGACTGTTGGGTAGGTCATTATTCCATAGGGGAGCTTTGCAGGATCCCTGGCTTTATCCTACCACTCTACTGCTTTCTTTGGCATTGTTAACGTGGTCATCTCCTCATCTGCTGGAAAAGAGCATCAGCTATAGAACTCACAGGTCCCAACTCAAATTCCTAATTCCTATTCTGGAAGGGTGAGAATGGGCAACACAGCAGACTGTCCACTCATTATCTGCTTTATCGTCTCTGTGCACAAAACCATGTGAGTGTGGGCCACACCTCCTCCTTATCTGCAAATTCTGCATGCTGAATATTCAATACAAAATCTAGTCACAGTGACACACACCTGTAATCCAGGCGCTTGGGGGATAAGGCAGGGGGGGGGTCATCAATTGGAGGCCAGTGTGAGCTACACAGAGTGAGACCCTGTCTCAAAATTACATCCTGAGAGAAAGAGAGAGAGAGAGAGAGAGAGAGAGAGAGAGAGAGAGAGAGAGAGAGAGAATGGTCTGCTCATGTGTGCCATCCAGACTCTCCCCTATATGGATAGTGCTGCCCACTTGGAAGGGACTCTTGCATAACCAGTTCTTTGACCTAGTATGCAAGCATCTCCTGAAAGCATTTTTACAGACACCCCAAGAGGACTATATTCCCAACCCTTTCAGCATCTCTCAATCTGGTCAAAATATCATCACAGCTGGAAACTCAAATTGTTTTTCTGTTAGATTGTACCCACCTAGAATCCATAATTTTTTTTCCATTTTTATTAGGTATTTAGCTCATTTACATTTCCAATGCTATACCAAAAGTCCCCCATACCCACCCACCCCCACTCCCCTACCCACTCACTCCCCCTTTTTGGCCCTGGTGTTCCCCTGTACTGGGGCATATAAAGTTTGCTAGAATCCATAATTTTAACTGAGATATTCGTTTATAAAGAAAAGTCAGAAGTCAATGTAGAGTAGGATACGGGACACCCTAGGTGTGAGAATAAGAAACAGGACCTCATGTAGTAAGACAAGGCTGGCACCTGCATGCGGGCCACTCCTCTCATTGTGGCACATTGCATACCCACTAGGCTTCAGTTATTTCCAGTTTCTACACAATATCCATTTGCTGTGGATTTAGACAAGACCAGAAGGACAAAGTCTCATGAACTTTTGAGTCTTGCTGCAGGAGGTTTTGTTGAATATGGTCTTGAGGGCAAGAGGATTCCTATCCAGAAGGTAGAAGAAAAGTAGCTTAGTTCCTTGTTAATGAAAGGAATGATGGAGTAGGGATGTAGCTCAGTTAATAGGATGCTTGCCAAGTGTTAAAACCCCTGTATTCTATCCCCAGTACTGGTAAACTGGGTGGAGTCGTGAATGTAATCCCAAGATTCAGGAGGATCCAAAACCCAAGGTCATCCTCCAAGGCCTAGGGAGTTTGAGGCCTGATTAGTCTACATGACAGCCTGTCATAGAAAATCAATAAAAACCAGAAAAGGCAGGGGAGAGGTAGGGCAGTTGAAGGTAGGAAGTTCTGGGGTAGCTGATGTTGGAATCATGCTCAGGGCAGACAGGGATTCTAAATGCTAAAGCTTGTCACCATGGCAATTAGTCAAAGGATGGTTAGGCTGTTATTCAAAAGAAGAGTCCTAGATTATGTGAAGGAATAGACACTCAGCTTCCACATCATCTAATTCTGCAAGGCAATGTAATTAAATGCCACTTAAAGTTTTGCATATAATATCTATTTCATTGTGAAGCATGGAGGGAACAGTATGAACCCAGCTAGGAGCCATGGGTAGTCTGTCAAAGTCTGAGAAAGCTTGATTTCTAGTTCTTCTTTCCCTACAACCAAAAGAAACAAGGCATAGGAATGAGGAAAGTGATCAAATACTATGTTGTTGTCATTGCCCTGACCAAAGACTTGACAAGAAACAGTTTAAAGGGTGAAGGGTTTATCTGGACTTACAGTTAGGAGTGATACAGACCATGGGAGGGAAGGTGTGTTCATTTGCAGAAGAAGAGAGTTGGTCACATCACATCTGAAGTCAGGAAGCAGACTAAGTCAGGAAGTGCATCTAAGAAATGTGGCCATACTATCAACTCCTCTTCCTCCAGTAAGGCTCTACCTCTTAAAAGTTCCACAACCTTCCAATTCAGGGCCAGCAGCTGGAGACCAGATGATCAAATACAGCAGCCATTGGGGGAGCACTTCATCTTCAAACTTCAGCAGATACAAAGACCAGAGATAACATGCAAGACCTTTTATAAATAAGGAGAATAATAACCAAGGATTTAATATATTATCCTTGTTCAGCTCACATCTGGGCAACTTGTGAACTTAGGTCTCACCCAACAAGAGAGATAAGATGCCTGGAAACTTGGCTGACTACTTACTTAGTGCTAATGAAGTCATGGTTATTGGAAGAGAATCTACAATCAATAATCTATATAATCTCTAGCAATAATCTATAAACTGATAAGTGTGGTCTTCACCCCTCATCAAGGAAACATCTCTCAACAGATGGAAACATTGTAGAAAACCACAGGCTATATCACTTTTACCAAGTGCTATCTGTCCTTCTTTCAGTCTACTTCACGCATTACCACTGAATGGAACTTTCTTCATCTTGAGGAAACTTCAGTAGTCATCATTTTTAAGGAATTGCATGAATAGATGGTCCTTTGTTATTAAATTTCTCTTATCAGCCTTTGAATGTCAGTGGGATCTGTAGTGATGGCTGCTCTCTTATTTTTATGTTGTGTCATGTAGCTATTTCCGCTGGATTGAAACATTCTAGGCAGAAGGAAGGGGCCTTATAAGACTCAGGAAATTCACAAAACTTACATGGCCTAAGAAACTCAGAAAGTTACAAGATTTGCAAGGCCCCTCCCCGATGATATTAAAGTATTTATAACTTCTGAGAGAAGGAGACTGACTCATCAGTACAGCCAACTGCAAGTTAGGCACATCTTTTCTGGTTTCTCAGCCAAACTTCCCTGGGTCTTTGAGTAATACAACTTTACTTGATTCACCCCTGCTCCTGTAAATACCCCCACGTGGTAGTTTTAATGAGAATGGCTCCCATAATCTTTTATACGTTAACATTTGGTCCCCAGTTGGTGGAACTGATTGGGAAAGATTAGGAGATAAAGCCTTGTTGGAGGAGGTGTGTTACTGGGGACAAACTTTGAGGCTACAGAAAAATCTGGCTGTCATTCTTAGTGTTCTTTCTCCCTGCCTTCTACTTATGGAGCTCTCAGCTGTTCCTGCCACCGTGCCTTTGTTCTACCCTCATGGACTCCTACTCTCTGAAAACGTAAGGCCCAATAAACTTTATTCTATGAGCTGTTTTGGTCATGGTGTCTTACCACAACATTAGACAAGTAAGTAACTGAGTAAACCCACTGGCTGCAAACATGACAAATTAAAAACCTGGAAGTAGGGAGCCAATACTGTATGGTCCAATGGTCCTCAGAAGAAGAGAAGAGAACCTCCAACACAGGGAAGGAGGAGGAGGAGGAGGAGGAGGAGGAGGAGGAGGAGGAGGAGGAGGAGGAGGAAGGGAAAAGGGTCAGGAGCCAACAGGATGTGGCACTCAGGAAGTTACAAGATTCACAAGGCAGGAGACTCTAGATGGAACTGAGAGAGAGAGAGAGAGAGAGAGAGAGAGAGAGAGAGAGAGAGAGAGAGAGAGAAATGGATTTTCTTTAAGAGCCTTCATGGGTGAATGCTGCATCAGATCCATTTTGAGCTTCTGACTTCCAAAACCAAAAGTAAGACTTGCATTGCTTTATATTGCTAACATTGTGGCGATTTGTTGCAGCCAGCAAAACATTGCTACACTCTGATTTAGTATGACATTTGTTCACAAACCCTTCAGTTAACATACTGCCAGTTCCAAATCCCTCTGTTGCTTTGTGGCTCTTGCCCAGGCCTCTGCTCACGAGCTGTAGACACTATCATGCTGCCATGATTTCCTACTGCAAACACAGTGACTCTGTTCAGCCATGTGCACGTCAGACTGTACCTTATCTTCAGAGCTCACAGTCACCTTTCATCTTTATGGCATCACTGTTTCCTGCCACACCGGTCTGTCATGAAGAGACCAAGGGTTACACCTTGCATTTGGGTGTCAGGTGTCCATGTTTAGTTTTTCACTCCAAGCAGTTCCAGGCTTTTCTGCTTTTTCTCCTTTCATGGTATTGCCCATTGTTTTTCAGATTCTTAGCTACTTATTTGGTGGAATATCTCTCTCTCTCTCTCTCTCTCTCTCTCTCTCTCTCTCTCTCTCTCTTTCTCTCTCTCTTTCTCTTTGCAGAACATTATGACAAGGATGGTGACATTACCAGGGTATTATAACAAGACAGACTGATGTTGTTATATGTGTGTGATTATTAATTATGTTTATTTATTTGTGTGTGTGGCATGAGTATTTGTGATACATATGCATGTAAGTATACACATGAGTGCACACACAGAGAGACAAAATGTAGATGTAAGGGGTCTTCTTTTGTCACTCTTTGCTGTATTTTTATAATACAGGGTCTCTCACCATCAAACTTCCAGGATTCTGCCTGTCTCTTCTTTCCAACATTGGGGTTATAGACTCTCAGGTCCTCGTGCCAACAGAACAAATGCTCCTATTCACTGACCCATCGTTAAAGCCCTAAAGTTTACTCCTTTAAAATGCATTATCTCTGGTATACAATTTTATGAATTTGAGTGTGTCCAGAGTCCCAGATCCTGAATCTAGACTAGGAAATACTTCCAATCCCTACAAGCTACAAGCCGCTCTGAATCTGGCCACGGAGCTACTGGATTGAACCGCCCTTTAACAAGATCCATGGTCAACACTCGAGCATATTAACTTCTGAGATGTGCTGGCTTAGAGGATTTAAGATATTTGCAAATTTCCTGACACCAACCGCCATCAATAAATCATGGCTGTTTTAAATTATTCTCTTTCATTTTTTCTTTTAGTTTCTAATTCATACATTCATGTTGTGTGATTTAGGAGAGATGGACACATTTGTAGCTTCAATAAAGTAAGCCACACAGTCCTCAGAGCCAGATCAGGCCTTACTTAAGTCACTGTCAACTGTTTCCTACCCACCTGGTTAGTTTTGAGAAACTTCTGTTGAAATTGTTGCCTTTTTTTTTTTTTTTTTTTTTTTTTTTTTTTTGACCTAGTGTTACTGTATATTCCCGGTTATCCTGGAACTCACTTTGTAGAACAGGCTGGCCTCAAACACAGAGATCCCTCTGCCTCTGCCTCCAAAACTCTGGGTAAAGGGGTGTGTGTCACCACGGTGCTGAAACCGCCTTCTTGGTAGTGATGTTTATACCCGGACATGTTTATAGTCAGCCTGACTCACAGAAGCTTCTGTTCACAGTGGGCCATGGGTAACGGAGAGACTCATAATGAGTCAAAGTGTTAAGAATAAGTGACTGTTCCTTCCACGGCTCAGGGGAACATCAAAGAGAAAGCAAAAGAAAGATCGTATTGCTAGAGGATGGGAAGGGGTGCGGCGAGACACTGTCTTCCAGACATTCTGTGGCTGGTGTCCTCATTAAATCATAGTCCCTGTATAAGACTGGGGCATGAATATTCCCTCGTGGATGGGGGAAAGGCTCCTTGGGCTCTATTCCTCCCTTAGGAGCTCTGTAGTTACTGTCAGCTAAGGGGCAGGACACATATAAGTCTCAGAATACTGTGATGGCCACTTTGGTTGTCAATTTGATTACATCTGGAATTAACTAAAACCCAAAAGATGGCTAGGCACACCTGTGAGGGATTTTTTGCTTAATTAAGTCATTTATAGTGGGAACACCCACTTCTAATCTGGATTGTTGAGATGGGAAGGCACACCTTTAATCCAGGTCTTTGGAGGCAGGAAGGCTGGTAGCAAGTCCATGTCTTCACTGGCCTCAGAGTCTACTTCTTTGGGATTCTGGCTTAGAATTCTGGCACTGAAGACCAGCTGAGGCATCCAGCCTCACACACTGAAAAAATACTGGATTCTTCAACCTTCTAAGGCAGCCATTGTTGGATTAATTAGACCACAACCTATAAGTCATTCTAATAAACCCCACATACATATGGGAATATATATATACATATATATATATATATATATATATATATATATATATATATATATATATATATATGGTGTCATTTCATATATATTGATTCCCAGCATCCACATGACAGCTCACAATTATCTCTAACTCCAGTTCCAGAGGCTCTGATGCCCTCTTCTGGCCTCTGCAGGTATCAGGCATGCACACATTACACAGATATACAAGTGGGCAGGAGACTCATACACCTAAAGAACTCAACAAGAACAACAGCAGCAGCAGCAACAACAACAGCAAAGCTCAGTACACCTTGGGGTGTACAAGGTAATCACTGCTGGCACTGATAGTGGGTCACAGGGATGATTTTTGAGAATCTGTCTAGAATATAGTGGATTTAAAAAAACAACAACAAACTCAGTGTTTTGTTTACATTTTGTTCTAAGAAGCATTCTAGAAACCCAAGAGAATGCTTAACAGCACAAGAAAAAACATTCTAATATGTGAATTTATTAGAAACAACCAGAAATCACATTGTGTGTGTGTGTGTGTGTGTACTGGCTGGTTTTGTGTGTCAACTTGACACAAGCTGGAGTTATCACAGAGAAAGGAGCCTCCCTTGAGGAAATGCCTCCATGAGATCCAGTTGTAAGGCATTTTCTCAATCAGTGATCAAGGATGGGAGGGCCCAGCCAATTGTGGATGGTGCCATCCTGGGCTGGTAGTCCTGGGTTCTATAGGAGAGCAAGCTGAGCAAGCCAGGGCAAGCGAGCCAGTAAGCAGCATCCCTCCATGGCCTCTGCATCAGCTCCTGCTTCCTGACCTTCTTGAGTTCCTGTCCTGACTTCCTTTGGTGATGAACAGCAGTATGGAAGTGTAAGCTAAATAAATCCTTTCCTCCCCAACTTGCTTCTTGGTCATGATGTTTGTGCAGGAATAGAAACCCTGACTAAGATAGTGTGTGAACCATGTTAGTGCTGGTCCTGCACAGGAGTCTCATGGTCCTTGACTGTCAGCTGTTAGTTTCCCCAAAGGATGCTGAGAACTGCTGATTCCACCAGGCTGATGTTAGCTCGTAGTGACTGTGGGCAAATGTTATTTGTGACGGTGATGTCATGGCTTTGGAGGGGAACGAAGAGAAAGGGTTATGTAGGGCTTTGGAAACCAGGATGGGATATTTAATTTTTAAAATTTTACTTTGTATGTAAGGAGTTTTGCCTGCATGTATGTCTGTGCCCCCACATGTCTGCTTGTTTCTGAGGAGACCAGAAGACAGCATCAGATCCCCTGGAACTGGGATTACAAATGTGAGCAGCTGTGTGGGTTCCTGGAATCCAACCTGAATCTTTCAAAAGAGCAGCTGGTGCTCTGAACCTTTGGGCCATCTCCAGCCCTGGAATCTGTGAATTCAAGGATCTCAGAAGGAGAACTGGCTAGCGTTGGGTGGGAACCATGGAAACAGCATGGGTTGGTGTGTCTGATAGGGCGACAGGGCTTCCAGAGAAGGCACTGGCTCTAAGGTGTTCACCTTGACAGCAGAGTATGTATAATAGTTGTTTTATTAATTGAAGTTTTCACTTTACTTTTTTAAAGATTTATTTTATTTATATGAGTACACCTTAGCTGTCTTCAGACACACCAGAAGAGGGCATCAGATCCCATGACAGATGGCTGTGAGCCACCATGTGGTTGCTGGGAATTGAACTCAGGACCTCTGGAAGAGCAGTTGGTGTTCTTAACTGCTGACTCATCTCTCCAGCCCAGCATTTTCACTTTAAAGCTTTTTACTGTGCACGTGCATGGGCGCGGACATGAGAGGACAACACTGTGCAGTTGTCTCTCTCCTTCCGTCTTTGCATGGGTGGGGTCTGGGGATGCAACTCTGTTTTCTAGGTGTTCACAGCAAGCACCTTTGCCCCATGACCTCTCTTGTCAGATTCAGCTTCTTCTTCCTCCTCCTTCTTGTCCCCTCTTCCTCCTTCTTCTTCCTCCTCTTCCTCCTTCTTCTCCTCCTCTTCCTCCTCCTTCTCCTCCTCTTCTTCCTCCTCCTTCTTGTCCCCCTCTTCCTCCTCCTTCTCCTCCTCTTCTTCCTCCTCCACCTCCTGTTTTATGGCCATGCCTTGCCATCTCTGCAGCCCCTGCCCCATCTTATCCTTCTAGGGAGCAACTCCTACAGGAAGCAGCTGATCCTAGTCTCAGGTAGCTCAGAAGTGGAACAATGTCTTTGCCCTATAAGTACTTAGTAAAAGGAGTAAGTATGAGCTGAAGTTATAAAGAAACAAGATCCTTTCGTCTTCGATAGAGAAGCCCCTGGCTTCTGCTGGCATCTGAGATCTGATGGTGACAGGACACTGTTGTGATCTGCTTGCTGTCCTGCTGGAAGGACATGTGTACATCCGCCAGGACTAAAGGGTACTCAGTCGCAGGAACACTGACCTCCAGGGCCTCCTCCATCCCTTACCATCTGTACCGTTTCTTTGCTGTGTTCTGGGGCTGAGTGGATTATTCTGCAAATGCTTGAAGGGAGAAGGAAGGCAGTCAGATTAGGGGCCTTCTGCTGCTAACCAGCAAGTAGAACACTGTGTGTGTGAACACCAGTGGCGTGTGCTGTGAGGAGAACAGAGATGCTTTACAGAGGCTGTGAGAGACACAGACTGGGCTCAGCAGGGAGCAAGCACTCAAGCCCTGGAGAGTCTGAAGTGCTGCTCAGCACCTGCCTCTGGGGCTGTAATAGAGGCTCCCAGGGGACTCTGCTTGTCTGCAAGGCTTCCAGGCTCAGCACCAAAATATACATCCTGAAATACACATGTCCATTGAGATGCATCTTAGTGGATGCAGGACCATGCTGCTGATGGATGATTCAAGCCTTTTTAACCTGTAAACCAGAAAGACAGTACAGTCCCCACCCCCCTTTTCTCTCTCTCCTCTCCCCTCCTCTGCCCTTCCCTCATTCCCCGCCTCATTCATCTTTTGATCCATTCTCAGATATTTCAGGATGGCCTCTAACTCACTATGTAACTCAGGCTAACCTTGAGCATCTCTGCCTCTACCTCTCAAGTGCTGGTATTCCAGGTATGCCCCACCACGCCTGGCCATGTCTTGTTGGAGATGGAGCTCAAGGCTTTAGGCACAGTAGGCAGGCTCTGTTAACACCTCTGTTTTTTTGGTTCCTATGGAGTGTTTGCTTCTCCACCTTTAATTTTGTAGAGCCCTTTGGATAACCAGTGGGTTTTGTTTAATGATACTGGCTCTGTTCCTAAGGAGTTATGTTTTAAACTCAATCACACTTCATTATTATGATGTTAGGATCTCTCATCTGCATTTATGACTGCCTTCAGTCATCAACTAAGTTCTTTTAAAAATAGATTTGTTATTATTTTTGTTTGTGTTGTGCTAGTATTTATATTTATTCTTGGGATGCACACCCCTGTGCAGTTGCCTGGAGAGGCCAGTAGAAGGTGTCAGGTCCCCTGACGTTGGCGTGACAGGTGGTTGTAAGCTACCTAAAATGGGTGTTAGAAACCGAGCCCAGGTCCTCTGCAAGAGCAGCAAGCCTTCTTCTTTTTTTCTTTCTTTCTTTTTTTTTTCCTTTAAAGATTTTATTTATCTATGTATATGAGTACACTGGTGTGTCAGGCACACCAGAAGAGGATCCCATTTTACAGTTGGTCAGTTGGTTGTGAGCCACTACATGGTTGCCTGGGATTTGAACTCAGGAGCTCTGGAAGAGCAATCAGTGCTTAACCACTGAGTCATCTCCCCAGCCCCACAGCAAGCCTCTTTAACCGCTAAGCCATCTCTCCAGCCCTTGCAGGGACTCCTTTAAACAAGACTTTAATGCTAGCACATAAAAAGAACAGAAAATGCTGGTTTTCTTATCCTGGCTGAGTCTGAGGGTAGTGGCCATCTAAAAAGATACCACTGAGCCACAGGGTCTCAGGGAGAAGTGATTCACTGAGGTGACCTGAATGTGTGAGCCTTCTAAGGTGTACACCCCTCACCCCCACCAACCCATACGTACATGTATACATATGGTTATAAATAAAAAGAAATATTTTAATGCTTTTATTTATATTTTACATTTTCAACTATTTCATGGCTACCGAGGGATATATTTATTCTTCCCAAGTATCAAATATGCATACAACCTTACATTAATTTATTAACACCTTAGAGCATGAAGAAGTGTGCTAAGGGCAAGCTCAGCCCTCTTTTGCTGTTCTTCACGTGGTGACTTGGCAAGACGATCTCACAGCTCATTGGAGATTTGGAACTTCCTGCTTTCCAGTATGTACAAAATAAGTTTCTCTCTTTCCCTCTCCCTCCCCCTCCCTCCCCCTCCCTCCCCCTCCCCCTCCTCCTCCCCCTCCCTCTCCCTCCCCCTCCCCCTCTCCCTCCCCTCCCCCTCCCCCTCCCCCTCCCCTTCCTTTCCTAGTGTTAGGTGTTTCAGTCCAGCAGTAGCAGGATAGGAGGCACCCAATGAAGGCATATAACATCTTCATAATTAGCATCTTTTCCTATCTTCTGAGTTGTAGCCATCAGTTCTGGGTGGTTCCTGCAGTGGGTAATCAACTTTACAAGGTCTGGAATCACCTCCCAGACACTCCTTTGGATTTTGACAGAGTATCCAGGGAGGTTTAATGGAGGAGGGAAAACCCTTCCATGTTTAGCACAGCTCTAGGGACTTGACCTGACTCGGGTGCCAAGAGAATAAAGAAAGTGCAAATATGGAGACATACAGAAATGTCCGGTTCAGGTGTGCTGGGCTCTCTGATGGAGAAACCACAGGATCCTGGATTCTTAGTTTGTTTGTTATACAGAGTTGAATAGGAAGGTGGGGTTATTGCAACCATCCGAACAAGGAAGAGATGCTGATGTATACAGATAAGTGAGATATATAGATGGATAAAGGAGCTGGATTTAGCTAATCTCAGTAGGAGCAGTCTCTTAGAGGGAGCAGTCTTCAGGCTATAAATATCTGCTGGAAGAAAGCTACTGTGGACACTTTCAGCACACACCATCAACATTAGAACTCCAACCATGATGGAAGCTGAGCTGTTTCACATGGGAAAATGGGCCATGCTCATGTCAACAGCACGCATTGACTCAGGACTCACTCCGGACTCCCTCTGCCCATTCATAAGACTCACCCTGTATGTGCGTGGTGACATCACACGGGCTGGGGTCCTACGCTGACTATAACGGAGAAGGTACGCTGAGTACCCGTGTTCATCTCTCTCTGTGCTTTCCTGACTACAATGGGAACAGCTGCCTGACACATTCTGACCATCTTGCCTTTCCTGTCATGATCGACTGCATTTCCTCAGAACAGGAGCCCAAATCGTCCTTGCCATCCTTAAGTTGTTTTTGCCTCAAGAAAAGTGACTAATCTTGCTCCCAATGATTGCCACCCTCTGGCATTCTCTGTGGTGAGAACTGAATAGAAAGACTCATTTCTAACACATAAACATTGGAAAACGATAGGAGGTGACTTCCGAGACTGCTTTATGGAAGGTTCTAGCTCTGCCCTGCTTATTCTCTCTTTAGGTCTGAAAGAACCTAGTGGGGAAAACCCCACTCAACTCCTGATTTGGCGTGTACCCAAGAATCACGAACAGGCTGTCTTGATGTAAATACATGAGGTAGTTTAATGGCAGAGCTCCAGGTTGAAACGTATCTCACGCAGGAGACAGTGGATTAGACCAGGAGGCTTGGAAGCTAGGGGTTTTCATAGAAAAGGGGCTGGGGCTGGGGGAGGAATGGTGCAGTTTCACATGATTGGTTCATTTAAACATCAGCAGGCTGTACATGCAGATAACATTTAACTTAGGTCAGAAGGGCGGGGGAGGCACCAGGCCAGTCCAGACATGTCATTCTCTTTATCTTTATGGCCAAGCAGCCTCAGGAATGTCTTAACAACGGGCCTGCCTGGGCTTGTCCTGGCCTGTTCTGCTATGTTCTCAGCCCCAGGTTTCAAAGCTCACAAACAACTCCTTGGGCTATTTGACATAAATTACATGAATCACATGTCTCAAGTTTTATTTTCTTTCAGCTCTTTATGTTTGTTCGCTGTGCAGCCCAGGACATGAAGACACCGGCGCAGAGCTTGTGACAGCCACAGTGCTAGCTGTCACGCTGGCATCTTTGCAGATCCCAGCTTTAGCCTAGGCCCAAGCTGAGTCACAGTTAAGATTCTGACCCTCGGGGACTGTGAGGTGATTCATGCTCGAACTGATTCAATCATGCACAACTCAGTTTGCAACAACAGACAGCAAAATGCTGGCTAATTGTCAATCTACACCATGTTATTCATGCCCTCTTCATACAGCGTGGCTGTCTTCCTGCCTGGAAAGGGGAGGACTTGCTTGGCTATGGCAGGATTTTTAGTACTCAGAAATTCAATGTGTTGAAAATATCACAAATGCAAAACTCACTCTGTGCCTAAAGCACAGCCTTGGGCCTTGGGAAGACAAGTGTGTGACTGTTCCACTCAGAACATCCAGTTCTGGCTGTGTCAGTCAGGTGTGAGTTGACCTGGGACACTCACACTGACCAAAGGAAACCCCTTCCACCCATTTGCTTTATAAATAGGACTGATGCGAACAGCCCCAGCTCTAGTAAATTGAATCACTCTGGTCACACAAGGAGATGTGTGGATCTGCTTTTGGTAGAGGAAGACGCTCATGAACACACTACATTCTAGGGAAAATAGAAAAGAAGGAATTAGAGCCAGAAGAAATAGGATCCTCTCCAAGATTGCCATGGGCTTTGTCTGCAGGGTATAGTGATGCCTGCTTAAGTTGTAACCCTACTGAGCGTCTGGATACACTGGTCCTGGGCGTTGTGTTGACTTTGAACCTGTGTACCTGTAGCACATGTCTAGAACAATATTAGCACTGCTAAGGAATTGGGCATCTAGTTGCTACTTAGAGTAGTAACAGGCTCCCCAGCCCTTAGCACAACTCACTCCATGGTCGAAGGGCACTTAAAACCCAGGCAGTAAAACTCAGCACTTTGACAGCACCACCTGCCAAAACAAAAACAAAGGCCTAACTCATTAGTATCCATAGCTCTGGGGAAATCTCTAATCTTGCTTGTCTTGCTTCTATAGTTCTGGTACTGGCTAACTGTTCTTGCTAACTGAAGTATGTCAGCCCAAGATAGGATTTTTGGGTTTTAAAGCTCACCTGAGAAATTCTCAGGGCTACATTGGGATTCCAGACAAACCAGTATAGTCACTGGCTGGCTAATAAAGATTTTTCTATTGGCATAAGCTGGTGTCTGAGTAGTCTTCTTTGGTGAGTAGCCCACAGCACAGCAAAGATTCAGTTACAAGTATAAGGTTCTATGATTTGAGAGTATTCTGAACAGCTCGAACGAATGACATTTCAAGATAATAGTTGTCTTGTGTGTTGCACAGTATCCTGTGAACTCTGAGAGGTTCTGTGGTAAATAAATACTGTTAAAAAAAAAAAACAAACCAAGCTAGGCGGTGGTAGCACGTGCCTTTTATCCCAGAACTTGGGAGGCAGAGACAGGTGGATTTCTGAGTTTGAGACCAGCCTGGTCTACAGAGTGAGTTCCAGGACAGCCAGGGCTACACAGAGAAACCCTGTCTGGAAAAACTGAACCAAACCAAACCAAACAACAACAACAAACAAAAGAAAACAAACCAGAAGTGGTGCGTCCCATGCTCGCAGTGAAGTACTACTGACTGACAGCTTAATTACAGCTTTATTATTTACCATTCATTTGGCTCCTACAGAGTATATATTCCTTTAGGGAATACAAAAAAATTATGTTCTAATTAAAGAATAATTATCCATCAAAGATGGAAGATCAGAGGCCATAGACTTCCACTCATCACAGCTATAAGCTCAGGAAACTACTTCAGACTCACACAAGGGGACACAGGTGCAGGCACACACAAATGCACACAAATGAATAAATACATACAAAATTAAAAAAAAATCAGGCGCAGGGTGTGGTAGTGTGCATCTGTAATCACAGCCCTCAGGAGACAGGCAGGGAAGGAGATCATTGTGGAAAGCCTTTTGTGGTACCACTGGGCAGGAGTTTGACATTGGCTAAGGACAAAGAAGTGGGCTTCAGACAGAAATCTGACATTGGCCTAGGACATGGAAGTAAGCTCAGGCAGGAATCTGACATTAGGGCAAGATAAGGCAAGAATCTAACTTTAGGCTGTGATTGGGAAGTAGGATAAGGCAGGAATTTTAGTGTTAGGGTGGAACTAGGACTCAGGCAAGATTTTTGGGCATGGATGAGGAAGTGGGCTCAAGTATTTCGGTCATTATGATAAGCCCTTTTTAACAACTATCATAGGAATAATCAAGGGACTTCGCTTGCTGCTTTGTTAGCAGTTCCTTATTGTATTGCTTGCCCAAAATACTTGCATGTAATTAAAATGGTATAAAAGGTGGGTTGGAAAATAAAAATTTGCCTTCAGTCTCAGAATTGACTGGGGTCACGCTACAATGTTGTCTAACTGTCCTTTTTCTTTTTAATCATCTCTCCCACGCTGAAGAACCTGTTGACTGACTGAATGGGCTTGGTCAGATCATCAAAAGTTCAAGACCATCCTTGTCTACATAGTGAGTTCTAAGGCATCTAGGACTACGCAGTGAGACCTTGCCTCACAAACTGAAAACACAAATAATACAAAGAAACTAGACAATTGACGTTCACAATTTGCTCAGGATGATCATAGATGGACTTGGGCTCTTGTCCTCTGGTGACTGTCACTTGTGTCCCACTGGGGAAGAAAGGAGGGAGCCCAGAAACATTGAAAGTAATAGAAGAGAAAGTGGGGAAGAGCCTCGAACACATGAGCACAGGGGGAAAGTTCCTGAACAGAACACCAACGGCTTATGCTCTAAGACCAACAACTGACAAATGGGACCTCATAAAATTGCAAAGCTTCTGTTAGCAAAGGATGCTGTCAATAGGACAAAACGGCAACTAACAGGTTGGGAAAAGATCTTCACCAATCCTTCATCTGATAGAGGGCTAATATCCAATATATACAAAGAACTCAAGAAGTAGATTTGAGAGAACCAAATAACCCTATTTTAAAATGGGATACAGAGCTAAACAATGAATTCTCAACTGAAGAATACTGAATTGCTGAGAAGCACCTAAAGAAATGTTCAACATCCTTAATCATCAGAGAAATGCAAATCAAAGCAACCTAAGATTCCACCTCACACCAGTCAGAATGGCTAAGATCAAAAACTCAGGTGACAGCAGATGCTGGTGAGGATGTGGAGAAAGAGGAACACCCCTCCATTGCTGGTGGGATTACAAACTGGTACAACCACTCTGGAAATCAGTCTGGTGGTTTTTCAGAAAATTGGACATAGTACTACCTGATAACCCAGCAATACCACTCCTGGGCATATACCCAGAAGATGCTCCAACATGTAATAAGGACACATGCTCCATTATGTTCATAGCAGCCTTATTATAATAGCCAGAAGCTGGAAAGAACCCAGATGCCCTTCAACAGAGGAATGGATACAGAAAATGTGTTACATTTACATAATGGAGTTCTACTCAGCTATTAAAAACAATGACTTCATGAAATTCTTAGGCAAATGATTTCTAGTTCCATTGAACTAGAAAATATCATCCTGAGTGAGGTAACCTAGTCACAAAAAAACCACATATGGTATGTACCCACTGATAAGTGGATATTAGCCCAAAAGCTCGGAATACCCAAGATACAATTCACAGACCCCAATGAAACTCAAGAAGAAGGAAGACCAAAGTGTGGATGGTTCTGTCCTTAAGAAAGGGGAACAAAATACTCACAGGAGGAAACATGGAGACAAAGTGTGGAGCAGAGACTGAAGGAAAGATCACCCAGAGACTGCCCCATCTGGGGATCCATCCCATGTACAGACACCAAACCTAGACACTATTGTGGATGCCAAGAAATTCATGCTGACAAGAGCCTGATATAGCTGTCTCCTGAGAGGCTCTGCCTGCAATCAACCAGCCTTTGGACTGAGCACAGGATCCCTGATGGAGGAGTTAGAGAAAGGACCATAGTAGTTGAAGGGGTTTGTATCCCCACAGGAAGAACAACAATATCAGTCAACCAGACCCCCAGAGCTCCTAGGGACTAAACCACCAACCAAAGATTACACAAGGAGCAAACCTTGGCTCCAGCCACATATGTAGCAGAGGATGGCCTTGTTGGGCATCAGTAGAAGGAGAGGCCCTTGGTCCTGTGAAGGCTCGATGCCTCAGTGTAGGGGAATGCCAGGGTGGGGAGTCAGGAGTGGGTGAGTGGGTGGGGGAGCACCCTCATAGAAGCATGGGTACGGGGATGGGATAGGAGGTTTCCAAAGGAGAAACTGAGAAAGGGGATAACATTTGAAATGTAAATAAATAAAATACCCAATGAAAGAAAAAGAGGGGGGAGGGGGAGAGGGGGAGGGAGAGAGGAAGAGGGAGAGAGAGAGAAGGGAGCTGAGCACTCCTCAACTGTGGGCTGTGGTGGCAGGAGATTCTTCTCATACTCTCAGATTTCTACAGACACTGAAAGATGCAGAGAATTGGGTAGGACTGTGAGGACCTGTCCCACTTCTCCCCATACCCAGGACCCTACAGACATATTTGAGACCAAGAGCCAATGACTTTTCCCTGTCTTCCGTTCAGATTTGCAGCCCAATTCCAGCTCATGCAATTGGAGCAGCCAAAGGGACACTCTACATCATGCCCCAAGATTTAACAATGAAACGATTTTTAAAATTCTGGCTCCTTTGAAAATGTCATTTCCTCTAAGGCTCAATAGTCCTTTGAGCTCTGTGCTTACAGCAGGTCTCAGCTATCTTATCAGTGTCTTTCCTTTCTGGTTGCTAAGTCTCCTTTCTTTGCTATTTTCTTAGTCCCATATCTCTCTTGTCCAAACTGGCTAAAGTCCTCTAGAGGATACCACCACACAAAGGGCTTGTGTGAACACAAGAGGTGTTTAACTGGGCCTTTGTCACTAAGGCCAATTGCTTTATTTAACGGGATGTTCCGGTCTTGTTTCCCACATTTTGCAGGATTCCTTTTGGAGAACGGTTATTCACTTTTTTCTCCAGGGTTCCAAAGAACTAAAAAAATTTAATTTCTTTTTATTAAGACCTGGTCAAACTTTTCCAACGTTCATTACTACCCGGCTATAATCCTGTTAAGCCCAGAAAGTTAACAGGTAACTTTGTCACAGAGAGCCTTCTGAGGCCCTGTTCTGGAGCTCTGAATGGGGCCAATGATTTTGGAGGAGCGGTGCCTGCAAGGGTCACCCTGGACTTGCTCGGAATCTGTGAGTTGGGATTCATTTCCTCTTAACCTGATGAGTGGGATTTAGCTGAGTGCCAGGGAGGCAAGAGAAGCTGGGATGTCTAAAGTAGACCCTCACTCAGGAAGAAGAAATATATTCAAATCCTGTATAGTATCATACGTGCCCTCTTGGGCCAACTTGACCTAGTTCTTGTGCACCGTAGATGTCCTACATTCTTGGCACACCCAACACGCTGGGGTCTCTAATACAGCTGCAGATTTACCTACACAGCTGCATACACAGCTGTCTCACATATTCCGTACGTACCTACCCTCCTATACATTTCTTGGCCTCTGGATTTTATTTTTTGTCCCCCAAAACTCCTGTTCCAAGACAGTGCCACATGGCTAATGTTCTGGTATGCTGATAGTTCAAGCAGAAGCTGGACCCACCAAGATGGCCATTACAAATGCCAGTGTAGCTGAATCTGGGCAAACATGTCTTTAGGCTGCGCTGTCTGAGCATCGCTCCCCAGAACCATCTCTCCTATTTTTCCAGTGTAAATCATGTGCTTTCTCTTTCATGGCACCTGTTTCTTTAACAATAAGAAGTGCTTTGTCTACAGCTTTTAATGTGTATGTCCTTTTTCCTCACCAAACTGTACATTTCCCCTATTTGTCTTCTCTTCTTTCTGCTCTGAATTATCACTATAATTCTGGATAAATGCATCAAGTAGCAACCATGTTGCAGCTTGGCTACCATGCTCTCATAAAATTTCCCTTGATAAATAAGCTGGTCTGGTTGGTCTATTGCTTCTATATTTAACATCACTTAAATTTTCAGCACATGGGCATCATGTTGACAGTTTTGTTTGTTTATTTGTTTTGTTTTGTTTTGCAGGAGGGTTACATATATGAATGACAACTAGTCCAATCCCTGATTGAGTCTTTGTTCTTGTCTGAAGCCTCCTGAGTAAGCTCTATTTTTTTTCTTGCCTTTCTTTTGTTTTCTTTTCTCTGGAGTAGTATGTGTGGCATGTGTGAATGCCTGTATATATGGGATGTGTGCGTGTGGAGCCCTGAGGCTGACATCAAGTGTCTTCCTTGGTCATTCCTTGCCTTTACTCTCAGTGTTTCCATCAGCAGCTTGGCTTTCTTCTTACCACCATGTCCCTCAACCATGTTCTGATTACTGTCATCTAGGGTTGCTCTGGCTCTTGCCGCCTCCTCCTCCTCCTCCTCTTCTTCCTCCTCCTCCTCTCCCTCTTCCTCCCCACCCCTTCTCCCTCTTCCATCTACTTTTCTTTATATTCTTCTGAGTCAGTCTCATAACCCAGCCCGACCTCGAGCTTGCTGTTCATTCATCCCAGCCCCCTTAATGCTGGAATTACAAGTGTGCACTTGCACACCTAGTTCATTTTCTTGTTCTTCACTCTCATTCAATTTAAAAGAAATAATAGCCCTTGGTCTATACCTTTCCAGATGCCATAGAAAAATAGCATCAACTTGAATTGTATTCTTTCTTCATCTTAAATTGAATCTCTGCCAGTCTGGCTCCTAAATGGCTCTTGGTGGCCAGATAATACCTTTTGATATTCACTCCCATTGCGGTCTCTTTCACCTGAGTTGGTCTGGTTGGTCTCATTCAGATGGACAGACAAGGGCAGAAGTGATAGGATGCCACTTCCAGATTAGCATATAATTGGTTTTGTTCTCCCATATTCTCCCTAGGTAAGCCTGCTGTACCTTGCAGAGAGGCATCTTCGACTCAGGACCGAGGTTGTGACCCTGCAGGCTAGCTAGGTTACCCACTCTGACCAACAGCTCCACTGTATCTTCACAGGGAACCATGGGCCAGGGGGATCCTGCTGGTTCATGGCTGGATTCCTGACTCATAGAAATGAAAGGCTAACAAATGGTTGTTTAGATTGCTCAGTGTTGAGTAATTGGCTCTGTGGCAATTAGTCTTCTCTTAGTCACCAGCCATGTGTCACTGGGATGCAATAGCTGGCACAGACTGATGGTGAAGCAAAATGAAAGTTTGGCTCAGGGTTCTAGAGTTTTAAGTCCAAGATTAGGTAATTCCATTAGTCCCTTTAGGTCTTCTGGTAAAGACCATTGTCTTAGTTAGGGTTTTACTGCTGTGAACAGACATCACAGCCAAGACAATGCTTATAATGACAACATTTAATTGGGGCTGGCTTACAGGTTCAGAGGTTCAGTCCATTATCATCAAGACAGGAAGCATGCAGCACTCAGGCAGGCATTGTGCGGGAGAAACTGAGAGTTCTACATCTCCATCTGAAGGCCTCTAGGAGAAGACTGGCTCCCAAGTGGTTAGGAGGAGGGATTCATTGCCTACCCCCACAGTGACACACTTCTTCCAACAAGACCACATTTACTCCAACAAGAGAAATGCCCCCTTGTAATGTCACTCCCTAGACCAAGCATATTCACACCGCTATAACCATGTATCCAAACCACACACCGAGATAATCTCTCTGTGCTGGTTAGTCAATTGGCACAGCTAGAGTCAATGAGAAGAAAGTTTGATGAGGAATTATCAAGTTCAGGTTTGCCTGTGGGCATGTCTGTGGTGGTGGAGGATTGTCTTGACATCTGATTGATGTAGAAAGTCTCAGGCTGCTTTGGGTTGCACCAATCCCTAAGCAGTGGGGTCTAGAACAGTGTAAGAGAGAAGAAAGCTATCTGAGAGCAAGTAAAAGAGAGATGCATGCATCTCTCTTCTTTTGACCATGGACACTAAGCTTTGAGTTCTTGCCTTTAATTTCCCCCCAAAATAGTGAATATAACCCAGAATTATACCAAATAACCTTTTTCTCTCCTAAATTGTTTTTTGTTGGGGGTATTTTATCAGAGTAATGGACATCAAACTAAGGCCCTCTCTATTCCATGATCCTTAGTCACACCCACAAAGTCCCTTTACCACATGGACCAATGCATCTCCTGAATCCAGGATTAACATGTAGACCTCTTTGAGCATCATTATTCTGCCTTTTTCCAGGGCAAATTCTTGGAACCCAGCACCATAAGCTGTGTATTTGATGTCTGGTTTCCCCCTTGGACTGTGTTGTTACCAACTCATACTGGACACCGATGAGCTTCCAAATTTTCATCTATAAAACAGAGATGACATAAAAAAAAATGATTCTGTCTCTTTTCACAGGTTGACGGGACATGATAAAAAGTTTGTAGAACCTCAGTTAAAGTTCCCCCCAATGTAAATAAATACATAAAACTGTGGCACTCTGATGATAACATAGGGCAGAACAGTAGATAGCTGGGCTGTGAACACCCACCGAGCAGAAGTGACCCCACCGTGGGAATGGAACAGATCATGAGAACTGAAGTGGTCTCAGGAAAGCCAGAACTTAGCATCAGAATGGAAGCAGCCAAAGGCTGTGTTGACTTTCTGGGGCGTTGTGAACAAACCTGTTTTTCTCAGACAGGGCACCAATGCCAGACCAAAGAGACACTTGTACCCATGCCTGGTGTGCACCAAAGAGTGTATCGGGATGACTTACAATAGCACAGCTGACTCAAAGGCAGCAGCAGCAACAAAAAGTTCACCCCAGCACGGGTGATAACTCACATCCCCGGAGCTTCCCATACAATCAGTTCAGAGAGTCCCTTAGTCTCAGTAGTTGTCACTGCTCATACAACCTTGAGGGCAGGGCCTGGGAATTGACTTTGGGAGTCATGAGGAGCTGCCTGAAGGGAAGGAATGCTTCACTTGGAGGAAATTGCAATTGCTATGCGACATTAGGCTCTGAGACTGCCTGCCTACTGTCTGGTTATTTCATGACATCCATGAGTGGGAGCTGAGAAAGCCGGAAAGGGAGAGGAGAGAGGATGCTCACTGCTTCTCTTAAGACCAAGTGACAACATGCAGTCCTTTACTTCCATGTCCCTGTAGACATAGCTCCCACGTTCAACTGAACATTCCATCTTATGCTTGATGGAAAGCAGACACTCACCAAACACTGGGCATGGACCTACTGTGGCCATAGAGGAAGGTTGCAATGTTCATCCCCTTTGCAGACAAGAAGCCTGGTCAAGTGCAGCCCCTGCTCGTCTTCTGGGGAAGCTCAGAGCCCTCCCCCACCCCACCCCCACCGCCCCAGTTCCTTTGATCCTGATCCCAGTTCCTCTAGGATCAGGCTTTGATTGAACGGCTTTCTACTTCTTACTGAAACCACAGCCCAGCAATCAAGTCTTACTCAACTGGGCAAGGCAGTAGAGAGATAATGCCTTCAAAGATGGCCACCATATCCCAACCTCTGGAACCTATAAACACCAGATGAACATAACTTCCTATGGTTAAGGAACTTTGTCGTTGTGACTAAGCTGAGCATCTTGAGATGAGGAGGTGATCCTGGGTTAGCAGGTAGGCCCGGGCCACATGCCAATGTTCTCAGCAAATGAATTTATTTCCAGTGGAGATCAGAGGGCGACTGGGACCATGAAGAATGGTCAGTGAGATGTGAGTTTGCTGAGTGTGCAGGCAACCAGAGAGGCCTTTACAGAAAGCAATGTCTGCAGTCTACATCATGAGGAATGGGAGGGACCGGTAATGAGGCGGAGTCTTCCCCAGTGCCGCTAAGGACACATGGGTGAATCCTTGAATTTAATCCAGGAGGCATTGTCAGATGTTATGCCTGCAATGCTGTAAGTGTTAGCCATAGTGACTCTGCAGAATTCAGCTTTACCCTCAGCATTTACCAACATTGTTCCTATTATTCAAGTTGTTAATTGACACAAAATAATTGTGCGCACTTATGAGGTATGAAGGAGAGTTTTGACTCTTGCATATTGTGACAGCTATTCCTGATTGTCAACTTGACTACTTCCGGAACGAACTACAGCCCAGAAATGGAGGGCACTCCTGTGATCCAAAAATTGAGGCTGGAAGAAGACACAGGCTTCTGACCTGGATCTTGACATGGGATAACACACGTTTTCGATCCAGATCTTGAGGCATAGTGGCCATAAAAACCTTAGACCCAGGCAAGATAGTACAAGCCTTTAATTCCAGGTGACAGAGGCAAGCAGAACTCTGAGTTCAAGGCCAGCCAGAGAAAGAGCAAGTTCTAAATCCAGGCATGGTGGCACACATCTTTTTTTAACCACTTTTTTGTTTGTTTGTTTGTTTGTTTGTTTTTTGAGACAGGGTTTCTCTGTATAGGGTGGCACACATCTTTAATCTGAACCATACCTTCTGCTAGAAGCTTACAAGAGGACAATGGAAGAAGGAAGTCTCTCTCTTCTTCACCTGCTTGCACTTACTAGCCAGCACATCTGTTGGAACCTACTTCTACAGAAGACTAGATGAAACAACTAGCCTCGTGGGACTGAGCAACTACTAGATCCTTGGACTTCCCATTCACAGCTGACCATTGTTGGGAAGACTGAAGACTGTGAGTCATTCCAGTAAATCCCCTTAATATAGAGAGACACTCTATAAGTTCCATGACTAATGAGAGAACCCTGACTAATATATATATAATGTTTAATAATTACATTGGCATGAATTGGCACATTCATTGCTGAAAATACTTGTTTATTTATGGTGAACAGTTCAGGATCCTTTTGAAATTTTCTGTCTTGAGGCATATTGTCAGGACACAGGCAGCCTCATATGAACTAGACCACCAGAACGTAATGCTTCATTCCCACAGTGACCTTGAACTTGCTGTCCAACCTCTCACATCTCTGTGATGATCTCAGCAGACCCTGGCAACCGGCACCACCCCCTTCACTTCTATGACATCATTTCTTCAGATTCTACAAATGAGTGACAGGGTGTACGATATGTACTTTGAGGCCTAGTTTGTCAACTGACTGCAATGTCCCTCAGGTCCATCCATGTTGCTGCTGGGGACAAGAATTCCTTGTCCTGGGCAGCCAAATAGCTTTCCTTTCTGCCTTAGTCAGGGTTTCTATTCCTGCACAAAACCAAGAAGCAAGTTGGGGGTGGAGGGGGGTGAAGAAAGGGTTTATTCAGCTTACACTTCCACATTGCTGTTCATCGCCAAAGGAACTCAGGACTGGAACTCACACAGGGCAGGAACTTGGAGGCAGGAGCTGATGCAGAGGCCGTGGAGGGATGTTACTTACTGGCTTGCTTCCCCTGGCTTGCTCAACTTGCTCCCTTATAGGACCCAGGGAAGGCACCACACACAATGGGCCCTCCCACCCTTGATCACTGATTGAGAAAATGCCTTACAGCTGGATCTCATGGAGGCATTTCCTCCAGGGAGACTCCTTTCTCTTGTGATAACTCCAGCTTGTGTCAAGTTGACACAAAACCAGCCAGTCCACCTTCTGGGCAGGTGCCACATTTTCCTGATCCTTTATCCATCAGTGGACACCTGAGTTTCCTGAGTCTCTTAGCTAGCGTGTGGTGATGCCGAGACACGTAGGGCTGTGGTAATGAGATTGCGTCACACCCCAGCAGCTGTCCGCCCCAATTCTTTTTCTGTTCCCTCTGTACTGAATGTATTCTCAGTCTCTCTGCCATCTAGAGTTTGTCTATGGTAGAGACTAAAATTATCAGGCATATGTGGCAGTGTGGGGCTGGCTATATGGGGCTTCTGGTCCAACACAAATGAGGACAAGGCCTCATGGGGCAGATCTTAGGTGTAGGCAAACCATGGCTGTGGGCACAACTGTCAGAGAACCTAACAAGGGCAACAGCTGCAAGCTGCCCTGAACTGGTGAGTGGGTGCTTCTGCTGCCTCGCTTGACGGTGAGTACCGAGGTAGTCATTGTGTATCTACAGGCCCCGGGGGTCGGGGGTGGGGTGCAGCTCCAGGCTATTTCCTGTTGCCACATGTAGGTTTCTAGGTGACAGCCACTCTCCTTACGATGTTCTGCTGTCAAATGTGATACCCCTTCACGCTGCTGCAACCACCTCTTATTGCGCCCCATCTGGGTTTCAGCCATGTCTGCTGGCTCTCATCACACAGTCAGGATCCTGCAGTCCTGGCTGGGGTTTCTAACCCTCAAACAATTTCAGTTCACGTCTCCTTTCTGCGGTTTCCTGAAAACCATCAGGGTGTCTCAGAGCTTTGATTACCATCCCTCCTATCTTAAACTGCCATCTCTTTTGAGGCTGAGTTGGGACATTCCGGAATCCAAAATTAATTGTGAAGAAATTGGAGCCTTAGATACCGCGCACAAGGTCACCTCTGTGTAGGTCTATGAACCGTGCGCATGCCTGGTGTCTGTAGAGGCCAAAGGAGGACATCGGGTTCTCTGGAATTGGAGTTGCAGACAGTTATGAAATCCTATGTGGGTGCTAGGAATCAAAACTAGGTTCTCTGAAAAAGTAGCCAGTACTTTGAATAGCTGAGGTATCTCCTCAGCTCCCATTTTTATTATTTTTGATTGTATGTGGGCTAGGGACGGATGAATTATGTAAATGTAAGTGCAGTTCCTGCAGGGGCCTTAAGAGGGCGCAGGATGACACGGTGCTTTAGATACAGGCAACATCACAGGTGGCTGACTTGGGTGCTATGAACAGAGAGCTAAGGTCCTCTGCAAGGGCTTTATTCAGTCCTAACCACTGAGGCATCTCTGTAACCCCTCAGCTGAGATCTTAAAGTGAGAAACACACATCACTGGGTCAGCCAGGAAAAGCAGAAACTCTCTTAGCTCACAGCCACTCCCTCCTCCTCTGTCAAAGCAATGGAGTGATAGCCACGACTAAGTAAAATAAAGCTAAAATTCCTGTCAAGTCTCTACAAGAAAGAAATATGCAATGTGTTACTCCTGTCAACTCATAAAACAAACGACTAAATTATTTTTTTAAAAAACAGAATATGTATTACAAGATGCGACAACCTTTTGCTAGAGACAAATAGATACTCAGAGTCTACCTCGTGACAGCATAGTGCCCTGGAGAGGGAGATTTTATTACTGTCCTATCTAGTTTCTTGCCAGATGGATGTTCTGGGTGTAGTTGTTTTATGTCAGTAATAGAGTTGTAGTCTCATAACTGAAAAGTGAAGGAAAGCTGATATCTTCAAGGGACACTTGTGACTTTCAGCAGAAATCATGAGAACCTGGGTAAAATGGTTGGCAATTCCTGTTTCAGGTCACAAGTCATCCCTGTTGCAGGAGGTTGAAAAAACAATAGTAGATCTCTCTGGAAACCATGTTTTCAAACTGCATTAGAATTTCTATTGGAGTTGAGCTCAGAATTCTTGGCTTGGACAAAGATGGTAAAAAAAAAAAAAATCAATTCACTCGGAAGAAGGGAATTCATGCTGAAAAGAGAAAGCGGGCCATTTTGATTGGAGTTATTGTGAGAGACAGACAGGACTGCTCGTGATTCAGAGCGCTTGCTGCTCTTCCGGAGGACACATTTCAGTTGCTAGCACACATGTCTCTGCTCACCAACAGCTGTAACTCCAGTGACAGGGGATTTGGTACCAGTCCTTGGCCTCCATGAGCACCAGGAATTAGGCACACACACGGTGCACATAAATCCATGCAAGAAAAAGCGCTCGTGTACATAAAATGAACAAATCTAAAAGAACAACAAAAAAATGTAGACCTCCGGCGCTATAGCATTTGATTTGATTGCAAATGTACCCTGGTTCTCCCCTCTGAAAGTAAGAAAATGTTTTGTTTGTTTTTTTATTTTATAGGAGCCCACAGTTGAAAGACTTTAAACTTTTGAAGATATTTTGGAGTTTTACCAAGACTTTGGAAGAAAGTTTGAATGTTTAAGAGAGACTTTGAACTTGTGTTTAAAGTTTTAAAGACTGGGGGGACTTTTAAAATTTTGACTCTTTATTTATATTGTGATGTTTGTGTTAATGTGAGGTCTTCGGGATGAATGAGACAGGAACATTTGTGGCTTGATGTTTGTGTGCCAAGTTGTTCTGGATACTTTTATGTCAACTTGACACAAGCTAGAGTCACTGGAGAGGAGGGGACCTCGATTGAGAAAATGCCTATCTGAGATTGCACTGCAGGCAAGCCTCTAGGGCTCTTTTCTCAATTAGTGATGAATGTGGCAGGGCCCAGCCCACTGTGGCCAGCGCCATCCCTGGACAGGTTGTCCTGGCTTCTATAAGAAAGCAGGCTGAGCAAGCCAGCAAGCAGCACCCCTCCACAGCCACTGCCTCAGCTCCTGCTGCCAGGTTCCTGTATTGCTTGAGTGCCTGTCCTGACTTCCTTTGGTGATAAACAATGACGTGGAAGTGTAAACTGAGTAAACCCTTTCCTCCTCAAGTTACTTGTGGTCACAGAGTTTCAGCTCAGCAATGCTAACGCTAACTAGGACAGAAGCTCCCATACAAGGCCTGGGCTCTTAAGTGGGTTCTGGGACTTGAACTCAGATCTTTATACTCCCAAGGGAAGTGCTTTACCCAGCAAGTCATCTCCCCAACCTTTCCCTTTGCTCCAATACTTTATTTCTTTAAGTTAGCAGAGGTAAACGAAATGTCCCTCACACATCTGTCCCTTCTTTTTGGGAATCAGCTGCCCGCTGGAGGACCCTTTCCTGTCAGCTCAAGCTCTTACCTCTTTGCCACCCTGTACCTAGTGAAGAAGACCATTCTCTGTCTGAGTCTGAACTGCGGCCCATTTCTGGGACCAGCGTACTCTCCCTCTTACAGCACCTTCTGTCCTGATTAAAACCCTCCTTGGAGAAGGCCAGCTTGCCTTTCCTTGACATTTCTGATAAGTTTGGAAAGTTCTCTGTTAATATTCCCTCAAGTATCTTGTCCCTTTCTTACTCTTGGGATGTCCTTTCACACTAAGTATTTTGTATCCAAAATACCCAAAGCTCACTCTGGTCAACTCTCTTTTAGAGCCTTTTTTTCTTTCTTCCTTTGCACAGGTCAAAAAAGTCTTAATCTCCACATTGCCTGACTCCTCCTATTTCCATCTATTGCTCTTGAGCTCATCCTGTGAATTAAAGGAGAGAAAAAAAAGCAGCCTGTGAAACTTGTTTCTGCTGCTTCTTGTTCTCTCTCTCTCTCTCTCTCTCTCTCTCTCTCTCTCTCTCTCTCTCTGTGTGTGTGTGTGTGTGTGTGTGTGTGTGTATGTTTAGCTTTCTGTTCCTCTCAGAAACATCCTTTCTTCTGTTCCATAGCCATTTCCTCTGAGTTGAGACACACTCCTTTGGGAGGAGAGGGATGCTTGTGAGGCTCAGCAAGTCAGCAAACACCATGGCCTGGGAAAGCCGAGGCTTGCGATATTTACCAGAGCTCCCCAAGATTATCACTCACACAGTAAGCAACTGCCTGGGGAGGAGGCTCTGACCAGCTGAGCCCTGAGAGGAGACTGAAACCTATGGAGCTGCTGGTACGTTGTGTGGAGAGGTAGTATTTCCCTTTAGAAAGCTGCTCCCTGTGTTGAGGTGAGCTTTCTAGGGATGCAGCTGGCCTTGAGTTCTCTCTGTTCCTGTAAGGAATCCCTCCCATACTCTTGTAGGTAACCCCAGTGAACTCAGTGGCTCACCAAGTGAGACTTTTGTGTAGTCTTTTCCTAAGCCTGTCATGGTTTCCTCTCTGGGGTGAGGAGATGTGAGTGCTTGCCATATCTAATATTTCTTCAAGCGTTACTGTAACAGTTGCTTTAGACTTTATCTTCAGGTATTCATAGGTGTGGTGGTTTGAATACGATTGGTTCAGGGAGTGGCACTGTTGGGAGGTGTGGCCTTGTTGGAGGAAGTATGTCACTGTGCGTGTGGGCTTTAAGACCCTTGCTCTGGCTGCCTGGAAGCCAGTCTTCTCCTGTTTGCTTTCAGATGAAGATGTAGAACTCTCAGCTCTTCCAGTGCCATGCCTGCCTGCCTGGATACTGCCATGCTTTCTACCATGATGATAATGGACTGAATCTCAGAACCTGTAAGCCAGCCCCAATTAAATGTTGTCTTTCCAAGACCTGCCACAGTCATGGTCTCTCTTCACAGCAATGGAAACTCTAAGCCCTAAGACGATAGGGCTCTGTGAATCTTTCCTCTACCTCACTGTCACCTGCACCTGATGTATCATTCCACCACACAGCTCATTCTTCAGACTCTGGCAAGACCATGACTTCACACACACAGCCTGATACCTGTATCTCCATGACTCTTCGCTGTGACCTCCCCAGTACTTTCCTGTGCCCACGGGCTTTCTTCTGTCTTCTGCCTTTTCTGTCTTCTGTCTTTACACAGTTGCTGTGCCTGTCTGCCTACCAGGCTAAGGTAAGAGGATCTCTGGAGAAAGTAAAATGAGCCACTAGGTTTGGCTTATGCCTTTGGGTTTGCAATGCTCTCATAGGGGAAAATGTCTTCCCTGTAGAGGTCTAGGAAGGTCCTGCCTGCCATTGCTGGGCTGGGCAGCCAAAACCATGGTGCTGCCTAGCACTTGGGCTGCAGAGATACAATAGGGAGACCCTTGGAGATGTCCCTCTCTGACAATTGGTTGACCCTTCTCTTGGTTCTTAGGCTAAAAAGCTCTACTGTAAGCTGGAGCCTCTCCCAAAGCCATTCCATCTTAGAGTCCCAGTCAAGTGAATCTAGAACAAAGGAGGCTGTCGACTCACCCAGTCTTGAGTGATGCTAACCCTTCCTGCCTGCCTCTGCTGACCTGCTCACACTTCCCTCCACGGTTTTCACAGTCATCCATCCTGTGTATTCTGTTCACCCAGAATTAGTTGTTGAGCCCAGTCAGGCAAAAGAAAGAAGCAACCCCTCTGTCTTCCCTGTGACTGACAGGCAGATTTCACTCTGGAGTAAATATCTGGTAGAATCTTTGCATGCGTTTCCAGTGACTATGGCTCAATCCCTTTTGTAATCCCTTGAGAACAGCTTCATAATTACCCCAGCCCACCTCCAGCTCTCTAGCTATAACCAAGCGCATTAACTTTTAGTGCTTCCTAAGAATTCCTATTTTGCCAAACAGATTAACACAAAAGAGCGTTCTTCCTGCTGTTAGTAGAGATGCTCTCAAAACACTCTTAAACGCAAGCGAGAAATTCCTTAGGACAAGGATATGTAAGACACTGGAGGTAATGGCGCCAGGGTGTGCGCACTTATGCCTTGCCTCTGCATTGCTGTGTGCCTGTGTCCAGGAGCACTGTGTGTACAGATGAGTGTGCATGCACACACATGTGTGTCTGAGGGTGTCAGTCATGGGTGCTGTCCACATTTTTGTCCCCAACAGGGTCTCTTGTTGGCCTAGAACTCACTGATTTAACTAGGGTGACTGGCTGGCCGGCGAACCCTGGGCACCTGCTTACTCTCACCTTCATGGCAATGGGATTACTACCACCTTGGCTCTTTTTCTGCATTAATTTGCTTATTTATTCATTTTACATCCTGATCGCAGCCTCCCCCCTCCTCCTATTTTTTCCTCTCACACATCCTTCCCTCATCCCTTCTCTCCTTTTCCTCTGAGAAGGAGGACATCCCTGGGTACCAATAGCCCCCAGCACTGTAGGGCTAGGTGCATCCTTTCCCACTGAGGCCAGACAAGGTGGCTTAGTTAGGGGAATGGGATCCACAGGCAGACAACAGATTTGGGTACAGCCCCGCTCCAGTTGTTGGGGGACCCACATGGAGACCACCCCACACATTTACTACATGTGTTGTAGGGGACCTAGGTGTAGCCCATGCTTGCTCTTTGGCTAGTGGTTCAGTCTCTTGGAGCCCCTGAGGGTCCAGGTTAGTTTACTCTGTTGGTCTTCTTGTAGAGTCGCTACCTCCTTTGGGTCTCCCAATCCTTTCCACAAGACTCCTTGAGCTCCATGTAGTCTCCTGTCTGCAAGCATTAATAGTGTCAGAGGTTGGTTTTTGTCCATAGGGTGGGTCTCAATTTGGGGCAGTCATTGCTTGGACACCCCCTCAATCCCTGTTCCGTCTTTTTTCTGCACATCTTGTAAGCAGGACACATTTTGGGTGGGAGGGTTTGTGGGTGGGTGGGTTGGTGTCTTATCCTTCCACTGGGAGTCCTGCCTGGCTATAGGAGGTGGCCACTCACCTTGGCTTTTTAAATGTGTGGTCTAGGGGATTGAATTCAGGTCCTCGGCTTGCAAGGAAAGAACGCTATGGACTGGACCGTTACCCCACACATAAAATGTAAATGTGAATCTCTTGATTTAGAGATGTCTGTATGCTTATATCAAAATAAAGGGTATGAAATATGAAAACATTGTGAAATTAAAGCTTAATGTCCCCACACACTTTTCCTGTCTAGGTTAATGGAGGGGACTGCCTTTTTAATATAGCTTGAAAAACATCAGTTAGGAGAGCCCTGACCTTCAGCTGGAAGATGACATACATTGCAGAGCCTGCATGGGTCCTTATCTACATTTCTGGGATTTAATAATGAGTTCATCTGTTATTCTTGGGTTGTTTTAGACATATTGACAAATGGACACACTGCTTATCCAGACTCTCCTCTGGCAGATTCAATAACAGCTTTCTCACACTGCTGTTCCAGGGAAATGATTCAGAGATTGACACTTTTTTTTTTCTTACTTGAAGGATGATAGGATGTTAAAAAGCATCGTTTTCATTTGTGTGAAAACTCATGAAAAACTTCCTTCTCCTTGGAATTGCTTGGGCTCAAGTTTGTTAACTGCCAGTCTATCCGGATATTAAAAGAGGTTGCCAGGGGTGTTTGTAATATCCAGGGGTTCCTATGTATAAACACATACTCTTTATAGCCATAACGATGGCATAATTATAGTTCATTAATGGTGATGATGTCAATTTTATGCCAGATACTTAAACGTATTTTAATCCAAGACACAATTGGGAGCATTTTCCTTCCTAATCTGCTTACCGTGGACCTAGCAATTATGATGGATGATAGAACTCTCCACCTGGCAGTTGTGGTTGCCATGGTGACGCCATGTAGGCCAGCAGACCTATGAGTCACTGCGTTTTTTCTGCTTGACTTCATTGTCTCTAAAGGGGAGAAATGTGCATCTAGCCATGCACTGCCTCTCTGGCCCCGCTCTTGTCTTCTGAGTCGTGAAGGCAGGAGGGAGGGAGCCAGAGACTAGGCACAGTTGCCTTATTAAAATCCATTTCTGCACACAAAAGAGTGGGTAAATCTCAGACTGCAGCGAAACAAGAAAAATCTGATTTTGTATCACGGAGATGGTGATGTGGTTAGTGTGGTACAGCTCTTGGGGCATAATTAATACCCTGTGTTTCAATGATAAAATCAAAACTGGTGTGCAAACCTTGGTTTCTGGGGATGTGTCAGCCATGACAGTAATTGTAAGGTGAAAATCAACATTTTTTTTTTTTGATCAATTTTCTGGCCACCATTGTTTCCTAGATGTGAGTTATACATTTTTTAGAATATTGCTACCAGCTCAGAGATGATGTGCAGATAATTTGGACGGGGGAGTTAATGTCTGATAACACTCAGAACTTCAGAAGGTTGTAGGATCATAATGTTGCTCTGTGTCGTGTGGGGAAAGAAGGACTGGACATTGGTAAGGCTGGAACAAGGCCTGACTGTGCACGCATGTTTACATGGACTAATTCACCCTTTCTGAAGAATTACACCTGCAGTGGGTGGTCATGCCCAAGACTGTAACTCCAAGTGCACTCTACATACCCATGATAGAACTTAGCAAGTAAAACAAAGTTAGACCTGAATCTCCATGCATAATGATAAGTTGTAACAACCGCAATGATAGCCTGTAAGAAGGATGATCTAAGACCTATGAATAATTTATTTCTGGAAATGTTCACTTAATATTTTTAGACTCTAGTTTACCATAGTAACTGGAAGTGTGAAAAACAGTGGCATGTGTGTGTGTGTGTGTGTGTGTGTGTGTGTGTGTGTGTGTGTGTGAATGTGCCTGTGGGTGCCTATGTCTGCACAGATGTGTGCATTTGTCATTGGTTGTCTTCTTTGGTGTCTTCTTCACCTTATTTGGTACTTGAAGCTCCTGATACAATCTATATGTTATGTTATGTTATGTTATGTTATGTTATGTTATGTTATTTGGTGCCATGAGAGTTTTCTGCTTCCTTTCTGTATCCAGCATTAGTCAATCGGATCATGTTCAGTGCTGCTCAGAACACATGTGCACACGTATACACACACACACACACACACACACACACACACACACACACACATGTATACACATACATGAAAAAGAAAGAGACAGAGAAGCAGGCAATGAAGGGCCTGTAGCTAGTAGGTCCTTCACAGATGAAAGGAGATAGGACTTGACTGTGGCACTGAGCTCAGTGGAGCAGTCAAGATGAGATGCTTGGGAGGGTCTGGAGGGACCAGTGTCCACAAGCTTGGGCTAGACTGTGGGATGGAGGGTTTTCTGTTGCTGAGGTGGCTAGAGACACTTTGTGTGCTTTCTTTCTTTCTTTCTTTATTATATTATTTATTGTCACGTATGCATGCATATGAATACCTGCAAGCCTTGATGAGCATGTGGAAGTCATAGAACAACTTGTCAGAGGGTCTTTCACAGCAAACATCTTAAAATTTGATAAATTTTCATATTGTCCTTTTTCCTTTTATAAATCCATGGATTTTTCTTTTAAAAATCAAATCTAAGAACCACTGGACTCCTGAAGATCAACTCTGTGTTTACAGTTTCTGAGTGTTTTAAACTCTCATGCTCTCTGGGTGAGTTCACTGTTCATTTAAAGTGTTCATCTGTAGCTGCTGTACTGGCTGGGTGAAGAAGGTTTTTTCTGCTATTTGGGGGATGTTCATTTTCCTCCACACCAGGGAAAAGATGAGAAAGAATAGATTTTAAAACTTGAGATTTGGGCATACATTCATTGCAAGAGACTTATTTTAAGTAGAGAGACACAGAGGGAAATGTCAAATGATTGGAAAAGTTTACACCACAGAGTATAAAGTTGCTACAGTCATGTTCTGAGCGTGTTGCAGGATGTGGAAAGATGTTTATTTATAAGAAAATCCTAAAAAACCTTAGGGTTTATGCACTGGCTAGTGTGACCTCCAAGCACAAGAAGCAAATTCTGATAGAACCAAAGAAGAAAGGAAATGTATACTCCAGATTGTCAGTCTTAAGATCCTTTTTAATGGTCTGTAATTAGCGGGATTAAATTGAAAGCATAAATATAATCAGTAAGTAGCATCTAATGGACACTTGAGATGGTTAGTGTCACCAAGTTGACAGAAGTGTGAATCACATGGGGAATGGGACTACTGGTCTGTGCATGTGGCTGTCTGGATTATTTTTGGTTTTTTGTTTTGTTTTGTTTTGTTTTTATATTTTAAAAAATTTTTATTTTATTTTAATTAGATATTTTCTTCATTTACATTTCCAATGCTACCCCAAAAGGCCCCCATACCCTCTCCCCCACTCCCTACCTTCCCCCCCACTCCCACTTCTTGGCTCTGGCGTTCCCCCATACTGAGGCATATAAAGTTTGCAAGACCAATGGGCCTTTCTTTCCACTGATGGCCAACTAGACCATCTTCTGATACATATGCAGCTAGAGACACGAGCTCCGGGGGGTACTGGTTAGTTTTATTGAGGTGGGAAGACCTGCTAATCGTGGGTGGCACCATTCCCTTGTCAAAGGACTCCAACTGTATAAGAATAGACAAAGCAAACTGAGCGCTGGCATGTATCGATTCACTTTTCTCTGCTCTTGACTGTGGGTGTGGAATGGCCAGCTGCTTCTTGCTCTTGCTGCCTGGACTGTCTTGCTCTGACAGACAACAGCCTGGAATTGTGAGTCAGATAAACCCTTTCTCCCTTAAGTTGCTCCAAAGACTTTATGGAATACTTTATCCAAGTGGAATAGAATATATGTTCTGAATAGACATGAGTTCCATGCACCAGATAGAGCTACATCCTTGCAAGAGCCACAACCTGTTGATATTGATTGACTATACAGTACAGAAAATTTCTTTGGCCATAAAAGTCAACAGTAGAACCTGTTACTTTCCAATAGTTCAGTTGGTAAGTAACTGCTGTACAAAGATAAGCCTAAGTTTGATCCATAGCAACACACACACACACACACACACACACACACACACACACACACACACACACAGGTGAGTATGGCAGTGCTGGTAATCCCAGCACTCGGATGAGGCACATTCAATCATTCAATCAAGAGACCTTGTTTCAAACTACAAGGTGAGGAGTAATGGAAAAGAAGAACCTATAAAGACATCCTAACATTAGCCTCAGGACCCCATGAATGTGTACACACATGCACACACACACACATGTGCACATACAAATGAATTTAGGTAAAAAAAAATAATGGTAGTGAGATATTCCCCAAATACTTAGCAACTTACATGCTTACCAGGAAAGAATCAGTCCCATAAATTATGATGAAACAAATTTTAAGAGCCATTGAGTTGAGAGGCAGTGAGCACCATGATTAAAATCCTTTAAGATACAACCAAATAAAGAATTAGGAAGACATCAAAATTCTAAGTTTTCATGCCCCTTAAAGATAATATTCTTGTGGATTGGTAAAACCATTTTAAAAAGCCAGCACCAGCAACATACTGAGATCCACACCTTAGACCCCATTTGAGAGATGCAGAGTCGCTGGTTAGGGCCCTCTCTTTGGTCCCATTGGGGACCTGGGCTCTTCCCTCGTTTCCACCCATGTCTCCACATGCTTTCCCAGGCTATAGTCTGAACAAAGTGTGTACCACCCAACTGGTAGGGAGAAGGGCAGGCCATCCATTCTTGCCTGGATAGCTTAAGGTGGAGAGCAGGAAGGGGTACAGATCTCTTCTGTCCACACTCACTGTTTGTCAAAGCACAGCCCCGTGGCTACAGGATTGTAAGAGAATAGTACAACTCATCCCCACACAGACAAGGGTTAGGGGAGGGCTAGACAGCTCCTACCACGTAAGAACTGCACACTAGAAAGACTATCATTCTTTTCCCTCTTTTTTTTTTCTTCCCTTGTTAGCTGAATGCTTATCATTTATTCCCGAGTATACCAGAAGCCCAGGCATTGCACTCACAGGACGTTGTCAGAGACTATGTATCCTGCTGTCAGCGGTCAAGAGAAATGACTTTTTAACATGTTTTCTCTTACATATTTTATTTGTTTACTGGGGAGAGGGCTGTGCTGTGCTGCAGTATATGTATATAAATCAGAGAACAACTTGCAGGAGTCAGCTCTCTCTCTCTCTCTCTCTCTCTCTCTCTCTCTCTCTCTCTGACTCTGTCTCTCTCTGTCTGTCTCTCTGTCTCTGTCTCTGTCTCTGTCTCTCTCTCTCTCTCTCTCTCTCTCTCTCTCTCAGCAGGGCACCTTTACTCCATGAGCTATCTATCTGTGTTCATGAGGACTCTGGCAAACCTTATAAAAAGAACCAAACACCCGTGGGTTCGCACAGAGCATAAGCAAGCACTGTCTGTAGATTCAAAATACAAAAAAAGCTATTTTACACATGTGACTTCGGACTGGGGTGTTATTCTAGAAATAGTGATACAGTCTTGTTAATGTGCTGGTGAACTCGCCGTGGTGGTGGTCTGTTGCTCTGGCATGGCACATCCTTAAATTGTAATTCCTTCTTGTTTTACCTCTCCATAGCTTTAATGGGGTCGTTAACGCTGAGTCCTGTTGTTCTCTGAGACCAGCTGCTGCCACCATGGCTAAGGCCAGAGCAACAGAGGGCTTCATGACCTGGGTTGATTCAGAATTCTCACAGCCTACCAGATTTACTTCTCAGGACCAGAATCGTTTCACTTCTTAAGCATTCAAGACAATTGTTTTTCTTTCTTTTTCTTTTTCTTTTTCTTTTTCTTTTTCTTTTTCTTTTTCTTTTTCTCTTTCTCTTTCTCTTTCTCTTTCTCTTTCTCTTCTTTCTCTTTCTCTTTCTCTTTCTCTTTCTCTTCTTTCTCTTTCTCTTTCTCTTTCTCTTTCCTTTTCTTTTTCTTTTTCTTTTTCTAAGTCAGAGACTTAAGGAAGGGTCAAAGCAAATCTCCTGACAGAAAACAGACATAGAAACAAATTGACCAAGACCAGGAGACTTCTGGTGCAAACCCAAATTTGCCCTCTAGCCAGAGTACCCATTTCTGTTGAGCACCTAGAACTTTAGGTTTCATTCTTATGCTTTGAGATGGATCAAACTGCACTGTCCCAACTAGAGATTCATGACATCTTCCTCTGACCTCTAAACACCTCGCCCACGCATCTTCTCATAGACCACGCCCATGAGAGTGTAGAGTATCCCTGACACCTTTAACTCCCCTGAAATCACCATGATCTTACGGTACTTGCCTCTCACGCTGTAGCAGAAGGAAGCTGGATGGTCTCTGAGGAGACAGAACCAGGATGTTACAGCGACCCTGTCTTTCTGTGGGTGTGTATGGAAATTTCCAGAAAGAAAGTCATACCTGCGATGAAGTTCGGCTAGGCTGGTTAGAACTTAATGACTATGGAGGGTTGGAACATTGTTTAGATCCAGAGATAAGTCTGTCCCACCAGAACAGACATCAGGTGCCCTCGGTCTGTATCTGAGCTGACATCATTTCTGGCCATCAGGTAACACCTTAGGGTGTATTCTAGCACAGCACTGGTTTCTCCCAGCCCAGAGGTGAGCCTGTCATCAGATACAATCTATTGCAGCTTCCTGGACTTGACTGCAGCCGCCAGCCTGCTGTCCCCATTCATGTACTGGACAGATGTCCTGACTCATGACTTTCTTCCATTGTCAAACTGCTTTCATGCTGGGACCTGTCATTTGGGATGACTGGAATCCATGCTCCTGGGCCACAGTCTTTCCTAGGAGGCTCAGAATAAAACATCTTTATTCCCTTTGAGATGAGAGCTGTATCCTGCTTGACAATTTGGTCCCCAGTGTGGGACCCTCAGGTCAATTAACTATCACTAGTGAGTCCTCTCCTTAGGCTTGTGTTGGTGAGAGGTTCCTGAGGCCCTGTCTTCCCCTTTGTTTTGAGCTCATGGCTGGGTACCCTCTGCTTAGCTTCAGAGCATTCAGTAAGCTAATTTGTTTGCTAGCATTCCTCACTCCACCTTATCTAACTGTTTCCTTTTCTGTTCATATTGCAACATTGCCTTCCTTAGTATAGAAGTCCTATGAGTGCCTGATCACAAAGATGCTGAATAAATAAGTTTAAAAAGAGATTGTGAAGAGGGGGTTAGAGAAATGGCTCCATTGCTCAAAGCACCTGCTGCCCTTGCAGAAGACACCAGTTTGGTTCCCCAGTTTTCACACCAAAAGGCTCACCGCTGCCTGTAACTGCAGCCCCAAGGGATCTGACACTCTCTCTGGCCTTTGTAGGTATCTAGCACACATATGCACACACACATAAATAAAAATAAAATATGTCTCGAAAGACAGACATTGAGGATAAGAAGTATTTGTCCCCACCAGGGTAGAGGTGTCAGGGAACTCTCCAGAACATGAAATGTCTGTCTAAGGAAACCAAAGATGGAACACTCCATCATTCTGTGAGAAGGAAGCACTGACCCACTGGTGTCCTGAGCTCCTTCATGTTCCTGGAAACATGTAGAAGAATCCCAGGACACAGCAGGGCCAGCCACCCGAGGTGGGTCCTGATAGAGTTGTTCCCATGAGCAGTGTAGAGTGTTGATGCAAAACACGAGCCACTTAAGAAATGGTCCTTAAAAAAACAACACAAAAACAAAAACAAAATTAAGGTGGGCAACAGAAACTCAAGAAAGTTAAAAAAAAAAAAGACTATAGCTAAGTGGCATTAGGCACTCTAGCTGTTTTATGAATGATAATTATGAAAATTCAATTCCTAAGTTTTTTTAAATTGGGGAATATTTAATACTCTCTATTTTTATGCGATTTTGTGTATGCACATGCCAAGCTGAAAGTATCTGGGCTGTAGAGTGGATGAGAGCACATTTAGGAAAAGATGCCATGCAATTGCTAATCTATGAAAAGTGAATACACTGTTGGGAAATGTATCAATTGTGAAGAGGGAGATTAACAAACAGGGTACCAGTAAGGAAACTTCAGATTGTGTTGAAACTAAAAGTAACCCCTAAGCAGCGTATCTTCTCAGCTCCAGTGTGGCAAGAAAGCCAAAGCCAGCACTGGATGCTCACACCAGGCCATAAGAAAGTTTGAAAAAGCTAAAACTGAAAGATAGTATAGACGTGATCAAGTTTTCTTTAATTAAAGTAAAAATTAAAGGCGCCAACAGAAAATCAAACTCTAACTTGGCCGCCGCCAAGTCCAGGAAGACGGTAAGGCTCTTTGTTTAATTTTTAAAATGAAGTCAGAGAACAGAGCTTTAATTTTGAAATTTTATTTTATTTTTATTTACTTATCTTTTTGCATGTTCATGTGCATGCAATGCCCTTGGTGACCAGAAGAGGACAGTGAATCACCTAGATCAGGAGTTATAGATGGTTGTAAGCTCCCAGGTGGGTGCTGGGATTTGAACCTTGGTCCTCTGCTCTGGAAGAGCAGCAAGGGCTCTTAACTACTGAGCCAGATGGGGAATTCAACTCCAGAATTTTATATTTTATCCCTTAGAGAAGCTGATGCTTTTCTTCCACGGCTCCCCAGACCTTCCCCTCTTCTTGAATCAAATCTTTTTATAAAAATATTTTAAAATTTTCATTTAAAAATGTATTATTCGGTATAACTTGAATTTAAATTTTTGACAGGCTTCAAATTGATGGAAATTTATTTAAAATCTTCCCCATGCATTTGGGGTTGGGGTTGGGAGGTCTCTCTGTTTCAGATCCAAATCTTGTAGCAAAAAACAAATTTCTCCCTGCAAGAGAAAAAGAGAGAGAGAGGGAGAGGGAGAGAGAGGGAGAATAAGAGAGAGGGAGAGAGAGAGACAGAGAGAGAGAGAGAGATTGAACTGGATCCACACAATTATATGTCAGTGTTACTATTTATATCACAAATGTTAAACTACAACTCATCCCTAGATATGGTGCTCAACCTGTTACGATGCCTGCAGTTCCTGCCATGGAGTAACCTGACTTGATGATTAAGTAGGAATGTACAACTAAGAGGTAATAACATAAATGCTGAAGTTTCCCGTTCTACTGCTGGAAAGACACAGCATGCCCAAGGCAACTCTAAAGAAAGCAATCAGTTGGGGATTTGCTTCTAGAGAATGAGTTCATGGTCATTGTGGAGGGAAGCCTGGCACTGGAGCAATAGCTGAGAGCTCACATCCCGACTGTCACTGGAGCAATAGCTGAGAGCTCACATCCTGACTCCCAGGGAGGAGAGACGAGGGAGAGAGAGAGGAGGGAGGATGGAGAAAGGGGCAGAGGGAGAAAGAACTAACTGGAAATGGCATAGATTTTCAAAACCTCAAAACTCACCCCTAGTGACACACCTCCTCCACTGAGGACACACATTCTAATCCTCCCTCAGCATGCTACCAACTGGGGACCAAGTAATCAAATCTACAAACCTATGGGATCCATTCTCATTCAAACTACCACAGTATCCCATAATACCACTAGCCAGTGTTGAAAAAACATAGTATTCAGCACTCATATTTTGCTAATTAAAAGTAGATGTTATAAAACAATTTTAGAGTCTTGTTTCTCCTTTTGGTTTAAAATGAAAATCAGATTTTATTCTTCCTCCAAATCTATGATTTCTGAGAAATCTTGTATTTTATCTCTCTGTGTTACGTGTATGAAGGAAAAGGAAAGTCTTGTTAGGAGGGAATTTAAAATGATACTGTGTCATTGTTTGGCTTCTCCAGTGTGACTATCCCAAACTGATATCTGGTATATTGCCAAAATAATAGGGCAAATAAAATTATTAGTCACAGATACAATATTTTAAACAATAACGATTAATATTTCCTTAAATTAGAGCTGAACATACCAGGCAAGGATTATAAAGTCAAACCCGTCAAAAAAAAACCTAAAATTAAAACAATAAGGAATAAATTCAAGTGCCCTAAACAGCATTATAATGCTTTATAAGTCATGGGGAATAGATCGTCAGTCGGTTTCAACAGTATGGTTTCTGCCCTGTGGTTAAAATGTCTGCTTCCCTTTCTCTATGCTGGTTACTTTGCATCTGCATCGTGTCAGAAGGCACAATGTCAGCAACTCTGGGATGAAGGTCAAGGATGCTACACAGCTGGACACATGGACCGGACCAGTGACGGTGCCAACCTGCTAAGCAAGCGGCGCGACCTGCTAGGCACTGGTGCAACCGTGGCAGTCTATTAAAGGGGTCATTAACCATCTACCTCTTTGTTATTACATTTGAGGCCTGATCCACAGACGGGAATTCATGTCTGACACTGTGAGCCAGATCAAAAGCCCGCTACTCAGAAGGTCTCAGGTCCTGTGGTCAGGTAGGGTGAGGGACCTACCGCTGTTGTTTCCCTGAGTGAGCATGTCAAACTATCTTCTAAACATTTATGATTGCACACATAGATTAGTGATGGCCTCAGCCTCCAAGCTTCCCCCCTCCCAGTGGGCATCATTTAATGCAAAGATCCATTCGCTGGCCAGCATACTGAGAATACTGTCTTTGTGTGTTCCGCCCTAAATGGGACATTTGTACAAATCCGTACCCCCCCCCCACCCTCAGTCTCCACGACGATCTTGGAGGAGGGGGCAGGAAATGTAAGACCTGGAGGATGGGGAGGAGTGCCGTAAAATGCTGTCTTCCAGACATGACATGAGGTGACAGCAGAATTCTCCTGCTCAGGACCAGAATGGATGGGAGAGTGGCCCATGAGGCCAAGACCTGCAGGGCATCAGTCAGCATTCCAGAACAGATGGGAGAGAGGCCCATGAGGCTGGAGCTGAGGAGATTTTAACAACCGATGGTGGTGGTTGGGGGGGGTTTGGAGGGGTTGCTGCTGAGACATTGCCTGGGTGGATAGTCCCAAACGTGCGTTCATGGGTTCATGGAAGCATTGCTAATTGAACTTAGTGGATTATTTTTTTAAACATTACAGAATGAAGGAGGGAAGGGGAAGTATTGGGAGGCGTCTAGGGGAGTGGAAAGGGGGCTTTGGACAGTGTGCAATCAAGATACCCTTCATATATGTAGGACGTTATTGAAGAATAAATAAAAGTAATTTTTGAAAACACACGTTCCCCTTGTTCTTGAAAATAAACCTTTCCTGGATTATTTTAACGTTATGTCTAGTATTTGTATTATATGTCCATGCAAGTGTTTTTCAGGTAGGAAGGAGGAATTAAAAAAAAAAACCCAGATCATAATATGCTGGTGGTGGTACAGTGCTCCTGGCCATTTTCTGCTCATAAACTACTGTTTCTGCCTCAAAACTGCTTTCCTGCCTCCTCAGCTCCAACTCCTAGATCCTAGGATCTAAGATCTAAGAGTCCCTAGTACCTTGGGACTTATAATCTGGGACTTATGATCACCTTTTACCTCCAGCTGCATGGCCAAGGGGGCAACCAATGGCAAGTGGTCAAAGACTCTATACATTGACTGATTAAAATTCCATGGCTGTGGAGAACTAGAATGTTGCAGATCCAGAGATTGAAATTACCTTGGGCAGTTTTCACTTGCCTTGACGGCTAACTGGACACCCACCTCCTGAGTCTGACCACCAGCTTCTACCAACTCAAACACTACGAACATCAGGCAGCAGCTAAGGCCTATATCAGAAATCCGCCCCCTCCCCGTTTCGGTTAGCTTGCCTGCCTGCTGTCCCCACCAGCTTGCTTACTGAATGCTGTGACCGTGAACATTCCTGGTAACCACTTCCATGTTGTAAGTTGTTGCCTGGGGCCACCTGAATCCATGTTCCAGGGCCCCAGTCCCTCCTGGTTGTCTCAGCATAAACCAATTCCTATTCTTGTTGGGGTAAGACACTATGGACACTAGCATCTAGTATTTTTTATATCTGAGGAGGTTGGGAGTGGTTGTGCCAATATCAGGGAAAATAGCTTCCTATAAAGAACTGGCTTTTAAATACCCTTCTTTGCCTTCTATGGGAAATAATGGCAGGCTGTTATCAGTTAAAAAATAAGTCCTTGGTGTCAATGGCATCTTTATCAATGAAGGAGCTCCGTGAGAAAAGCAGACCAGGAGATTATGAAGGAAGAAGAAGAAACAAGTGCTTCCACTCTAGGAAGAGGAAACAGGCATGTCTCGAGATAAGCACGTGATGCTCAAATCCAGGTGCATATCTGGGAACAAAAAAGTAAAACACAGATATTTACTGAGCTCAGGAACAAAAAATCTTTTCTTTTTTCTTTTCTTTCTTTTTTTTTTTTTAAGAATTATTTATTATATGTAAGTACACTATAGCTGTCTTCAGATACACCAGAAGAGGGGCATCAGAGCTCATTACAGGTAGTTGTGAGCCACCATGTGGTTGCTGGGATTTGAACTCAGGACCTCTGGAAGAGCAGTCAGTGTTCTTAACCGCTGAGCCATCTCTTCAGCTCCTCACCCCCCCCCCCAAAAAAAAGTAAAATGAGGGTTCCCAGCTAATGCGGACAGATACCATAATTGATACCAAGTTCATTTTCAATATAGTATATTAAAATAAAACCTGGAAAGTACCCCATAATCTGTAGGCATGAGCTTCTTTGCAAGGTTCTTGGCAGCCCCCAGCTGCCAATGTCATTAGCTTGTGTGTCTGACCTAAGGGAAATTACCACCATACAGCAGCTGAGCTCCACAGACCGACTAGAAATGAGGGAATGTAAAACCATCAGTGACGACTCTACAAAATCGCATACGGGGTCTCCTTCACAGGACACACAGGGCCTCCTTCATGCTCACTAAATCCCTTCTTCAAAGTCATTGCGGAGCTCTTGTTCCAAGAACTAGACTGGACTCTCTTTAGTGCCTTCAAATAGATGGAAGGGCGGGGGAGTGAAAACCCCCCACAGAGCTGCCACTGCTAATTAGTGTCTCTGCGCACCACTTCCTGCGCGCACAGCGATGCCCAACCCTGCCAAGCCCTGCAGGGACACACAGACAAACAGTGTTTACAAGCCAACATGGCCCCGTACACTCCTCAGCCCTGCTCAGCAGGCACAGAATTCATTTTCTATGCAGAGAGAACTTCACCTAAGCTTGTCTTGGAACGATGGATAAATTCTCTGCTGGATGTAAAAATTTTACCGCAGGAAAAAACCAACAACTCTGCGAGGTGAATTATCAAAGCAGAATAAATTAGAAACAGTGAAAACACTTCTGTTGATTTAGCCCTGCACGTGTCTGCTTTAATTCAGTGTCGTTACGCATGCTCCGTTGTTATGACGGTTCTCGGTTCTCTTTTTTCAGATGCTGGCTGGCTTCTAGGGGAAATAGATGGCCGGCCGTCTGAAAGAATAGCTGTAGCGTCATTTCAGGCTTCCCAGATAACTAAGTTCTGGTTGCAATCATTGGGATTCTTTCCATAGGAGATTATAAATTCAGTCACCAGTTAGTATGCTGTGTTGACTATATATATTTTTTGAAGAACTCTTTCAGCTTTTTTAAAAGGTAATTTATTTTTAAGTACGTGTATATATGAGTCTGTGCGGGTGTATGTGTACATATGAGTTTAGGTGCCCATTTTGGCCAGAAGAGGGCGTTGGACCACCTGGAGCTGGAGCTAAAGGTGCTAATGAACCATTTGACATGGATGTCAAAAGCCCTGTGCCTAGTTTACTCAGAAGGTAGATACTGCCTGGGCTCTGCAAAGGGGGGGTCCCAAACAAGACAGGGTTTTTGTTTTTTTTTTGTTTGTTTGTTTTTTGTCTGTTCTTTAAACTAAGAAGAATTTGTACCCATTTACGGTGCGCCATATGACACGACAGATCTGTCAGAGAAGGAAGCAGTTTCGTTTCTGTGAACATCAGCCATGTCTAAGTGCAGGCACTTCACTTCGGACATTTCTCCATGTTCATTTTCCGTGGGTCCTTGATAGCCAAGGCTTTGCCTGCTTTGTTGGGGAAACTTGTTCCTCCTCTCACTGTGTCTGTTCCCTATCTGATTCCTGTCCTCTTTCCTTTACCTCCCCACCTCCAATGACCACCATTCTCCCCTGATCATCTATGAAACCAACTCCTCAGTGTCCACTATCCGGTGAGCACACATGCCATCTGTCTTTGTGAACCTGGCTGTTTTCATTCGACAGAGTGGCCTCCTATTCTGTTCTTGTGTCAGCAAGTGGCACATCATTATATATATATATATATATATATATATATATATATACATAAATAAATAAACATTTTGCCGGGCATGGTGGTGCATGCCTTTAATTCCAGCACTTGGGAGGCAGAAGCAGGTGGATTTCTGAGTTCAAGGCCATCCTAGTCTACAAAGTGAGTTCCAAGACAGACAGGGCTACACACAGAAACCCTGGGGTTTTTGTTTTGTTTTGTTTTTTGTTTTTTGTTTTTTTTTTTGTGGGGGGAGGTTTTCAAGACAGGGTTTCTCATGTCTAGTGCCCACAGAAGCCAGAAGAGGCCATTAGAGCCATCAGAACAGGAATTAACAGATGGTTGGGAGCCATCATATGGGTACTAGGAAACAAACCCTGGCTCTCTGCGAGTTCTCTCAGTGTTCTTAACGTTTGAGCCATTTTTTCACAGCTCCAATGCTGGCTTACAGTTTAAGGGTGTAGTCCATTGTGATAGAGGAGTGACAGCAGCAGGAGCATGGGGAAGCTGGCCACATCTGCAGCCAGGAGGCAGAGGGCCATGAGTGCTGGCACTCAGCTGCTGTTTCCCTTTTTATTCGGTTGAGGATCCTACCTCATAGAATCCTGTCACCCACATTTCAGTGTGGTTCTTCCTACCCCAATTAACTAATGAACATTGGAGTTCTGCTCACTCCTTTTTATTCAGACTAGGACCTAGCTAGTCCTGTCAATTTGACACTCAACCTTAACCATAACAGGGGCTCATTGTGGGGCAATGACACAGACAGCCTGGTCCCCAGTCAAGCAAAGGTCTGGAACCCTGGTGACTCAGTGGGTGGTGATTTCCACCTGCATGGGACAGAAGGTGTTTGACCATGCCTCCTGGGCCCCTGGATCCTGTCACTTAGCTACAGCTCCTCACAGCCCCCCGCCCCCCCCCAGACATATATAGCCATCAGTCACATAGGAGCAGCACCAAGCCCTCTCACATGCAAATAAGGTTTTCCCAAAGCTCTCAGACCAAACCAATGAGAAGTACTTGTTGTCAGACCCTTACCCACTCCAAAACTGTATGTAAGAATCCTAACCAGAAGGATTTAAGGTGTTTGAGAACTAATCCGTCATCCAAGCCTTCTGCTCTAAGAGCTGTAACACTTGGGAAGAGGTCTGCTCTCCGGAAACGCCACTTGAAGCTCTGCCCGCCTTACTGGCTAATCAGCCCGACCTGACTCAGTGCAGGGTGGAGTGGAGTAACCTGGAAGGCACAACAGAGATGGAGGTGGAGCCAACTGCAGCAGCGGGAGCAGAGGAAACAACTTCCCTTCCCTGCCAGCACTCTTCCCTTCGCTGGAACTCTCCCACCAGGCCAGGCCAGAGATCTCCGTGCAAAGCCTCTGGTATGCACCAGTTAAAAGTGGAAACCACTGAATATCGGCTTGTAGAATATGTTTATAGTTTCCCATGGACTCAACACCACTGGCTATTGACTTACCCAACTGACTCTCCAAACAGCTATGGGGACTGACTCACTTTGCCCAGTGTTAATTCACAGGCACCCTGCTTCCACTTCCAGAAAGGTGGGATGCATTGGAGGCCCTTGCATGACAGTTAGGTAGTTCTTCATGTAACAACTGGAAATTTTCCTTTGGAAATGTTTGGCACCGTGTTTGAAGTCTATGGCACAGACTAGTTCCGTCAGATGGTTAGAGCAGTGGCCGGCTGTGTGGACATGGCAAGTCTCTACAAACTTCCTGAGCGCCTGTTTCTCTCACACTGTGTGGAGACACTGAGGGATTCAAGCCTGACTTCAGCAAACAGGAACTGGTGGCTGGCATATCACCAGCATGCCTTGACCTGCCTCCTGTACTTGTAACTGAGCACCACACACAGTAATTTATGTAGCATAAAGTCCTACGAGACTCACAGTTCTGGAGCCTAGAAGGGAAGCCCGTGGAGCTGGTGCATGCGTGACAGCCAGTGAGGACCGCAGTGTCACATCGTAGCACAGTGAGGAGATCACGTGACAAGACTGAGCTTGGCTCTCTCTCTCACTCTTCTTATAAAACCACTCGTGGTATCAGGGGGGCTTGCCCTTGTAACATGGCTTCATCTGCCCTAACTACCTTCCAAAAGCCCCACCTCTGAACAGCACCAACACCTGACTTTGGAGATAGTTTCTAGTGCACGAAATGGGGGTGCATCCAGACCTTACCATACAGAAGTAAAGTGACTGCCTATTTGCTTCTTCTATTGTCTGTTTCCAGAAAGTCAGCCTAAAGGGGCCCGGGAGCTTCTAGTCTTTCCTTTCTGACCTCAGCTTCCAGGAGTATAGGATTGTCTATTTCATCCCATCCTCTGACTAGAAAGAAGCTGTAGCTGTCAGGAGACAGTGAGTGGGAAGGGGACCCAAGAAGAGAGGTGCACCCTAGGTTCTAAGAAGACTCACACGGGTGGGTTCAAGGAAGTGCAAGGAAAGCATTTCAGATAGGATCGGCAGAGCTGAATGGACTGCAGGTGTGGCTGTTTGCAGCTCACCTGAGCTATCCCCCACCCTCTCCTGCAGCACGCACAGCTTGCCTGTGCTAGCGCCCTGGAGGTCATCTGCATGCACAAATGTCAAAGCACATGGCTTGGTGAGCCCAAATTCTGTCAAGAGGGACCCACACAGGCCTCAGCAGGAACTCAGAGAATATCACAAAAGGCTTATTTAAACATTTGAGTGAAGCTATTATATTTTTGTTTTTCAGAAAATGATATTGGCAACATTGTCTCAAGAGGTGGAAAAGCCAAAGAAATATTGTGAAAGCACTTTCAAAGGCTACCGAAAATTTGCTGGGTGAGCTGGTGGGGCTAAGCCCCCTGGCGCTAGAGGTCCTTTCCCAGAAGAGCAGCTTCCTGCAACACAGAGAGGCTCTGTAGATTAGAGGACAGAATGGGCCAGCTAATCCAGGTTGAAAACAATTATGTCATACTTAGGTATATACATTTATATGCAGAAATTTAAAAAATTGAAAACAATTATGTCATACTTAGGTATATACATTTATATGCAGAAATTTAAAAAAAAACTAACCTTTTTTTTCTGAAGGCTTTACAAAAATCTGACACTGCTCCCCAGACCGATGCATTTAATATAACTGTGATCAAAAGTTCGGGAACATGTTTACACAACTTAAAAACGTTCCTTTTAAAGTTTGAGTGAAGGAGGAGACATTAAATGCATCATCATCCCATGAAGGCAACATGAAGTACCATCCCTAGCAGCTAGCACATTATGTCATGAAACAAATAGATAAATGCAACCAAAAATATATGGATAAGAATAAAAATGTAATTATTGAGGGTGGTTCAGCAGTTCACACTATGTCCTAGTCAGGGTTTCTATTCCTGCACAACATCATGACCAAGAAACAAGTTGGAGAGGAAAAGGTTTACTCAGCTTATACTTCCACATTGCTGTTCATCACCAAAGGAAGTCAGGACTGGAACTCAAGCAGGGCAGGAAGCAGGAGCTGATGCAGAGGTCATGGAGGGATGTTACTTACTGGCTTGCTTCCCCTGGCTTGCCCAGCCTGCTCTCTTATAGAACCCAGGACTACCAGCCCAGGGATGGTACCACCCACAAGGGGCCTTTCCCCCTTGATCACTAATTGAGAAAACGCCTTACAGCTGGACCTCATGGAGGCATTTCCTCAAGGGAGGCTCCTTTCTCTGTGATAACTCCAGCTTGGGTCAAGTTGACACACAAAACCAGCCAGTACGCAATGTTTGCTGTTTTTGCACAGGACCCAAGTTCAATTCCTAGCACCCATATTGGATTGTTCACAACATGTAACTCCAGTGCCAGGGGATCCAATGCTCTCTTCTGGCTTCTGTGCACCCTTCCACACACATACACATGCATCACACACACACACACACACACACACACACACATACACACACACACACACACTTTAAAAAGTCCCTTATATGCTAACTAGAGAGAAAGGTCAGACAGACAACACAAGCTGTTGCCCACAGAAGTGCTACTCTGTTTCAATCTATTGACACCTGGACATGAAGAAATAGAGGAAGGACAGACATCACCTGATAGCAGCTATTCTAGAAGGGATGCGACAGTAGGTGCACTCACTACCTTCCTGGTGGCTGTGACAAAGTATTCCATAAAAGCCCCTTAAGGAAGGACTTTTTTGGCTCATATTACAAGTCCACTGTCCTGTGGCGAGGGGGTGGCCATGGCAACAGGAACAGAAGCAGCTGGTCACGGGGCATCCACAATGAAGAAGCAGAGATGGATGTTTTTCTCAGCTCAGTTTCTTTGGATGTTGGGGAACCAAAGGAAGAAGAGAAGTATCTGGGAGGTGTGAGGTTGCTGGATGGTGCCAAGGAAAAGAGTTTATATTCTAGAAGGATTCCTGCAGGCAACGGAGTGGGATGAAATAGCTCTAGTCCATGAAAATGTGTTCACATGCTTGTCCATTAAAGAGATTCTCTCGGCAGATTAAAGCTATCCCATTACACAGGGTGGCTTTTGACGTTGTGACTCTTTGCCACACACTGAATTCATCACATATTATGTGCCCAAAGCCTGGCTCATAGGGAACTGATGCTGAACACGTAAAAGAATGTGGGTTTGAAAGATCAGTCTTCTAGTTTGTGACTATTGCAGTGACAGCCATCCTGACCAGTAGTAGCTCATGGAGGAGAGCGTTGGCTCACACCTCTCAATCATAGTCCACCTAAGAAGGATATCAAGGCAGGAGCTCAAGCAGAGGTGGGGCCCAGGGAAGAACGCTGTTTATTGGCCGGCTTCCTCTGGCTTGTTCATCCCCCTTTCTCTTATAGCCCAGAAAACCACCTGCCCAGGGAAGACTGTGCCTTCCCACATCAGTAACTAAGATGTTCCACAGGCCCTCCCACAGATCCGTCTAATAGAGGCAGATCCTTATCTCAGGCTCCCTCTTCCCAAGTATATCTAGGTTTGTGTCAACAGGATGGAACTAGCTGGGACAGCCATTAAGCATTATTAAGAGAATTATCTCTCCTGATAATGCGTGCAGGGAGAAATAAAGCCCACCCGATTGCTTAAAACCAGGGACGAGATGTTTTCAGCCTGCTGGCAAACTGTCAAGGAAACGTCGTCGGCTGTGCGTGTAGTGAGAAAAGGCCTTTGCACGCTAATTGGTGAATTTAAACATTGAGCCTTCAGATCTGTACTTTGTTGTTCTGATAGCTCCCCTTTCCCATCCGTGCCATAGGCAAGTATTTGAAACAAAAAAAAAAAAACAAAAAACAAAAAAAAAAAACAAAACAACAACAATCACAAAACCATCTCACTTATAAGTATTCCAAAGCTAGTGCCCATGAGAGGACTCAGAAATTAAAGTACTTGCCCCACGCCTGCATCCCGCATGGTGGAGAGAACAGATTCTCACAAGTTGTCCTCTGACCAATAGATGCCTGCCATGAAACATAGGTGTGTGTGCACAAACACGTGCACGCACACACTCGCGTGCACACTCGCATGCGAGCACACACACACACATACACACACACCAAATAAATATATAAGTATACCTTAAAGGGGAAGATTTCAAGTCCACATGTGTAAATATTTAACTCGGATGTGTTAGGAGCGCTGGCTTGGGTGTCTCAGTAGGATTATTGCCCTGTAATAAAAGTAAGCTTCAGGAGATTTATTGAGAAACTCAGTTCACACCTAAGGTTTTGACAGTGCATAATTTCAGGCTGCATATATTCTTAGTATCCAAAAGTAGCACAGAAACTGAGAAAAGATAAATCATGAATGTGGGGTTTTGGTTTTTTTGTTTTCTGTTTTTTGTTTTTTCAATCTAAACGATTGTGTGCAAGCCTTTGGAAACGGAGCCGTTAGACCAGGCAACGCTTGTTCTTGCTACTCTCATTCTCTCTCTGCCTTTGACATTTTCATCTTTTCAAAACATTTGCAGGAGAGGTAGAGAAAACAAGCTCTTCTTATAATCCAGAGGAATAAGGGATCCTGGGAAGGAAAGCCTCGACAATGGGTATTCATCCATAGAAAGTAAACACAGGCATGCTCAGGTAACCATTCGGTTCACACAGTGGATACAGTGGGGCTGAGGGCTTTGTTCGCAGTCATGCTAAGATAGGGAGCAACAGATGTACACATGCTACTAAATGTTCAAAACTACATTCACTAGCACGTGTGTGTGTGTGTGTATGCACATGTGTGTATGTGTGTTTGTATGCATGTGTATATCTGTGTGTATGTGTGTATGCATGTACAGTATATGTGTATGTGTGTATATATGTGCATATGAATGTGTATATGTGTGTACATGTGTGTGCATGCATATGTGTGTATATATGTATATGCATGTGTATATGTGTTTATGTGTATATGTATGTGTATTAATATGTGTGTATGCATGTGTATATGTGTGTATGCATATGTGTGTATATATGTGTGCATGTATGTGTATAAGGGTGTATGCATATGTGTGTATGTGTGTATTTATGTGTGTATGTGCGCACTCACACATGCAAGAGAGGGGACAGAGAGAGAGAGAGACAGCACGCAAATGAGAAGTGAGACCATGAGAAGGAAAAGGATCTCAAGGTGGGGATGGGACCCAGTAGGATACGGATGATATGATGATAGAGGGGGGCTTTGAGACAGAAAAGGGACCACCAAGAGAAACACTCTGTGATGGGAGGGTGTTTGGGGGGAGATTGATAGGAACAGTGTGCTTGAAGTTGACATAATGAGAGCTGTAGTGGTGGCTCAGTGGTTAAGGCTACTTATTGCTTTTGCAGAGGGCGTGAATAAGGATCCAGCATCCAAATGGTGGCTTATAACCATCTATACATCTAGTTCCAGGAAATCTGCAGCCCACTTCTGGTGTCCATGGGCACTGGGCATATATGCGTGGTATACAAACACGCATGCAGCAAAACACAAATATGTATAAAATAAAAATAATAAATAATTCTTTAAAAAGAAATGGCTGAAATGAAACACATTACTTTGCATGTTAGATGAAGGGGAAAACCCTAAAACAGAAGAAAAAGGAAAAGCAACAACAAATAAGCAAACAAACAAAAAAACAAAAAGCCAAAAATTTATTTAAAAAAAACCCCTAAAATATACAAAAAAAAGTAACAACAAACCACAAACACAGACCCACAGCCAAAAACACGAATTACTGGAAAAGATTTAAAGAAACTGGAACAATAGTAAACAAAAAATTAAGTTGAGGCAAGTCTGTGTTGTACAACAGGGAGGAGACCCTCATCCTTTGGTATAAAGCGCTGGAGTGTTGGACCTGGCAACAGCCACTTGGAGTTTTATTGTAGGGTTTGATTTTTCAACCCTTATAAATCTGTAGAGTTTTAAAGAAAAATTTAAAGGCAACAGATTACTAAGAAGCCCGTCTACATGTCTCAGTTAAATCGTTTACTACGCATGTTAAAAAAAATTCGCTAATTCTTTTCAAAAAGTGTGAAATGGGGCAGGCAAGATGACTTGTTGGGTAAAAACCACTTGATGTGCAAGCTTGACAGCCTGAGTTCGGTCCCCAGAACTCGTATGAAGGTGATGGAGAGAGCAGACCACAGGCGGAGTGAGGGACGCACACAGCTCCGGAACCTTAGTGTAGCGGGCTGTTTGTTGGGACTGGAGCTCTGGTTATCTGCAGTGAGTCACACGCACGTGTGAAATCATCCTCTTCCTGGCCACCGTCCTAGAAGACTTCACTTCTGCATAGGCAAAAAATGCAAATGTGCCCTTCATTTAAATACTGTGAACTTTAATGAAATTTGAGGATGTACATGCAAAACAGCAGAACTTAAATTCGATTATTGAAACGTTTCATATCTGTGACATGGTTTTTAACTTGTTACAGGTATTACTGGACATGGGAAGGAGAGGCATTTTTTTTATTTTATTGAAATTTCTAACGTTTATATTATTAGTCTGATTAATATACCTTAACTAGAGACATTTAAAAGTGTTAATGTGGTGTTTATTCGTTCCTGGACATTTGTAGAGGTTCAAAGGACAAAATGCCCCTCCAACATGGCTCTTCCTGCTGTCCCAGGAACCCACTACCGCTTTCCTATGTTCTGGCTCCCACATGTGTTGCCTACTGGGGTGGGCTGGTTGGAAAAAGCAGCCTAATGTTTGATTCTTTCAGAACAGTCTATTCAGTGATGCTGTCAAAGAAAAAAAAATACTCCTGCATTTGCTAATATGGTGGTGTGGTTTGAATGTGATGTGTCCTTCAACAGTGTTTGAACTCTTGATCCCTGGGTAGAGTGCCCTTTTGGAAGGTCATGGAACTTTTAGTAGGTAGAAACGAGTCACTGGGTAGTGTGGGCCCTGACATTTTATAGCCTCTCTCCCTGTATGCTGCTCCCTGTCTCTGCTTCCTGACTATCTACACAGTGCATCCAGTTGCCCCATGCTCCTTCTGCTATGCCTTCCCTACCATACTGGACTATACCACCAAACTTGGAGCCAGAATTAACTCCCCCTTAAGTAGGTTTTTGTCAGTTGGTCATAGCACTGTGGGAAATAAGTACTGCAGACAGCAAGGATGATGTCATTCAGTCTGCAGTCGGGGCCAAGCTATGGCCGTAGTGGAGAAAGCTGAGTAGCAGAGACAGACAACAGCCAAGGGTGTGGAAGGAGGGCCGCCAGCGGATGAAAAATTACTGAGAGGAGACACCAGGAATAGCGGTTCTATCAACTGAATGATTGGGATTTTCAAAATCACGAGAGCATGAGCAGGAATTATGACTGTCCTGGCAAGAAGGATATTTTACAGGGAGATGCTGATAATACCAGACTATGGGCATAACACACTTCAAAGAGTTAAATTCTCCCAGGAATCTCATGCGGAGGACCCCCATAAAAGATAGGCTGCAGCCAAGACAATGGTGGGTGGGACCAAGGTCGCTAAGTTATTCATACTTCTGCCTCTGTGTTTAAACCCAAACCTCAGGACAAGACCTTAAAGATGGCGGTGGGACTCGCTGGGCCTCCTTATTTGTTTGTAGTCACGTAGATAACACATTCTTCGAAGCTTCTATTTAGTTTCTTCCTTTTGTGCTCATGCGTCGGTTTTGATTTTATGATTTTTGTTTTAAACCGTAGATACATTGCAGAGCCAAATGGGAAGGTGTGACTTTCCTTCTCTCTGCGTGCAGAAGGAGGAAAAGGAAATGGATGTAGTTGAGCAGATAGCACTGATGGAGAGCAGGTAGGTCCACACGGATCAGTGTTGTGGGTCCTTCCGAGGGAAAGGGATACATTCACTGTAGCATGAAGGTGTTTCTAGCCTGAGGAGCAGAGCCTGCACATCCACAGCGAAAGCCACAATCTCCTCAAATTAATAAAAAAATACAACGGCACAGGGTTATAAATTTTAAAAATGTAAAATATTAGGTTTAAATTTTTTAAAAAATGTGTGTATGCATGTGCATGTGTGCATGTGTGTGCATATGTGTATATGTGTGGGCCTTTGTATTTGCACATGTGAGTGCATATTGCATGCATGTCTGTGTGTATTCATGTGTGTGCATGTGTGTATGTGTATCTATATGCTTATGCATGCACGTGTGTGCATGTGGGTATGTGTGTGGGTGTGCATGCATGTTTCTGTGTGTGCATGTATGTGCACATGTGCATGTGTATGCATGTGTGTGCATGTATGCCATAGCATAACTCAATGGGCTGTGGCTATGGATCTATGGCTCAGTTAATGGAGGGTTTGCCTTAGATTTCACAAGGCATGGGCTTGAACCTTAGCATCACATACACCACGTATGGTGACTCATGACAGTAATCTTAGCACTTGAGAGGCAGAGCTATGAGAATTAGATGTTCATACGTTCACAGTCATCCTCAGTTACATAGAGAGTGGGAGACCAGTTGCAGATATATGATAGCTTTTCTCAAAACAAACCAAAAATAAAAACAACCCTGATTCCCCTTCCCATCCCCATGCAAACCAAACTACAACAAGGAAACCCGTAACACAGAGGGGAGGGCCAAAAGAAGCCTGGACCCCCGTCATCCTAAGAAAAAAGTAATTCCACTTATATGCTACAGTAGCTGCAGTAACATTGCCAAGACACCAGACATCAATGCAGGGAAGCTTCTCTCAGAGAAGTCAGATGTGAGTGTCTAACACAGGGAGGAGTTCAAGTAGGTCACATGTATTGGGTTGCCTGCTTAAAGCAGGTCTCCTCTGGCCCAACTCTTGGTGTTTTCAGGAGGAGGGAGGGGTGAGGGAGGGCTCCCTTTGGACTCAACTCCTATTTTTGTAAAGCATTAATCCTGTTCATGAGGGCTTCACTCTCTCAGTCTAGTCGGGCTCGAATCCCAGCTTCAGAAAGCATCACCACCGAGAATTTCAATTTGGAAACATTTGCAACGGGGACCTGAATGTCAATCACAGCGGTAACCATTGTGTGTGGTTTGCAGAAAGAAGGCTTGAATCTAGGTTCCAGTGGTAAAGGTGTGTGGCTCACAGAGGAAGCAATGGAGAGTGTTTGGAAATGAAATTCAGGCAAAAATCCCTGGCAGCAGCTCTGTCCTGCACCCAGAGGTCAGCAAGAAAGTCTGGAGGAGGGATGAGGCTCTGGTGGTCCAGTGTTCACTTAGCCTGCAGGGAAACAAACTCTGCATCCCCATACTGGATAAACCCGGACTGGTGAATCTCAGAAATCCCGAGCAGGGGGCAGGAGGATCAAGAGTTTAAGTCAATCCTGGTTAAATAAGAGGCTCAAATCAGCTTGGGATACATGAGATTCTGACCTAGAGAGAGAGAGAGAGAGAGAGAGAGAGAGAGAGAGAGAGAGAGAGAGAGAGGAGGGAAAGAGGGAGGGAGGAGAGAAGGAGGGAGGGAGGAGGGATAAGGGATAAGGGATGAGGGAGAGCATAAAGCAGCCTCCTGAGTAGTTGCTGGAGCTCAGAGGGAACCACTAGACCTAAAAATAAGGACCAAACCGAGAGAAGCCCGGGGGCGGTGGGGGGAGAGGGAGGAAGTGGAAGACTGGTAATTTTCTCTTAGTCATAACGGAGCCAACAGATGCTCCGTGAGAGCGCTAGATTCAGAAAGAGGAGTGAGTATAACACGAAGAATTATAAAAAGAACGGCTACAAAAGCAGAATCCATGACTCCCAGAGTCCCCACGGGAGAACCGCAGCTCACACAGCCACACAACACCAACTGAAATAGCTAGTCTAGGTGGGCAGAAGGCAGAAAATAGTGGGGTCTCAGGATGGGGTGATATGTCAAGTCAACTTAGGCGCTCTGTGGCTGAGTAAAATAGAATCATCTCATCTATTAAAAAATACATGATAAAGGAAGCCTGATGGGAAAAAAATGAAGTCAGTAAAAGAGGTAAAAGTAAGGATCATACAATATTTCCCTGGGTGGGGGAGGGGAGCAGACAAGAGGCTCAGGAAAATCAAAACATGGACACATGGGGCTGGGAGATAGCTCAGTGGTTAAGGGCAATGACTCCTTTTCCACAGGATCGGGGTTCAATTCCTAACACCTATATGGTGGCTCACAGCCATTTGTTGTTGAGGAAAGTAGTGATTTACAAGCAAAGATCCTAAAGGCTCAGCAGGCTCCAAAACGAAGACAGTTTTCATAGATGGAAAAGGGAGAGACAAGAGAGAGGGGGAGCTTTGCTTACCCCAAATCTGCATCCATGGAGTTTGTCACCCACCCATCTAGTTATCCCTCTCCGTCCAAAGAATGGGAGGGGCAGGAGGTTTCTGTTGGATTTTCTCGTCCATCTTTCCCGAGTCTTACCTGTGAACAGTCCCATATAGGCATCCACTAAGAGTGCTGTTGACATGCAAGTGAAACTTAAGGTATCGGTGTGATAACCATCAGGTTCTGGTTGTGGCAGTGGGTAGTTCAAGAGGACAGAAGTACAGATTACCGGAAACTCCGGTGTTTTAGCCCTGGAAAGATGGACAAGGAGGCAACACGGTGGGATCCCAGAGGGGAGTTCAAGACCCGCCTCTTGCCCGAGCTAGTATCTCGCCGGCAAGAATTCACTCGGACAACCGGATCCTTCTACGGCAAAGCTTTTATTGCTTCAACATAAGGAAGACCCCGAACCCGGAAAATGGTGCTGCTTATATAGCCCGCAGAGTGACGTTTCAGCACCTGATGTGGCGTGACAGCACCTGATTAGTTGCTTGCCCATCACCCCATTACTACGCCCCGAGATGGACAGTGACTGGGCGTGAATTTACTCTTGCACTTGCGCATAAGGCTTGTTTACTAGTTAGGCGCAGTGGAAGCCAGCGCCGTCTTATAATGGCGATTGCTCAAGGCACAGCTCTCCACACCCGCCACCAGAGACAGACAGCATGACGGCAGGGTGTCTCCAAAGACAACCAGAGCCCAAGTGCTAGAAGGTGGTTCCATCCTTTTATCCCTTGAAGGTGGGTGGTGAGGGCAGGCTTCACAGCCAGAGTCTGCAGCCAGGCTCTCTGGGTGGGAGGCAGGGAAAGAAGTGGGGAGCCGTAAGTAAGTGACTGGTGCCTCTACCTCCCCATAAATACCTTCTGATTTTACCTCACATCCCAGGTGAGAAATTCTGTCTGCCATGCCTGTCAGCATCTGTGGAAGGGGCATACTCCTCCAGTGCCTGTCAGCATCTGTAGGAGGGGTGGGCTCCTCCAGTGCCTGTCATTAGCAGTGACTAGATTCTGAGGTGCTGTCCTGTTCTTACCATTAGTCAGTGGGAGAAGAGTACTTTCTCAGCACCTGGAAACCTCTTGGAGTTGCTCTTCTTTCTCATATGGGTTTAACTGGGCCTGACTATCACCATCTCGAGCTGAACCGCTGCTATTGCCCTGGGTGGCCCTGATTTCTTTTTGGTTTTCCAGCATATTGTAAATAAAGCTAACCTCACAGCTAGGATACTGACTGGGCCAATCCTCTGTAGAGCTTGTGCAGCCAGCAATGACTGCTGTGTGTTCATGAGTGTGATGGCCTTGTCATGCCCAGATGACACTACCACATAACCTGCCCCCCGATCTCTGGCTTTTACTGGCTTTCCCTGTTTTTCTCTGTTATGGTCCTGGAGCCTTGTGGAGGAGTGATACAGAGCTTCATTTAGGATTGAAGACTTGTCAGTCACCATTCTCTGGCATGTATTATTATTATTTTTTTTTTTTACTAACTTCATCTCTGAGTGTAGCAATCATTCTTCAAATATCCAAGGATATAATAGTTTAAAGTAACTACAAATTCAATACATTGCATGATTTTTTTTTCTACCAGGAATTTAGGCAATGCTCTGTTTGGTAGTTCATTCAGCTCATGTGATATGGTGTGATGTGATGTGTGTACACGCGTGCGCCAACATTTACCACATCACTGGTACCCCAATTTAGGTGATGTCTGAGTCTACTTTGTTTTGACACCAAAAAAAAAAAAAATGATCTGAGACTGAATGGTTTTATAAAGAAAATAGGCTACTGAGTTCAAAATTCTGGGAGTTAAAGGTCCAAGTTCAGGTTTCCTCATCAGGTTGGTCATGAAGGTTTTCTGAGAACCTTACTTATCACACAGCAGGAAGATGCTGAAGAAGCAGCAAGTACCGTGATGTCTGGTACTGGCCGACATGTTGACAGGATCTAGAAGCACCCAGGAGACAAACCTCTGGACATGCCTGTGAGGTAGTTAACTGAGGTAAGACTCGAGGTGAATATGGGTGGTACCATCCTGTGGGCTAGAGTCCTGAAGTGAGTACAAGGAGAGAGGGGGCTAAGCACCAGTATTTGTCTCTTTGCTTCCTGACTGTAGATGCAATGTGACCAGCTGCCCCAAGCTTGTGCCAGCCACCATGCCTTCTTCCATGGGTAGATGAGTGCCTGTGATTGTGAGCCAAAGAAAACCCCTCTATCTTTATCTTGCCCTTGTCAGTCATTTTGTTACATTGATGAGATAAACAATACATACACATGGTAAGAGGGGGAGCAAGAGAGCCAGTGATGGGAACCCATCTTGCTTTCCAAGCCCCACTTACACCCAGAATGGTCCCAAGGTACCCGATCCCTCTGCACAAGATGGGCGTTGATCTCCTCCAAGGTTGATACTCCAAATGACCTCACCAGTCCCCAATTGGCCTCCTCCTGGTGCTGCTACACTTGGACCAAGCTCCCAAGAAATGGCACTTTGAGGGATATATTTGACAAACCGTGGTAGCTGACACTTGTTGGCAGCTCCTTAAGACATGCATGCACTCTGAGAGTTCATCCGTGACCCCTTCCAGGATCCAGGAAGCGTTCAGCATTTCTCTGCTAAAATAAAGTCTTCCCTTTCTGCTAGGCCTCATGAAGAAAACCTATGTCCTCTTAAGCTGGCCACAATCTCCACCATCATAGAATGGCAGTCTGTAGGACATATTCATACACTGTGTGTCCTGATCCTACATTATCCTCAAGTTCTCCAAGCAAGCAGCATCTTCCTGGCTCCTTCCTGGCTGTTCTCCTTGCTGGAGTCAGCCACAACTTTGAGAACTCCTTAGGTAAGGCACACACTCGTCTTTATGTAGACAGAGAGAATCCTCTCAGGTTCCTCCAACATCCATCTCTGCCCTGACTCAGCCTCTTTCGTCTCATTCAGAGACAGAAGGGATACGCTTGGTCTAGCACCAGGGAATCACCATAACAAGTTTGCTTTTTAATAATGCCCCTGGAGTCTTTCTTCCTCAGCCAAAGCAGAGATAAAATTTCCATGAAGTTTTGAAAAATTATGAATATGGTTGCTAGTTATATTAATATAAGAGAGAAAAAATTTTTTTCAGCCATGCAGACTTCAGAGATGCTGGGTCTTTATAACCATATATGAACTTTTAATACCTCCCTTAGCTGACACTTAGCACACACTGTGGGTGGTACAGTCTCTGTATTCCATAAATACACAGAATCAAGGGAGCATAAGATGCAGCCTGTGGAGCGGAGCATATTTAGGTTAGACTGTTAAATCTGACACTGCTGGTTTTGTGATCTCAACTCATGCAAGGTATATTAAAATTCCTCAGCTGACTGCTCTCATAGATTAAGTTGGGAAAAATCTCAAACACCTCCTCAGAATTAAATCGTGTCAGTATGGAAAGTCTACTTAGTGATTAATACAGGATTACTTCCTCTTAACGTAACAAGGATCATAACGAGAGATGGCATTTGCTTGAGTTCTCTTATGTGACTAGCTAAAAACTGCTTTGAAAGCTGTACTGTAAGGATTAGCTGGTGATGGACCATCCTAATGTGTGGGGCAAAAACGTCTCCACTGGTGTACTTCAGCTCCACCATTTTAACTGTAACTTTCTGCAGCAATCGCAGATGCGTTCTTGATCCCAAAAGGTCTGTGACGCTGGGGAGAATCTACAGTCCCTCTACACGTCATCAAAGTTTTCATCAATTTCCAAACTTACCCCCAACCGTCCACCCCTTGAAACCTTCCTGCCGGTTGTCGTAGTACTTTACAGAATTAGACATTTCCTATTGTACTGCCCAATCTGTCCATCAGATTCAGCTAATTTACTGCAATTATGTCTTCCAATGGGTGTTCAAGGAGACCTCATTTTTTTGAGGGAGGTGATAAAGTTTTCGAGTATCAAAAGGCCACACTAGCAAAACCACTTAAACCATTTAATCTCTCCAAATATTTCAGCCCAGAGCATCACAGGTTGCCAACCTTGCCCTCTAATCACAAAATACATATAAGTAATGAAACTTGAGTTTGAAAGTCCCCAATTCCAGACCTCGGGGGTGCAGGGTTCCCATTTCAGATACTTGAAAAGCAGAAGCAAGAGGATTGTGAGTTTAAGTCCTGACTGGACTCCAGAATGAGTTCAAGAGCGCCATGAACAGCTTAGTGAGACCTGTCTCAGTACCAAAAGGAAGGGCTGAGGACATGGCCCAGTGTTTAAGAGTGTTCGCTGCTCTTACAGAGGAGCAATTCCCAGTGGCCACACTGGGCTGCTTCCAAGAGTCTGTAACTCCATCTCCAGGGGCTCTAACTTCTTCTGGCCTCTGTGGACACCTACACTTAGGTACACATATACAGTCACATAAACACACACACACATGCACACACACAGACACTAATGAAAATAAATGTTTAAAAAGAACGAAAGAAAAATAGAAAGAAGGATGTGGGCACAGCTTAGTGGTTGAGTATTTGCCTGGTATTCGTAAGACTCCTTGTACTGAAAAAAGAAATTAAAAATCTGTAGCAGTACAGTCACCAGGGTCCCCAGCACAGGAGGTCACCTCATAGTGTGTGCACCTGTGTGTGTGGAAGCCAAGAGGCTGGCATCTGGTGGTTTCTTTTCCAGTCACTCTCCACCTTAATTTTGGAGGCAGTGTCTCTGGCTGAACCCAGCGCTCTCTAGTCCAGCTGGGAGCATCTTGTCTCTGCAGTGTCAGGCTGAAATTACAGATGTGTGCTACTGGGACTGGCTTTTACCAGAGAGCCAAGCTTGGGTTCTTGTGTTTGCATTGTTAGCCTTTAACCCACTGAGCCCAGTCTCCATTTATTCTTTCAAACCAATCTGCCCAAGCATCCAGTCAGGGACAGGGCTGCAGCAAGCCCCGGTGGAATGGGTTTCAATTGGAAGGAGGCAGACATGTATGTTGATCTCAGCTTTGCCATGTCCTCGGTGTGTCCTCACAGCAGGCATTGCTTTTCATCCTGTGCTTCTGTCTTCTTTTCTGCAAAACGACACTGGCCAGAGGACCGAGTGTATCACCAGCTCTTACCATGGGTTAGGCGGACTCTTACAGAAATTTAGAGATTTAATGAGTACCTAGATGATGATGTGTAGATGCCCCTCAACACCAAAGACCCTTTGGAATGTAGAAAGCATTTCCATCTCCCTGGGAGAACAATGTGTGTAAGATTGCTGTGGGGCTTGCTCATATTATCCTATGTACATAGATATGTACGTAATCTGACCCATATTTTAAAATGTAACATATGAGACTGGAGAGATGGCTCAGCAGTTATAAGATCTGAACACTGCTGCCCTTGCACAGGACCCCAGTTTGCTTCCTAGTGCCTACATCAGATGGCTGACACACTTCTGTGTCTATAGCTCTGGAGGACCTGACTCCCTCTTCTGGTCTTGAAGTATAACATGTGCATCTGCACACACACACACACACACACACACACACACACACACACACCTCACAATTTTTAAAATAGTAAATATTTTTAAAGCTGCAAACGAAGGGAAAAGTGCCAAATAACACTGACAAATCTTTAGCATTGATTTTTAGCCCCATATTTACAACCATAAAGAAGAAGAACATTTTTAGTAAAAATGATGAATAGGCATGCCGACTATCCATTTCCCTTCTAAAATGTAAAAAAATGATCTGAGAAATAGGGACACGTGACTGTCGCATTAGAGACAATTTTTGGGTCTGAAGATGATTTTGCCACTCCTAGGCAAAATCAATAGGGGAGTAACAAAACACAGCAAGCTAAGCAGAACCACAGAGCACATTTTCTCACCAGCTGTGTAAACGATTGTTAGCATAGAGGCAGGAAGAAATGAAAAAAAAAACGATTTTTTTTTCATCAAGGATTTTTCATCAAGGATATTTCATCAATACCCATGTTTGAGCAGAATTCCTAGAGCAGAAAAGATTATAAATAAACCATGGGTTTAAATAATGTGTCTCACGGGCAGCTGATAAGCTGGCATGGTATAAAAAGCCACAGAGTAATGAATGCCATTTTGAGAATCATGAACAATGTGCACACGGAGGTCCCCCGTTCCTGAAATCCAAACTCTGTATCACTGAGCGTCAGTCCTGGGGGAGGGGCACCCCAAAAGGTATTAAAGCAGCTGCCACTTTGTGCTCAGCAGTGTCTAGGAGCAGTGAAGCTACTGTGACATTGTTGGCAAACTCAGTGATGAAGGATGGCGTGGGTTATTGTGTGAGTCAGGGTTCTCTAGAGTCACAGAACTTATGGGTAGTCTCTATACAGTAAGGAAATTTGTTGATGACTTACAGTCTGTAATCCAACTCCCTACAATGGTCAGCAGCAGCTGTGAATGGAAGTTCAAGGATCTAGCAGTTGCTCAGTCCCACAAGGTAAGCAGGCAAAGGAGAGAAAGAGAGTCCATCTTCTTTATTCCAGTGTCCTTATGTAGGTCTCCAGCAGAAGGTGTGGCCCATATTAAAGATGTGTGCCACTACGTCTTTAATCCCCAATGACCTTGAACTTAGAGATCTTCCTGTCTTAATCTTGTGGAATTCATAGCCACTATGCCTCAAGATCTCTATGCCAAGATCCAGGTCAGAAACTTGTATGTCCCAGCCTCCAGATTAGGATCACTGGTGAGCCTTCCAATTCTGGATTGTAGCTCATTCCAGATACAGTCAAGTTGACAACCAGGAATAGCCACTACAGCTATATATACTCTTCTGGGTGACCCCAAGGGAGTGCATGACCCAGAAAAGATGAGGAAATAGGTGTTTTTAGAAAAGTCTTGTTGTTTTTGATGTGTCATAGTTTCTGTTGGTGTAATAATATATTCAGAAAAGGCAACTTAAGAGAGTTAGCTCAGAGTCATAGGTGAGAGCCCATTATTACAGGTAAATCACAGAATGAGCCGCAAAGACTTGAGAGAACTGGTCACTTTACATCCACTAACCATTCAGAGACCAATGAACTACTGCATGCCCACTAGTACATAACTCCCTCTATATACTCACTCAGTTCAGGACCCCAGGCCCAGGGAATGGTGCCACTCACAATGGGCAAAACTTCCTACATTTAATATAATTAAGACAGTCCCTCACAGACATTTTCAGAGGCCCTACTTCCAGAAAATTCTAGATAGACAATTAAAAGTACCATCGCATGATAGTATTCAATAATTTCTGATTTATTTATTGGAAATTTGTATATCGAAACAAAAAAATTAGAATACATGTGCATAGTGGTTTTTTTTCCAGAATGTTACAATATTAAATATCACTCACAAGTTGTAAGAACATGAACCTTTCCAAAGGGGATAGTCAACAAGTACTTTATGCAGGATGCTACAGACAATTTCACAGAGATACAAAAGGCACCCTAATGTGGAAACACATTGCATACTATCAGATGTGATTTGAAATCCACAAAGAGTGAATTTAAGGAGCTCAGCAGTTAGTGCTGAGTCCAGTCCAGGCAAGGACTGGAGCTTAGTTCTCAGCACCCAAGTCAGGAAGCTCCAGGTTCAAGAATCTCACAGCTCTGCTGCCTCCTCAGACATCATTATACATGTGATGTGTGTGTGTGTGTGTGTGTGTGTGTGTGTGTGTGTGTCTGTGTGTGTGTGTGTGTCTGTGTGTGTGTGTGTGTGTGTCTGTGTGTGTGTGTGTGTCTGTGTATGTATGACAAAGGCACACAGACACACAGATTCACACAGACACATACACGCATACACACACTCAAACATGCAAATAAAAATTTTTAAAAGAATTTAAAGATCTTTATCAATTTAACAAGACTTCAGAGATTATTAATGCATCAGTAAGTGCCAAAGAACTTGTTAACCGTTTGTAGGCCTTCAAACAATTTTAAGTACAAGCGATGATATCAGGTTAAGCCACCTTGCGATCACTATAGTAGCAGAAGGTTTTTGTATTTAGGGTTTCCACACCCACTCACTTGGAAGGAAGCAGTTGCTTATTTAGAAGGTTTCTAACTCTGCATTGAGCTAAAGATGGCTGAAGTGTAGGAGGTGGTTGCTAAAATCAGCAAGAAAGAGAAGCAAGTGCAGTAAAAGAAGGGAATCTGAGATTCCATTTACCAGATGGGAACAAAATACCAAGTTACTAGAAATACATAGAATGCAGGATCTCGCGGACAGACGTCAGCAGTGAGCTGCTTCGAAGGCATCTCCCATCCTTTGGGTCTCGGCGCTAAAACCCTCTGTGTGGCAATGCTGCTGATGTGTGTTGTCACTGTCGCTTGCTGGATCAGATGAGAGGCTGCCTCTGTCCAGCAGTCCTTCCTCAGCTGACCACCCTAGCCTTGCCCTACAGTCTCTGCCTGAATTCTCTGTCACCACATGTCACACATGAAGAGATGCACTCCTCAAATGTGCATGCAAGATGGTAATGAGTAAAAAGAACACGCCTAGGCCTGTCTCAGTAAGTTCAGAAAGCCTAAGCCAAGTGAAACCTGGTGAGGAAGAAAGCAACTCCTATCTAGAGAAATAAAGATAAGGATTAAAACAGAGTTCGCAATAAAAATCACTGCAGCCAGGAGTGGGTAGATGGGGTAATTTTGCTATTTCTCTGTGGAGTCCTACAATTGTATAGCCACAAAACCGTGTCTTCCAGGGGGAGAAAAAGGATAGAGATCATCATCAAAATGAGAGAAGAGAGAGTCTCAGTATGGTTGCCTCATACAAACGTTAAGTTCCCAGATGAGTGCTTTGGGGGGTGGAGTGGTGGTGGGAGCAAATCAAACCCTTTAGAGGAGAGCTGAGAGTGGACCAGGAATGGTGGGGAAAGCTGTCCTCTGTCTCTTCTCCCTGTGCATGATGCTGCCTCACACTGACAAGAACACTCCGGAAGGCTGATTTACTGAGTAAGAAGAGGCCAGACTGAGATAGACACATAACTTTCCTGAATCCCAGTCTAGTACTTAAAAGACCCTTTTGTCTGTCACCTCCTATCGAGTCCCTGGGAAATGGCATGACTAAACGATTACCCAGAGCCAGTCAGAAACGTGGGGAAGAAGATGGACACACTGCCTGGTGTGTCCACAGAAAAAGTTGCTTTGTGCTACCATTGACAACCTCACCCCAAAATAGGACTTGCTAGAATTGGAAGTCAGCTGAGCTAGTGAACTGTAGGACTATAGATGTCCCTCACGTGCCATGGGGTGTCTTGGAAATGGAGTGTCTAGTCACAGTATCTCAGGGTCAGTGAGGGGCCACCAACCTTCAAGCCCTCGGAATAAGTTTAAAGCAAAGGTGATTGAACCCCTCATTGCGTAAGCGTGTACTGTGAATATAGAGACGATGGGGTCTGTAGTAGTAGTGAGTTATGAGAGAGCGGTAGAGTCCTAGTGAGAGGCCACTGAAGCAGTCTGGAGGTTCTCTCTCTACCATGTCCTGACCCAGGTGAGCACAGACTTCTTGAGTCTGTTGTTCCTGTTGTTAGGCAGTTTGAGTTTATAAAAGTTAAAACGTCATCCTGAAAGTTTGAGGTGAAGGGTTTTACAGCATCCCATGAGTCTGAATGTGTATTCTCCAGCAGGGAATCCTGTCTGGGGAGGTCACAAAACCCTAGGGCTGTGGAACACTGCAGGAGGATAACTGGGTAAGTAGATGCAGTAGGAGCCTGCCAAAGTCATGTGACTATCTTTTTTCAGATCCATCTTCCCAAGTCACAGCTCCTCCCATTGCCAAGCCTTCCCTGTTTTCTGAGAGCTGGAGAGAAGAGCAAGCCTTTCTCCCTTAAGCCTTATCTTTTGAAGATGTGCTCAAGGCAGTGACAAAGGCAATGCCGTCCCTGGTGCTTTGTAGGCTAAGTTAGGAGTGATCTCAGCATGTCTCTTCAGCAGAACAGCTTGAGGAGCATCGGCTGTCAGTGTTCTATTTGGCCTAGGAGTAAGATCTATTATTCAATCAGTTGGTCTTGGGATGTCCTTGTCAGGAAGATGGTATCACTCTTTCCATCTGGTCCTTATACTGATCTCTTTAGATGTTTTGTATCATACTGACTGCATGTCACCCCCAGATGTAGCGGCAGGAAGGCAGCAGGTGGTGTGTGTGTAATAGCCCCTAGATCAATCTGTTTTGTGAATCTAGTCATCACCTTCTCTCAAGACTGTCAGTCCTCTGGATTTCAAGTTTGCCCTAGGGTTTCCGTGCATCCTACTCATTTATTGATCTGTGTCTTCTCGATGGTAATTGGTCATGGGTTTCTTGGACTTATTTCATCCTTTCAAACCTCCAGCTCTTTGTTTCTTTGGGCTTTGTTTCGTCCTCTTAGAGTGCACTTATTTCCAATTCCAGTTTCTCTCATGCTTTGTCATAACATAACTGCTTTGGGGTTTGGGTTGGTCTTCTTATCTCTGACCCCAAGATTCATTATTAGGGTGTTTGAGAGAGCTATGGTTCTCATGGTGCAGGACCTGATTGCTTTAAACTTACCTCCTAAACCTGCCTTTTTATTTTTTATTTCTGGCATCACATGGAGGTGTCGTTCCCCACCCGAGAAGGTGGGGCACATAGAGGAGGAATGTCTATTCGTGGATATCTGGAATGCAGGTTTGCTACCAGTATCCATGGAAACAGGCTCCATCCTGTCCACCTCCATCATTGAGCACCCTGTATATGACTTGGGCCACATGGCAGAAGAAAACTTGCAAACTTGAGGGACTAATGGGCCCATTTCTCCTGTTGCTGAGGCCAACAGGAAAAAGGGTGCGGTCACATACCTACAGAAAGACAGTGTGTTTTTAAAGGTTCTGTCACTCGAAGGCCCTGCATGTCTCCCCATCCTCCCTTTCCCACTTAGGAGGTCAGGAAGCAAACTTGCCCTGCCCATGTTCCTGGTAAATGAAGAAGGAAGCAGCAAGGGTTCCTCTTGGTCCAGCTCACCTGGTTCATAAAGCTGCCGGATGTCAGCTGGTCTGGGAACTCTGCCCCACAGGATGATGGTGTAGAGTCTAAGATAGGAAGACTGGTATCTCCATCACCTTCAGTCACACAGACCTCAGTGCATTGTGGTTATTGGAGGACACCAATTGTGAATGATCCTGGGGCCACAGCGTGATGCCAAGGCTACTGAGAGCATCAACAGGACTAGAGGTATGAATGAGATTGACCTGCAGCCCAGTGAAAGAACACAGGATGCTATGGACTCTATTCACCCTCCTCAGTACAAAAACACCAAAAGTGAAAATGGCAGGGATATGTACTTTGAAGAAAAATCAACTGGTCTTACATCCAACAAGGACCAGCCCAGGGTGTGGTGAGGGTGGGGGGGTGGCCATGAGCCTCTAACAACAACAGAAGGGGCTAGAAGGGGTAAGGAGGCAGATTAGTCATTATTTAGCAGTTGCTACCTTACCTCCAAATAAAGACAACACAACCTCTGGGTCAGAGATGACAAGGCATGGAAAATGGAGTCTTCAGGGAAACGCAGTAGGGAAGGCAGTTTGCCGATGACACGCTGCACCCGTGTAGAGGACATGACCCTGAAGATGTCTGTGACCCTAGAAGGAGTGGTCTCGAGCATGCCCCATTATGTGGATTCTGAGAAGGGTGGGCTAGAAGCAGACAGTAGAGGATGTTGTCAGAGTCTGGGGAGGAAGTCAGGAAAGCTCAGTGAGAGGTTCAGATTGGAAGGATCGTGCAGAGAACTATGGAACCACAGGGCAGGCGGCTCTGTGCTAAGACCTTCCACGTCACACCACTAACAGTCTGCTTGCTTCTTTTCCAAGGTCTAAAGAACAGGTCCAGATCTATGGTTCCAGAACCAAGGGTCTATGTTTAGCCTGATGTGGTTTTTAAGCCACAGGAGGAAGCCAGGCTAAAACTTGAGGAAGCTGTGTGCCCCAAAACCTGTTGTTAGCTGTAGGACACCTCTGACAATCAGGGAATAAGCTCTGCAACCCCTCATCTCCCTGCAAAGTGAGCTCCGTTTAAATTAGCTCCCCAACTACTTACACTCATAGTTCCCACAGCACTACTGGCTGGATAGAAAAGTCAGCCATATTATGAACAGACAGCCATCAGCCTCTGATCTCCACATGATAGAACTGTTTCCCATGTGACCTGGGGTCTTCAACAGCATAACCTCTCGTTTCCATCAATATTCTCAATGGCCAGATGCAAAGAAGTGCGGGCATATTTCTCAATGAGAAGGTAAAGAGGCACAGGGAAGGGGGGGAGGGGAGGGGAGGGGAGGAGATGGGCAAGTGAACATGTCAAGAGAGAAGAGAAAAGCAGTAAGAAAGAGAGAAGGAAAGGGCATGAAGCTGGGGGAAGGAGGAGAGACTGTCCAAAGGAAATTCCTGTCTGACAGTCTAGAAGAAAGTGACTCACATGCTAGGTTGGTGCAGGAGCCATGGAGCAGGAGGACCAGGAACAAACTTCCCTTGAAAGGAGAGTTAGGGGCAGCAGAGAATGGGGACCCAGGTGGAGAAGACTGTGTGGTCTTGGTGGTTTGTCTTGGTGGTTGCGGTTTACACTAAATGCATCACTTGGATGCTGCCTGGGAGATTGGCTCCTGTTCTGGGATGCTGAGGCAGGGTGTGGCTGCAGAGAAGAGAAGCCACACCCTTCCTAGGAGCCTCTTCCCATGCCTGCTTTACCAGGTACTTGGGTTGTTCTGGTAACATTGTGTCTCTGACTTACCAGCTTCCTTCCTCCAGGCAGCCATAGTGATGTCTTCCTTCCTGCGGAGTCCCAATATTTGTGTTATTATTCACACCCCCAGAGACTGATTGGTTGATTTTAATTGACTAGAATTACCTTTTTTTTTTTTTTTTTTTTTTTTTGTCTACTGTGACTAGGTGAGCAGAACTTTGCCTAGTTTGGAACATTACTGCCGAGACAAGGCCAGCAGCAGCCTCGGGACTCATTTGTACCCAGTGTCTGCTCTCTCACGGTCAGGACTGGAGAGAAACCTAATTTCCATGGAGCTGTAGATGTCAGCCATGGTGCTATGAGGAGCCTAGCTGAGTGAGGTGTCTGAAGTGCCCTCCTAGGCACACTCCAGGTAGTGAGGGGCTCTCTGAGTCAGCAGGGACTGCCCAGTGACAGGGAATACAAGGGGCTAATCTGTGGGACCATTCAGAGGAGTAGTTGAGTTCACCAAGAATCTCCTGGTGGTAGAAGATAAATTTCTGATGCCTGGTTTTGATGCACCATATTAATAGGATTGAACTTTTTCCTTCGCAGAAGCTGCTGATCTTGGGAGGTTGGGAATATGGGCCTTAGAAGCAGTTTATCAATATGTCTGGAATATACTTCCTCAGCCACAACTAAACTCTAGACCAAGCCACTGTGTCGGTCTACACTGATCAGCCCTACTGGCAGAGACAGTGCAATGGATCCCCAGGGTTGTCATACTAACAACTTGACTCTTGTCCCTGAAATCTTTCCCAGCTGTTCTAGGGCCTGTGAGATAGGAACTTGGTAAAGGCGGGCACAAAGTATCTTCTTTTCCAGCATCCACTTACTGAATCAGCCCATTCCTGCACTCTTAAAACCCTGTGATCAAGGCAAATTCTCTTATAAGAGAAAGCTTAGTGGCCCACGGTTCCAGAGTACCTGAGTGCAGTGACATCAGGATGCTGAATCCCACAACAAGCAGACAGATAGGCATGGGGTTGGAGAGGTAGATCGTAACTTACCTTTGATTCTCAAGCAGGAGGGAAGACAGACAGAGAAAGAAGGGGAGAGAGAGGAACATGGAATAGGGTTGGCTTTGAAATAATAAATGCTTTGCCACTCCCTACTAACACACCTCTTTCACACCAGTCACACCCCATAGTCCTTCCCAAACAGTTTCACCAATTGGGGACCAAGTATCCAAACATGTGCATCAAACGGGGACCATTCTTGTTCTGACCAATGCTCCATCTTATCTGGGAGCTTGGAAGAAGAGCCCCTTAGGAAGCAACACACTGGATTCTGACTGCTGCAATCTCCCCCCATCTCTGTGCTCTGCCTGAGTTTTTAGGATGCAGAAATGGCACCCTTGTCTTTTCCCATGCAGATGTCCCAGAATTCCTGTCTAAAGATTGACAGATTTGTCCATCAATGATGGTCTCAGGAAGATATGAGAAGAGGCTCTTTTTGCTCTAATTTCTTCCCTTAAGTTTTTTTGAGTTGCTCCAAGAGGGGAACGTGTTTAGCACCCTATACAGACACTGGATGGTCATGACCATCTCATATAGATTGTGAGACTATGTGGCTCTGAAAAGCAACAGCACACCCCACCATTCTCACTGAGAGACAGAACACACAAACCCACCTGTTATACGTGACAATGGGAGTCTGACCGGGATGGCAGTCAGTCAACCACTCCATGCCACAGTCCTGTTGCAGGTGGCTCAAGCAGGTGACACATTCAGTGTCTGTGTCTCCCAGCCCTTAATCATCCCAGGCACATGTCAGTGTGAGCATAAGTCATGGCCCAGTGCAAGGGGTCGTAGTGTTTAGGGATTGTTTAGGGAATGTCCTATCAGGGAACTCCCTGCATTGAGAAAATCTTCCAAATATCAAGGAAAGATTTCCCACGTCTGGCTCATGAGGCACTCGAAGTGGTAGAAATGGCAAACTGTAGGCAACTGTTGCCTCCTATTCTGTTTACTGTGGTGGTGGACCTTGGGGGCCAGGATTTTCCATCTGAGGACTCTGGAAGCAGAAAATCTAAGGCAAGTATCTGCCCAGCTCCCCTCAAGGCAAAAGCTCCCTAGCCTGAGGCAATGTGAGGCAAAGGAGTCCCTGTGAGGAAAGGTTACATAATCTATGAGAGACGCCATCCAATAGGCCAGGCCAGTCCTTCCAATAACTCTAACACAGCAAGCCTCAAATGCCTTGGGGGCTTGCCTCAGCAAAGGACACGATCACTTGTGTGTCCCTTGGAACCAGCAAATTAACCTACACTGCAGATCTTAGCAGAAGTCAACATAAAACATTTTTGGCTAGCCTCCCTGCTCTCCCTAGCTTCTTCTCACTAAGCAGGAAATGGATACTACCCTACGGTCTTCCTTAATTTGCCAGTCTTCCTGAGTCCTACAAACTCCACAACACAGGGAATGCATCCAGCCACCAGCTTGTGGTGCTTCTCCTACAGCGCTGCAACAGGGGATTGAACACCAAACAGGGTCTTTGATCCATATTCTCTGGGATTGATTACCTTGGGCTCCTGAGAGACAGCAGGAGATAAGAGCCTAGCCATCAGAACTGCCCTACTACTAGTGCAGCATACCCCAGATGATAGTTCTTTAGACCAAGAGCTCATTCCTCAAACTTGAGGGTTGGAACTCAGATCTAGCAACCACATAAATGCCTTACTTGTCAGTGTGAGCCTATAATCTCCCTTCTGTGGAGATGGACGGCAAAGACCCATTTCGATCCCTGTGCAGTTGGACTAGTGTTACTTCCAACCTCTGGCTCCAAGGAGATTGTCTCATAAAACAAGGGAAGCATAACACTGGAGACCCCTTACTGTACACACATGACTGAATACACTTGAGGGCTCCAAAAAACACATGCGAACTCACAAACCAGTACATAGACACACACACACACACACACACACACACACACACACACACACACACGGTGGGAGGCTCAAAGAGTAATGAAAGCCCTTGATTAGCATTTCCTCTTTTGTTAATGGTCAATTTCCCAACCTGTTAGTTGTCATTTTCAGCCTGCAGCATTCAAGCCAATGGCTCATCCCCAACTGTATTTGAGTTTGATTTTTGTGTCATAAGATGTGTCTGCCAAACAGCAAGTACTTGGCTGAAATCTGTGAGTGTCCAGGTTTTGCCTTTTACTGTCTATTATAGTGCTAAGTGTAGGGTGGGGGTGGGGAAGGGGGCAGGACTTGGAGTCTGCATTTAATCCCTGGACCCTGCCCCCACGTGAATTTGGATTGGTGAATAGAGATATCAACAGCCAATAGCTGGGTGGAAGAGACATAGGTGAGGTTGAGGTTTCTCAAGCTTGGAAAGGGAGGGCCACAAAGAGGTGACAGGAGAGAGGGGGAAGCTACCAAGGAAGAAGAAGAACGTGCAGGCGGGATAAGGAGAGCTGCCATGGACTAAGGGCCGAGAGAATGTGGCCCAGAGGGCTGCCCAGTTGGGTTAAGAGCAGCCTAGATGGATGGAACACAGTAAAAGTGATAACTTGGGGTTATGGAAAGTAGGTTCTAACAGCATGGAGGGTAGGCAACTGCCCAGCTATTGTGCTGCCTAAGACATATTTAAAAATATAAAGGCTGTGTGTGCCTTTCATCCAGAAACATAAATGCTCCAAGGCAGGGAAGCAGCCCACGCTGGGATTTTCATATTTTCTACGGGTGAAGAACAGCGGGATAAACTTCTCGGCTGTCTGGCTGGAAACACTACAGAACAGCAGCATTCATTTTATTTGGGAGCCTTGCCCACAATGTCTCAGTGTTGCGGACCCTGTGCCTTCATTTCAGCCCCAATTTTAACACTCAAGACTCTTAATAAAACTGGAGCAATTTAAATGTCTTCAGATTTGAAACAAGATTTCTCAGGCTGATGTTGAAAATTCCTTTATTTTATTAAATGTTCATTTCATTTCCATCCTGATTCTTCACTTCTCCTTGAAAGAAACTTTCAACTCTCATCCCAAGTGAATAGAAACATTGGGACCCTGATTTCTCAGTGGGAAACTTCTAACCCTGTGCCCTCTTCACTGGGGGGTGGGGGGGGCATCTACTTTCTGGAGCTGTCTTCCACTGTACGGGCTGGTTTTGTGTGTCAACTTGACACAAGCTGGAGTTATCACAGAGAAAGGAGCCTCCCTTGAGGAAATGCCCCCATGAGATCCAGCTGTAAGGCATTTTCTCAGTTGGTGATCAAGGGTGGGAGGGCCCATTGTGGGTGGTGCCATCCCTGGACTGGTGGTCCTGGACTCTATAATAGAGCAGGCTAAGCAAGCCAAGGGAAGCAATCCAGTAAGCAGTGCCCCTGCATGGTTTCTGCATCAGTCCCTGCCTCCTAGTTCCTGCCCTGTTTAAGCTCCTGCCCTGACTTCCTTTGGTGATGAAGAGCAATGTGGAAGTGTAAGCTGAATAAACCCTCTTCTCCCCAACTTGCTTCTTGGTCATGATGTTTTGTCCAGGAATAGAAACCTTAACTGGGACACACACCAACTGGTAGCTGTTTCTGAAGGCAACTGACATGTCATATATGTAATGTGGCTACAAGAATACCCAATTCTTCGCTGTTGATAAGTCTATGTCCAAGCATGTTAAAGGGCCAGAATCCAACTCCCTGTCACAGATCAATATTTCTTGAGGAAATTTGAGTTGTTTTCCAAGGCTGCAAATTCAGAGAGCTTCTAGACTAATATTTGCCCCAGCAGCCCAGAGCTATCAGATTTAACACGTTCCTTCTTCTTTCTGGCATGTAGTTACTGCTGCATCTCCTTCACTATTTCAAAAAGCATTGACATTATTTCTAGATCTCTTACTAAATACTTGTGTGTTGCTGACATGTGTGTCACAGACCTGAAAAAGCTTCTAAGATGCTGGGCAATAGTCTTTTCCACCTGTGGTTGCATTAGTAATGCCAGCCAATTAGACTCTCAGCTTCACACTCCTGGAGTGAACATTGTACTAACCACCTTCTCAGACCTCAGTTTGCTCACAGACATGCCTTTGAACACCCCCAGACTCTCTAGACAACTGACCAGGTAACAAGAAGCCAGGCAGCATCGACTGAACATTTCAGCACAGAGGACCTGGCTGGCACAGTACTCTGAAGTAGAAACATCCTCCTTTGAGATAAGTTCCACTTCTGTGCTGTAAGTCCACGTGAACTGTGGGTGCAAAGCACCTCCCTTTTGCAGTGGCCTTGCCAGCTCTGTGCTGGGTCAACTCCATACATTAAAAGACGCTAGATGTTACAGTAGCAGAATTATGTCACCAGGCAAATGCTTCCTTCTGCCAACGATGCACAAATCAATGATCATTGCTTTGTATAACCAGTCAACTGCATAGATAGACATCCATGATGTCAAATGACATAGGAACCTGGGGCTTGACTCCTGGACTGGGCTAACACGAGGAGTGAAGGAGGGAGTTTGTTGTGTCCGGCCAGCAGATCACAGCCTGGGTTCTAGCCTGGAAAGGCATTTTGGAAACCTGGAAGAGAAGAAGGGCTAGGCGGGCCAGAAAAGGATGCAGCTAAAACAGGCATTCTGATCAAAGCTCAATTTTACTATTCCAACACGCAGTTATGAAGGAGGGGAAAGGGGGGCGATTCCCGCCAAAGAGTCCTGGAGTCCAGTAGCAGGGTGACCATGTGATGGCTTCGGAACAGGAAAGCGGCAGGTTCCAGCAGTGGGAGTGGCAGAACGATTGAGCGATTGAGCGGCAAGCTCCATCCAGGTGTAAACAGTGGAACCATTAAGGCTGGGGGAGGGGAGGCTACAGGAGTTAAGGAAAGCCTCACAAACTCAGGGTCACAAAGTCACAGAGCTGAGATCGGTGGGGACAAAACACACATTTTCTGGGAGGGGTAAATGAAAAGGAGACCCTAAGGAATACAAAGCTGCCAACCCTAGAGGGTTGGTACACACACACACACACACACACACACACACACCCCACATCACCCACCTCACACCTACCTGAATGGTGAAGGGAAACATAAAAGATCATTTGTACTTTTATGGAGTGATTTTGTCTGTCAAGTTATTTTTATGTTTGATTCCTTGGGACAGGGCCTGTAGAACAGTGTGAAAGGTGAATGAGCCCTTCATATATCTAAGGGTGATCTCAAACTTCTCTTTTTGCCTCCACCTCCAAGTGCTGACTACAGATGTCATAGTCTTCCATCTAGATCTAACTAAAACTTCTTGTGTGCTTGGCCAGCACTCTACAACTGAGCTACACACTGAACCCATTTTATAATTTTATGTGGAGACTTAGTCTCTTGTAAGGGTATCACATCTGGACCTGATATCATCACAGATGCTCTCAGTTTATGATGTGTAGCTTGGGTCTCTCTCAGCAGACTCAGACACACAGAGAAAGGAGTAAGAAATGAAAGTAGTGATATCACAAGATGAGAAGTGTCAGTGGACTCCATGGTAACCCACGATTTCCAAAGTTCAGCAACACAAGGGACAGAGCCTCCTTAGAGCCTCAGAAGAGACTATTTCTGGTAAGAAGGAGGCCAGAAGCTGTTCTGACCTTGCCTATCAGAAGCTCTAGTGACAACTCTGACTAATAAACTTGAAGTTTCTTAGTTTTCTTCGTGTTGGATCACCTTCATTCTTCGTACAAGAGCCAAAGTCATATTGACACAGACCAAGAGACACCACTTAACCTCTGGCCTGGAGACTTGGACATGGCCTTCTGAAGAATTCTGCATTCTGAGGAACAGCCAGCTCATGATCGTGATAGAGAGCAGCAAACACATCGATGAAACTGGAACTAGGGTTAGCATGGGAGAGATGCCTCAGTTGGTAAAGTGTATGCCAGAAAACCATGAAGGAAGACCCATGCATTTGTCCAGAAAACCACATACAATGTAGGGTGCGGTGGTACACAGGGGGTAGTCCCTACTGTCAAAGAGCATGGGAAGGAGTCTAGGTGAGCTCCATACCGATTGGTGAGAGACAATTTCTCAAAAATCAAGGTGGAAGACTACAGAGGAGTAGATTCTGTGGCTTACCTACAGATCCATGAGCAATTACACTCAGAAAATAATACATAGATGAACACACACACATGCACAGACAGACACACACACACAGACAGAGACAGAGACACAGAAACAAAGAGGCACAGAGAGAGAAAGACAGAGAGAGACAGGAGATAGATAGAGAGACAGAAAGAGGCAGAGGAGGTGGAGGGATGTGTGTGTAGGAAAGATGCTTAGAAAGATCTGTGGGTTTCCTGTATCCCACCAGCCAGATGAACAGAGAGTCCATGTTTTCAGAGGTCATATATAAAGCTTCTATGCTTGGAGGTCAGAATCAATCAATCTCTCTCTCTCTCTCTCTCTCTCTCTCTCTCTCTCTCTCTTCATCTGATTAGAATTTAAGTTCCATGCTATATATGCAAAATCTAACATATCATACACACAGACCTGCATACAGTCTACCAGTTCCAGAAGAAACCACAGACTCTAAGTGCATTTGCAAATGAGTCCAGGTGACCTACAAAAAGTTGGAGAGCCATAGCAAACACATGGCAACAGGCATCACCTCAGAAGTGTGGCCTGGCCTATCCCATCAGTGGGGTGGCCTGTCTCGCCTGGGGATGCTGAGCTTCAGGCTTCCATTCTTTAGCTAGAAGACAGACTTCAGCAAACACACAAAACACCCCTAACTTGTCACATGGTATTTTACTTCTTGAGGAAGCAACTGTGATGCTGCCCTTGCTAGTGTTACCATGGAAACCAGAGGTGAGCTCAAGCTGATGAAGAGGGTGATGTCGTGGAGGTCTCCAACATCAAAAACAATCCTGAGGAGATAGAGGAATATGACATTTCCTGGCAACTGTGATGACCTCTTGTCTAACTTCAGGATACCACGTTTGATTCTAACTGAGCTCCACAGGATAGATAGTGTGGAGGCTGGGACTGAGGAAACGTACACTTCAGTGGGAGGCAACGTGATACTGTATACTCCATGGACTGCCCAAGGATGAAAACACCACGTATGAAAATGGTGAGGGCATAACCTTGAGGAGCTACCACCTACATTTAGTGAAGATCAGCCCCAGGAGGCACCCACAGCCTCTAATGAGATCGGAAGAAGGGGCTTGGAGGCATGAGGGGGCGGATTAGTCACCGGTTTACAGTTTATGCTGTTGTCCCCCTTCCCAACCCCTGAGACACAAACTCCAAGTAAGGGACAGCAAAGCATAGAGAATGGAATCCCAAGGAAGGGGAGTAGGTGTGGCTACCAACATTCACCTTTGCCTTTTCAAGGCCCTTTCCCACTGACGTATGATGCCCAATTTTAGGACATGATCTCAAAGGTGTCTGTGACCTTGGAAGGAGCTTTCCTGCTTCATGCATCTCCCATATGGGGATTCTGGAGAAGTTGAGCCAGTAATAGTCAGCAGAGACTACAACCAGGGTCTGAGGACAGAAGGAGGGAGGGCAGAGTGGGGAGGATGACAAAAGGGAGCACAGATTAGGAAGGGAGAAATCCGCTGGAGAGCTGAGTTCCCAAAACATGTTGTTAGCTGTCAGACATCCCAGCAACCAGGGCACAAACTCTGCACCCTTCATCTCCCCGCAGAATGTGAGCTCTGATTAAATTAGCTCCCTGATGGTTAGTTTCATTGTTCCCCAACACTACTGGCTGGACAGAGAAGTCAACCACAAATCCATCTTGTTATGAAGAGGCAGCTGTCTGGCTTCTGCAGTACACACGAGAGAGAACTATGTGTTTCACATGACTTAGGGTCTTCACTAGCTTGTGTCCTAACCCCTGTGTACTGGCTGGTTTTGTGTGTCAACTTGACACAAGCTGGAGTTATCACAGAGAAAGGAGCTTCTGTTGAGGAAATGCCTCCACAAGATCCAGCTGTAAGGCATTTTCTCAATTAGTGACCAAGGGGGGAGGTCCCCTTGTGGGTGGTGCCATCCCTAGGCTGGTAGTCCTGGGTTCTATAAGAAAGCAGGCTGAGCAAGCCAGGGGAAGCAAGCCAGTAAGGAAAATTCTGCCATGGCCTCTGCATCAGCTCCTGCTTCCTGACCTGCTTGAGTTCCTGTCCTGACATCCTTTGGTGATGAACAACAATGTGGAAGTGTAAGCTGAATAAACCGTTTCCTCCCCAACTTGCTTCTTGGCAACTTGCTTCATGATGTTTGTGAAGAAATAAAAACCCTGTCTAAGACAACCATCAACATTATCAATGACAAAATGCAAAGAAGTATGTGTACTGTGTAAACCAAGGAGGTAAGGAGGCACAGGAAGAGGGGTGGAGGTGAGGAGAGGGACCAGAGGGATATGTCAAGGGAGAAGAAAAACAGTGAGGGAGGGAGGGAGGAAAGGGCATGGACTTGGGGAATACAGAAGAAAGCCTGTCCAGAGGAAACTCCAGTCAGGTTGTTGAGAAAGAAGGAATGAGCTTGCTGGGTGGTGGGTGACAGAGGCTGTGGACAAGCTGGAGAAGCAAAATTCCCCTGAAGAAGAGAGTTGTGGGGTGGGGGCATGGATACCCAGGAGCAGAAGAGTGTATCTTCCTGGTGGGTTCCATTTTGGGCCAAGGTATACTACCTGGATGCTGCCTGGGAAACACGCTCCTGTCCTGGGATGCTCAGGCAGAGTATGACTGCAGAGCAAAGATGTCACAGACTTCCCTCTCTACTTCACTTACCCAGGCTTTGAGCTGATCTGGTACCATCTGTGTCTCTGTCTTCACAGCCTTCTTCCTTTAGGCTCCTATGATGCTGTTACTCCATTTAGGGATTACATAAAATGATATGAATTTCATGATCCAATTGGGAATTTCTTGACTTTAATCGAGTAAGATTGCAAGATTGTTCTGTCTGGTGGGAATATGTAAGTAGGGCATGACAGGTCTGTGCACCGTTTCTTCCCCCACAAGGCCAGCGGCTTTTAGTATACCTTATGCCCAGTGCTCATCCTTAGAGTCAAGCTTAGAAGGAGAGCTAATTGCCATGGAGTTGCGTGTGACAGTAAGTGGTATCGTGTGCAACCTTCCCGAGTGAGTTATCTGCAATGTTTGCCTCCTTACTTTTCATATAAAGAGCTTTTCCTTGAGTCAGGAGGGGCAGCCTCTTCAGCGATCGTTCACATGAAGCAAGATGAGTCCATTGTGTATCTACTTGTGTGGGAAGGTGAGTTTCTGAAGCCTGATTTTAATGAAATGTATACTCGCCCAAGCAAATTGATCTTGCTTTCTTCTACAGGGGCTGCTGTCAGGGTCAGTGGGAATATGGGCTCTTGTGACAGCTCATACATTTGTCTGGAGTCCACTTCCTTGACCACATCTTGTATCTGTAGCCTTGACCAAGTCCTATATGGCAGCCTGTTTCTGCCCAGCCCTAGTAACAGGCATAGAGCACTGGGCATAATGAAGGCTTAAATCTTGGTCCCCTGTTTCCCTTCCAGCATCTACTTACTGATGAGGCCTATTCCTGATTCCTGAGTTTCTAATCTATTGCCATGTCAAAACACCATGGTCAACTTCTAAGGGAAAATGTTAAATTAGCCAGTTCCAGAGACTAAAGTCTGTAACCATCACTGTGAGGAGTCTCTGGTAAAAGTCAGGTAAGTGTGAGGCAAGGAAACTGCTGAGGGCTCTTCTTTGATCCTCAAGTATATGAGAGAGAAAGAGAGACAGAGACAGAGAGACAGAGAGAGACAGACACACACACATACACAGAGAGAGAGAGAAAGAGAGAGAGGGAGAGAGAGAGAGAGAGAGAGAGAACACTTACTTGAAATAGGTTTGTCTTTTCCTTAGAACTGTCCTGTCCCCCACTGACACACCTCCTCTCCCAATCCTTCCCAAACAGCTTTGCCATAGGGCTTCCAAGTGTCCAAACACATGTGTCCCTGGTGACCATTTTCATCCACATCCCCAAGTCATCAAGGGGCTTGGACTGACACTTCATCACACTGGGTTCTGCCTGTTGAAGCTCCCCACATTGTGTTCTGCCTGTATTTTTATAGAGCAGAAATGTCACCCGTGTCTTATCACTCTTCCCACACAGATGTTCCAGAAAGCATCCTAGAAGTGTTACAGACTTGTCCCTGCATCGCCATCTTAGGATGATTTGAGAAGTGACTCTTGTGCTTCATATTCTTTCCCTAAGAAGGCTTTTTCTTTGAGCTATTCCTATAGGGTACCAATTCTTAGCTCCCACATCAACATTGGATGACCCATGTCCACATCACAAGGTCAGAATGGGCTAGATTTTGATCCTCTGGCTCAGAAAAAAAAAAAAAAGGACAAATAACAACCATACCCATAATACTCATTGAGAGACAAACACACACAAAGTCACCAGTGGTCTGGCATATGTGACAATGGAAGTCTGACTATGGTGACAGCCTGTCCACCATCCCATGCTACAGACCTGTTGCAGGTGGCTCAAACAGGAGGGGCATTCAGTGTCAGTGTCTCCTAGCCCTGAACTATCCCAGACACCGTATGTCAATGTGATCAAATGTCGTGGCCCAGTGCAGGATACCATGGTGTTTAAAAATTATGTTTCTCTTGATTTGAATACTTTATAAGTAATATTTCAAACTTAAAATATGAAACTAGCTCATTTATTTGTATGCTTGTTTATTTATTTATTTACACTTAGCTAGGTCTCTATTGCTGTGATGAAACACCATGACCAAAAAGGAAGTTGAGGAGGAAAGGGTTTATTCAGTGTACACTTCCATAGCACTGTCCATTTTTGAAGGAAGTCAGGACAGGAACTCAAGTAGGGCAGAAACCTGGAGGCAGGAACTGACGTAGAGGCCATGGAGGGATGCTGCGTACTGGCTTGCTTCCGTGGCTTGCTTTCTTGTAGAACCCAGGACTACTACCCCAGGAATGGCTTAGCCCCACAATGAGCTGGGTCCTCCACATCAATCACTAATTATGAGAATGCCTTAATATGCCAGCCTACAGCTCAGTCTTATAGAGGCATTTTCTCAGTTGAGGTTCCCTCCTCTCAGATAGCTTTAGTTAGCCAACACATTCTTGGTTCACGCATCAGGATCATCACACATATCTTGAAATACTGCAATGAATAATACATCTTAGTGCATATCCCATTTGTTCATGCACCTGATATGTCTCTGACCTTCGAGGTCATTGAACTGTTGAGTAACTTTCTAAATTACAGAATGCTAAAGAAAATTCAGGTGATGATCAGTTCATGGAAATGACTGGTGACTGTCACACACTGATGCCCTCTGTTTGCATAAATAAGTGTGTGTGTGTGTTAGAGAGAAGAGAGAGGAGAGATTACACTTGTATGTGTGTGTGTGTGTTAGAGAGAAGAGAGAGGAGAGATTACACTTGTATATATGTATGTGTGTAAGTATGTGAGTGAGGGCACATGTATGTTTGCATGTATGTATGAGTAGGGCTCATACATACCAACCTGTACACTCCCATCACTATCGGAGGGTCGGTCATGTGATGAGCCCCCCTTATCTCCATTTTTTTCCTAAGAAAATGTTTTCTCTTTCCGGTGAGATGGCTCAGTGGTTATGGTCACTCACTACTCTTGCGTAAGACTTGGGTTTGTGACCCAGAATGTAAACTCTGACGCATAATCAGTTCCAGGTCACCCAATGCCCTCTTTTGGTCTCCATGGATTCCTGTGTGCATTTGGTGCCTGTGAATACATACCCTTGAGCACCCACACATACACATAAAATTACAAGTATTAACAACTTTTTAAAGACTACACTTGGTGGCATGGATCTGGTACATTAGTGAGGTGGGCAGTGGAGATTACTGTGCAGGCACGGTGTCATGCTCACACACAGCCTGCCACACAATCTTCCGGCGCACAAGTACTAGTCTCTTCCATGTTGATCTTTTGTGTTGGTTTTTAGTTAATAAGGTTTCTTTCATGCTGTGTGCAGAGGCTCCCTCTGTGTCCATGAAATTCTATCTCACTCTCCTGGAGTTGGGTTTGCTTTGCTGTGGAGATTTTGAGTTATGATGATATTAATTATCCCAGCGTTAGACTACCTGTCTCTTCTCCACTATGGTTAGCCTCTCCTTTTCTGTTTCAATTAAATTAGTTTTTCCCTCAGTATCATTTTGGAATTTCATTCCTAGCTGTCCTCTTTTCTCTGCTGTCTCTTATTTTCTCTCATCAAGAGAACACTCATTTCATTGGTCATTTTCTAATCTCCACTACATTTCCAGCTCCCATCCCACCCTACCATCAAGCACATTCATAAAGCAAGCTCCTTATTCACATAGTTTCAGCAGGGAGTAAATTATCATTTTTCCATATCCTTGCTCAAAACTTCTTTAAATTTTGAAATGTTAACAATGAAAGAACCCCACAACCTACGCTGGGAACATAAACCTCCCCTCTTCCTGTGCGTGAGATTGTAGGTGGAAATGCACATGACTGGGGCATCCATGACACTCATGAGATTGTAGGTGGAAATGCACATGACTGGGGCATCCATGACACTCATGAGATTGTAGGTGGAAATGCACATGACTGGGGCATCCATGACACTCATGAGATTGTAGGTGGAAATGCACATGGCTGGGGCATCCATGACACTCATGAGATTGTAGGTGGAAATGCACATGACTGGGGCATCCATGACACTCATGAGATTGTAGGTGGAAATGCACATGGCTGGGGCATCCATGACACTCATGAGATTGTAGGTGGAAATGCACATGGCTGGGGCATCCATGACACTCATGAGATTGTAGGTGGAAATGCCTGTGCCTGAGGTACCCATGCTGCCTTTGCTGGGTGAGCTTCCTTTTGCCCAGTCGACTTTCATATCCACCCTTCCTCTCCTTGCAGGTATTCCAGGCACCCCACACAACCCTGTTTATTTTAAAGTAAAACACTAGATTATGTCTTAGTATTCCTGGATGCTTCAGAATGGCATACCTAATGTGGTCCCCTCCATCAGACTCCCTACCAGCACACCCCTTGAGGTAGTTCTCTCTTGCAAAGCAGATTCCTGTTTGCTTCCTGGCAGCCATCAGGTCTGTGTACACGGCCTGTGGTGCAGACTCGGGAAGAATGGTTCAGATCAGAACCCGAACTCTGGACAGGCAGTCCCAATTCCACCCTCTCTTCCTGGGTTACTTTATGTTGACTGAGTACCTCCTACTCACAGACATCTTGGTATGTAGCCATTACAGTTCCCATTGTCCTAGCTTGATTCCTGTCACACTGGTCCAGCCATTACGACCCAAAAGAAAAAGGGTTTTTAGGTTTGGAACAAATCACAGGAGATATGAGGCATAAAGAGCTCTGAATGTAAGTGAACAGGCAAAAATAAGCAACATATGAAATTATAGATTTGTAATTCTATATTCTATTGTAAAGTGCCGAGAACAACACTTACTATTCTTTCAGGGATCCAGACTCCTTCTCAGAACACACAAAACCACCTGTAACTCCAGTAGCAGGCGATGCAATGCTGACTTCTGATCTCCATGGGCACCAGCATGCATGTGTTCAGATGCACACACACACACACACACACACACACACACGCAACTTACAATTACTCAAGAACACCAAACCAGATTATTTCCCATCTATGTAGAAACTGACTAGTCTCTGAGGGGAGTCCCTCTGGTTGACACTCCTGAAGTCCATGGTGACATCACAAGGTTATTAATAAGGGCAGAGCCTCCAATGGCCAGAGCATTTTCAGAGAGCAGGAGTGGGGAGGGATGCTACCAGGTAATGGGTCCAAATCTCAGAGAGATCTAAAAGGTCGCTATCTCAGCTTCCATCGCTACTATGGGAGGGAGCACTCCCTGATATGGTTGTCCATGTCTTGCCAGCTATCAAGATGTCCATAGCCACAAACTGGCTCAGCTAGTGTGTGCTACAAAGAGTACAAGCTGAATGAGTACCGTTGGTGCATAGGAACAGCCAGTCCAAGAGGCCAGTTTCCTTTGACACATGCACATCTAGGTATGGCACACAATGCACATCTATCAATGACATGCAACACACATCCCAGCATAATAGACCTCAGAGCTGGGCACCACTTTCTCGTTTGTGGTCAGTCAAAGGTCTCTACATGGCCCACAAGAGCTTCCGTGCTTTCTGCGACTGCCAGGATACTCATTGCTGCCCTAGTGGGAGGGCAAATATGCCCTGTTTAAAGGACACTGGCTGTTTAACAGACATTGGCAAACCACAGAAAGCACGAGATCCCTGCCATGGAAGACGGAGGGAACTGATCCTTATCTCGGTAAACTAGTTTAACATTTAGAATGGTAACTTTAACCTAATTTCAGACAATAAAGGTCTGATGATAACTATTGGTATAATAGCAAGAACAGCACAGGCTATTCTCTTAAACACAGAAAAGGGTTGATGCTCAAACACCTTAGTCGTTAGCCTCACGTAGGAATGAGTAGGGGTCACATGCAGACATCAGGCACAGGGGACATCTTAGCCAGCATTTGGATCACAGGGGAATCATTTCAATGCATGTGACTTCTCCCCCTGGGCTCACAGCTAAGGCTCCAGAGCTACCTCTGTGATTTCCACCCAGAATATCCTTGTGGAACCTGTTTTTATGAGAAAGATCAACTGTCTAAAAATAAAGTTTGAAATAAAGAGTAGCTCAAAGCGATCATCTTCCAAGGTATTTATTTCCTGGGGAATAAATCCATGGCAATCTAAGCTCTGAACCATCTGGCCCTGCAGCTACGTTTCCAGGACATCAGATAACCAAGGGCTTAAGACTGCTGCCCAATCCAGTGAATTGCAAAGGACATTTTAATTGGAAATGGGCTTCCAAGCAGCTGTCATATATTAAGACAATGTGATTAGAAGCTTGGCTTGTAAGAGAAATGTCAGAGAAATTCACAGGAAGCCAGCCTCAAGCATCACTGCTTGCAGGAGGGGGCAGGGGGATGGGGTTGCTACATCATGTGACATCCTGACCAGCAGCACAGCTGCTTGTACTATGGATGCTACATGCCACATCCTCACTGGTGACACAAGGGTTCTGACTTATTCCTATGTTCATCTGGTGGCTAGATTCTGATTAACATTTCTGGAGGCTAAATTCTGATTAGCATTTCTAAGAAAAAGTCAGGAGGCCTCTGGGCTGGAACTGAAATGTAGCTGCAAGGGAACCGGAAACAGTTGTGGAGATAGAAGCCTGGGGCCAGAGCTTAGGAGTAGATAATAACTTGTGGTTCAGACCAATGCAAAGCCCTTTCCCCAATGCTTTCTTCTAGTTCTATAGTCTTAAGTTTTATGTGTATTATCCTTCATTTAGCTGAAGTTGATATTTGCTCTTGGTAGGGAGTGAGGGTCCAACTTCATTCTTTAGCCATGTAAGCCCAAGATTCCTCCTACACCATGTAATGAAATGGCTGGTGAGATGGATCAGTAGGTAGAGGGGTGTGCGGCTAAGCCTGGAAAGTTGAGTTTGATTTCTGGAGCACAGATGGTAAAAGGAGAGAACCAACTCCTGCAAGTTGTTCCCATGCACATGCCATGACATGCGTGCCCATGTGTGCCTAGTCAGATGCACATACAGATAAATAAAAATGCACTAAAAAATTAAAAATAAGTAAAGGACTCTACCCTTCCCAAACATGTGTTCTTAAAACCCTCATTGAAGATCAGCTGACATACACATTGATGTCTGGACTTCTTAACATGTAACACTGGCCTGCAGGTCTGCATTCGTACCATGCAGTTTTAATTTCTATAGCTTTATTACATAGTTCGACATTAGAAAACGAGAGGCCTTGATCCTTGTTTTTTCTCAAGATTGACCCTGGATCTTTTGCAGGTCAGCAGGAGTTAGAGGAATGATAGAAAGCCAATTGAGAATTATTACAGAAAGTCATTCGTCAATCAGATAGCCTTACAAATTCTAACTGCCTCCTAGGGCACAGAATGCAGAGGGGCAAATTTGGCAGCAAGGAGATGGCTTGGAATCCATGGATGGTTCGGTGTTTAAAGCACCCACTTTGTAAACACAAAGAGCTGAGCTTGATTGCCAGAATCCACAGACAAAAAACAGGCATTGTGGCACATGCCTGCCATCTCTATGCTGAGGGAAAGGAGGCAGATCCCAGGAGCTCATTGACTTGCAATCCTAGCCAAATTGGCAACTTGCATGCCTGTCTCAAAAAGATAAGGTGGATGGTGTCAGGGCTCACTACTCTCACTGTTTTGACGGGTATCCTAGCATCACCTCCTCTGTCCTTCAGTCCCTCTGTCTCTCCCTCCCTTAGGCCCACCCTCCCTCTCTTCCTCTCTTCTTCCCTCCCTTCCTCCCTCTCTTTCCTCCCTGTCCAGTCTCCACCCAGGTCCAACAATTTCTTGCTGGATCTCTAGCAATTCTGCAGGCTGAGTCCCAGTGCTTGTATTTCTTACTCATGATGCTTCAGTAGCCCTGAAATCACAGCTTCTCTTTTTGACTTATCTATTACACTGCAATCATCACTACACTGATTAAATTTAAAAAGAGATAAAACATGACAGCTTTGCAAGGGTAGACTGGTGGATACACTTCAGTTCTTAAAAATAATACATTTTAATCAATGGAGTAAATATTTTAAAGGATAAGTTTGTAACTGACACAATTTTTTACTTCTGTCTTCCCATAGGTAATACCTCACTGCCCAGCCAATCCTATTATTTATCTCTGGTGTGTGCCTGTAACCCATTCTTCTTCCCATGCCTGTGACCCAGAGCCAATAAGAAGTGATTTTCACAGACTTCCTTTGCCTAAACACCATTCCCTCTCTCTTTAGTTGTTTGGAAAACTCCTTCTACCTCTAGAGATGAACATGAAATAATAGATACTTGCCTTCTTCAGTGACAGCAAACAGTTGATTCCACTGTCCTGTTGCTATGGCAATGCTTGCTCTGTCCATAGGGACCTAAGTAGCTGATCCATGCCTACCATGTTGTCCTCAGTGAATGGCAGGAATTTTGTGTCATCTGCTTTCATACCCATTGCCCTGCTTTCAGTTTTGATTCCATGATAAATACCCTGACCAAAAAAACAAAACAAAAACAAAAACAAAACAAAAAACCAAAACCAACCAACCAACAAACAAAACAAACAAACAAATAAAAAACCACACAGGAGAGGAAGGGTTTATTTGGTTTACACTTCCAATTTACAGTCCATCATTTTGGGAAAGGTGAGGAAGGACTTAAACAGTCAGTCACATCACATCCATAGCTGAGAGCAAAGAGAAAAATATATGTATCGTTGTTTTCTTGCTCTCAGATATCTTTCTCCTCTCTTACACTGTTCAGGAACTCTGCCTAGGGAATGGTGCCACCCATAGTGGCAAGGTCTTCCTATGTCAAGTAACAATTGAAACAACCCTCCACAAACACGCCCACAAGCCAACTTGATCGGATAAGTCCCCATTACGATTCTAATCATAGGTGATTCTAGGTTGTGTCAAGTTGACAGTTAAAACTAATCAACACAGCGCTGGAGAGATAGCTCAGCAGTTTAAGAGTGCTTGCTGCTCTTATGGAGGACTGAAGTTTAGAGTCTAACAGTCACGTCAGCTACAACTCACAACTGCCTTTGACTCCAACGGCAGGGGATCCAGTATCCTCTTCTGATCTCCATAAATACACATAAACATGATAGATGTATGCATAAACACATAAATGAAAATAAAATAAATTTGACAAAACTAACCAACGTATCCAGTTATGGCACAATCAATGCATTTGATGTTAGAATGGAATTCATCACATCAACTACTGAATAGTAAGAAAGAGTTCAATTCTTAGCATGTTCTAATGGCTGACCTTTCAGGAAGGAAAGTAAGGGACACCATTTTCATAAACAGAAAAAATAAATCCAGAAACAGGAATATGATTATGTGTATGTATGTATATAAGAAACAGAGAGGAGAGAGAAGGAGAGAGAGAGAGAGAGAGAGAGAGAGAGAGAGAGAGAGAGAGAGCAAGAAAGAGGAAGAGTTATGTGTGTGTATACTGTATGTGTATGAATATATGTATGTATGTATGTTTGTGGTGTGTGTATGTATATGTGTATGTGAGTGTGTGAGTTTTGTGTGTATGTGAGTGTGTGTGCATATGCAATTGTGTGTGGTGTGTGTGAGTATGTATATGTGTGTGTGTGAGTGTGTGAGTATGTGTATGTATATGTGTGTGAGTGTATGAGGGTGTGTGTGTGTGAGTATATGTGTTGTGTATGTGTGTGAGTGTGTGTATATGTGTGTATGCAAGTATATGAGGCTGTGTGTATGTGTGTGTGTATGTGAGTATGTGAGTATATGTGTGTATATGTGAGTGTATGAGTATATGTGTATGTATGTGAGCATGTGAGGGTGTGTGTATGTGTGTGTGTGAGAGTATGTATGTGTATGTGTGAGTGTGTGTGTGTATGAGGGTGTGTATGTGTGACAGTATGTGTATGTGAGTGTATGAGTGTATGAGGGTGTGTATGTGTGAGAGTGTGTGTATGTGAGTGTGTGTGTGAGTGTGTGTATATGAGTGTGTGTGTGTGTGTGTGTATACTGATGCTGCTTCAGGAATATCACCCTCCTTACCTCCCTGTAGCTTCTAGCTGAGTATGGTTTCTCACCATCATGGAATAAATGGCAGTATATTAATTTCATTTCTTTTAATGTGGCCAAACACAATGCACACTGGCACAAACATGGCAGCAGGAGTGTGAGGTGCTGGTCACACCGTGCTCACACTCAGGAAGCAGAGAGAGACCAATGCTGCCACTCATCTGGCTTTCTCCTGTACTCAGTCCCAGACCTCAGCCCATAGGATGGTGCTCCCATCTGTCAGGGCTAGGTCTTCCCTGCTGAGTGAAGCCTTTGGCAAATGTCTCAGACACACCAAGGAGGCACATTTTCTTGGCAACTCTAAATCCCACAAAGTTGACAAAGGAGATGAACCATCAGAAGGAGTAATTGCCTTTGTAAGACTTTGTAATTTCCTCCAGGAAATCTCTGAGAAGGTGACAAAGTTCTGTGCAGTTGTGTCTGGAAACCTTGGGTTAATGCAGAAGATGATTTGCTGGGGAAGATGAGTGGATAAAGAAGGCAGAACTTTCTGTCTTTATTGCCTCTTGGCTTGAACTCAGCTTGACTGTGTCCTCCATGGTCAGTGTGTCATAGCCTTGGTCCTCAGGGGCCTGGTGTCCTCCATGGACAGTGTATCAGAGCCTTGGTCCTTGGGGTTCTGATGTCCTCCATGAGCAGTGTGTCATAGCCTTGGTCCTCCATGGACAGTGTGTCATAGCCTTGATTCCAGGGAGCAGGTATTCTCTATGGGCAGTGTGTCAGAGCCTTTGTCACTTTCAAAGACACCATTTCCTGCTCTCCTTCCTCCCTTGGATGCTCACTCACCACATGGAGACGAGCATAAATCAAGGAAGGCCAACCGGAAGCCACCCTCAGAGTGAGCCCCTACCTGAACTCCCTGTCTTTCTTGGGGCTTGGTCTCCTGGGAGCTGATGCCCTTCATAGGTAGTGTGTCAGAGCTTTGGTTCCCATGGGGCTTGTGTTCTCCATGGTTGTGTGTCAGAGCCTTGGTCCCCAGGGGGCTGGTGTCCTCATGGTTGTGTGTCAGAGCCTTGGTCCTCATGGTGGTGGTATCGGTAGGAGATGAGAACATGGGAAATGGATCCTAGCAGGGCAGATTTAGATTCCAGGTCTCACCTATATATGGACTGTATAGCCTTAGGCTCTAAAAGAGAGTGTAGACTGTGAAACACGTAAATACACATCCAAGAGTCAGGTGAGTGGTATGAGCAGCCAGTGAAAAAGAATTGCCTTGCAGCTGCAGGCAGCTCTCTAGTTATCACTGAGCCATTGCAAAAACTAAATAGACTTTTATTCTTATTAGAAAGAAGAAAATCCACACAAGGCAGGTTTTCAGTGCTATTTTCTCACGAATGAGTAAAATCCTCTGAAGTCCCTGGCCAGGTCCATGACAAGTACTGGAGTGGCAAAAGGTGCCAATGCCCACACAAGTGCTCCGATGATGTCATGAGAAACCACAGTTAGTGGAGGTACTACAATAAAGGGAACGTACTTAGGAGAAGGAATGGCATTTAGGGAGAGCCAAACCAAGCATGAGCAAGTTTATGGGGAAAGACAGAGTGTTCAGGCAGGGACTCACTGTGAGGGTGGCATCCGGTTGGCCTTCCTTGGTTTATACCCGCCTCCGTGTGGTGGGTGAGCACGGAAGGGAGGAAGGAGAGCAGGAATCGGCATCTTTGAAGGTGACAGTGGGAGCATCATCAGAAGTGATGATGTGTGTCCCGGGGTGAGCAGATATGTGGGAGAGTGAGGAGCGCTGAGCTGTCCTTGGGGACTCCATCATTCATTCAGGGCAGGGAAGTGGGCACAGCTGACTGAGAAGGAGCTGAAAGGGTGAGCGTACGTGAGTGTTGACTGGAACAGCTGTCAAAGAAGGGAGAACCAAGGCTTAGGAAAGCAACAACCTGAGAAGTTTAGGCATATACCCAGAACTCTTGGGGAGGTCTGAATGTCTCTGCCGCCAAGAACTCACCTGTTTATATTCTGTTGTGCGACATGATTGTCTGAGGAGGTTCTAGCAGATGACCAGGTGATGAGTGGACCCTCAGGAAGAGGCTAGTGTCCCTAGAGTAAAACTCCTTCAGCTCACTGGGCCCTTAGCTGCCATGCCAGAACCAGGAAGTGGCTGCCTCCAGAGACCTGGAATCTATTGGTGCTTTGGACTAAATAATCGTCCCAAGTGCTAGGAAAGGTAGCTTCCTTCTGTCTATAGACCCTTTAATCAGAGTGATTTTTTTTAAAAAAGATTTATTTTTATTTATTTATTTGTGCGCATGTGTGGGCATGTGCACACATGTATGTGTGTGCGTGGGGGGTGGGGTGGGGGGAGGGCATAAATGTGCAGGTATTCGCCAGACCAGAAGAAAGATTCCAATCCCTTAGAGCTGGAATTACAGGTGGTGGTGAGTGGCCATGTGGGTGCTAGGGACTGAACTCGGGTCTTGAAAGCGCAGCAAGTGCTCTTAATGGCTGGGCTGTCTCTAGCTCCTTTGATTCCTTTTTGATTGCTGTCTTGGTTGACTGTTTTTTATTATGGGGGGACTGTCAAATATACATGAATCATCCATCTTTGATTGACTGCAATTCAAAAAGGTGGTTATCCCTCAGTGTTTTCATGAGCACAAATAGACTGAAATCAGCGCCGGGCACCCAGCCTTCAGCTGATGCCAGTGACGCACAATGAACAGGATTTTAGGATGACTTCTCCTTTTGTTTGTGTGGGGTTTTGTTCTTGGTTTTGTTTCTCAGGGATGCAATGGCTTTTTTCTGTTCAATAGTCACTGGTTGCACCTGCCAAGAGAAAACAACATTCTAAACCTCGTCTTCTTTTCTTATGACCAATGTAGACAGTCTTCTCCGGCCACTTTGACTCAAGTAAATGCTAAAGCCATGAACTCTGGGAGCCATTTGATTGTCCCCTGCCCCCCCCCAACCTCCCCATGTTAGGTAATATGTCGTGTGCTCAGAATTCCGTTTTAATGTTCATTTACACCCATTTAATCGTCTTTAACAGAAAGATTTGGTTTTGCAAAGTCTATTCTTCAGTGGAAGGATTTTTTTTAAACCTTTGCCTTTGGATACTCTCTGACTCTCCAGTTCTGGGTCATCTCATGGGCCATGATTATCCTGCTGTGGAATCCGCCAAGGCGTTTCACGGTCTCTCATTCCATTTACTTCTAATTGCTTGGCATTTTCCCTTCCAGCAGGCTCTCGGCGTTGTCACTGAGTTCTCAGAAGTGTTTGTGTCATCCGTCTCATTTTTAATTTTGTCCCACATGGGTTCTGAAAGTCTTCTCCGTCTGTTGAGTATCATTCTGTGCGTTGTTGTTGTTTGGCTTTTCCTCGCATACTGTCAGAGGCATGAATCTGATTGTTTTCTGAGTTGAGAGAATATCCAGAATTCCTAATCACTTATTTCCATTTCCTCAGGTTCAATTTTTCTCCATCCTCAGGACAGAGAATTCCTTCATGTCCACACTACCTCCTTTTCTTGTTTCTACATTGGCCTTGCAGTGGGGACATCTCTGTCCCAAGTAAGTACTAAGAGTCTGACTAGAGACTGCACTTGACCCCTCTGTATTCTTGATTCTCAGTGCCAGGACTAGTTACGTTGAATGCCAAGGAAATAGGATGGGGTAGTGGATACGATGGAGACCACAGATACAGATCTGTGGCCTCCATTCTCCCTTGTAAAATATGAAATGTTCAGGAACAAAATTTATTTAAAACCACTTCACTCTAGGCTTTGGATAGACCTCAAAGTACTCATGCCCACAGGAGCCAGGGAGATATATACATGGCTTGAGGCATGCACATACTCCACTCTGCACAGTGAAACCTCAGACCCCTGGACCAGGCTACATGTACACTCCTCTCTGAACCATGGGGTAAATTTCTCTCTTCCCTGACAGTCATTAGTCTTAGATTCTATTTGGTCTTAATCTCCTAGTGTCCAGATTGGAGACTAGAAAGGCTGATCAGACCTGAGTTAGTTTGAGGTAAGGCAAGGCTGTGACCTCCAGTAACCTTGTTGGGAGAATCCCCTACCCACTATATTATGCCTAGGCATAACTGGGCATGCACAGGGTTAATAGGAAAAAAATGAATATATGACCTAATCTATAAAGACGCACCCACACTGCACCCCTTAGTAGCCAACCCCTGCTCCCTTTAGACTGCATAAAAAGAGACCTCAGGCTGTGCTCTCTATTTTGTCTTCAGCATAATCTGACCTTTTTATTGATTTACTTTGAAAGTTTCCTTGCTACTGTTTAATCTTTGTGGGTTTTGATTCTATGTCAAATCTTTCACCAAGATACCAAAACCAGAGCAGACCTGAACCACTAGTAACTCCGTGGTCCAAATTACTGACAGAGGATATTCAAATGTGAATATCCTCTTTTTTCACCACTGAAAACGTGCCTCAGTTTCACCTCCAGGTGAACCCTGCCCAGTTCTGTCTGTGTGTCAAAGTGTCCCTGAGGTACAGGAAGACACACTCAAGATTCAAGTTGACAGCAAGCCATACGAGAGTCTTAACACTTGTTCTTTTGACCACTTCATGTTATCGTACTAACTCACAACATGCTTGTTTTGGGTCATTTTTTGTTGCCGTGACATAAACCTGGAGACTAGATACATCATAAAGAAAAGAAATTTATTTAGCTCACCTTTCGGGAGACTTTCAAGATCAGTCAGTGTCATTGGCTTGGCTCAGGGGAGTGGTCTCACAGTGAATGAGGTTCCCACATCTTGAGATCGCGTGCTAAGATAGGAAGCTGAAGAGTCAGAAGCAAGGTATGTTCCTACATAGCAACTGTTCTCACAGACAACGACTGGGATCCCAAGAGACCCACACTATTCCCTTCTGCAGCAGCTCGCATGTAAAGCTCAGCTCTTCTCTCTGCCTGTATACATATGTACATGCATACATATACATACACACACACATACACACACACACACATACACACACACATACATACATATACATACATACATACATACATACATACATACATATACTTACATTTGTGTCTATCTCTCTGAGGTGTTTGAGTATGTGTATAGTGTGTAGAGGCCAGGGGTCAATATTGGGTGCTTTCCTTTATCACCTGATTTTTTTGAGACTTAAAGATGTCAAACTAGGACATGATTTCTGTGCTTTAAACTCACCCTGAGAAAGGCTCAGGGCTACAATGGGACCCTGAGTATCCAGTGTAGCCACCTGTGGCTAATAAAGATTATCTGATAAAGATTATAATAATGATTGGCTTAACCCCATGTCTGAGCAGTCTTTCCTGGAAAATACGTCACATTTCTGGAGGTTCCCACCGAGACCCCAGATACCAAAACTCAAGGCATGGGGAGTCCTGGAACCAGGAAGAGTGTGGTGGTCAGGGGACTCCTAGGGGGTGTGCAACCTGAGATGTTCTAGGTTCCCTGGGCCCCTTTCATCAGTTGCTGTCTAACACTTCACAGGGGTCTGACACTTCCTCTCTAAAAGGAAACAAATTAGACTGTGGCCTGGTCTGTCACCCCCAGAGGTAAATCTGATTAAGGCACCTTCCGTTTGGACACACAGGAGAGCGAGGCCATGACTGCTGATCCAGTGTCTGAGAACCATGCAAGATGTCGTCGGAGTCCCTATGTGCTCAGGTGTACAAATGTGTGGTGGTGGCCACCCCTGGCCTGGTTGGCTTTGCTCTCTGTTATGCTTTCTCTTTCTCTCTCTCTCTCTCTCTCTCTCTCTGTGTGTGTGTGTGTGTGTGTGTCTGTCTGTCTGTCTGTCTCCCTATCTCTCTGTCTCTCTCTCTGTGTCTCTATGACTGTCTCTCTGTCTCCCTATCTCTCCCTGTCTCTCTGTCTCTGACTGTCTCTCTCTCTCTCACTCTCTCTCTCTCTCTCTCTCTCTCTCTCTCTCTCTCTCTCTCTGGATGTGTGGGTGTGTTTGTGTTTATGTGTTTCTATCAATTCTGTTCCCCGTATTGACCAGTGACTTTCTCTGGTGTGAGAACTTCCTGGCTTAAGACCTAGGCCCCTTCCTTTTGGGGACCTGAATCCTTTTGTGTCTACCAGGTTGCCCACGACAACACCCCTCCCCAAAACAAAACAAAACCAACCCCCCCCCAAAAAAAATCACACGATTCTCCATCTGTTCCGCTCACCTGTTTTGTTGCTTGACTCCTGCTCATGGTCACGGTTGGTCCCTGTGTGGAGGTGGGGAAAGGCTGGGCATCTCATCCAGGGCTCTCTGCCACCTAAAGGGAGTGCACACAGGGAGGAGAAAAGGCTTCCCCCAGATGAGCATTCCCTCCACTCTGCATATTGTAAGTACTCTGGAGAGGGGGAAAGATCCCCTGGGATGTGCCTGAAGGAAAACAGAAAGTTCCACTCCTTTCTCTTTCATGATTTACGTCTTCTTTTTGACCAATGATCCATATAATTGGAAAACTCAAAACCCACCATTCTCTGAAAAAAAGTAAAATGATCTAAAAACCTGGGAGAATCGCTACCAACCGTCAGTGCAGCCTGGACAGAGCAGATTTTCCTTTCCCTTCAACACTGACCAAAGAGACTTTCAACAATTTCACCTGGTCCTTTTTAGGAAGATTAATGATAGCTGCTAATAAGATTCCCATTGCTGCCCGTTCTGCCCCAGTTACTATAAAAATGTTATAAAAGTTAGAAAAATTAAAGGTATAAGTAGGTCCCAGTTGCTGGAGGTAGCTTAAAAGGTATTTAACAACAGAGAGCTGTTAGGGACAAGACCTTTCCCATAAACTGAAAGACACCATTGCCTTCTCTGATAATGAGACACAGACTTAGAGATACCCAGCAAGAATTTGGCATGTCAGAAGAATATCTCCTAACCCAAATGTTTGCCTCCAATCAAAAGATACAGTTGGAATACTCTCTCAGATCAACAGCAAGGATCCCCTGCGGTCTGGGCAAAAACCAACTCCCCAGGACTGGCCCAACCCCAAATTCCTATAATAGTTCTACTACCCCTGTCCAGGTTAAACTAACCCAGTGACCCTGGAAACAAAAGGGAGATTTCAGTTCATATTGCAGGACTGGAGAACACTGGCATCCTAGTGTCTTGCCAGTCATCCTAGAATACACCTCTCCTGCTTTCGAAGAAATGTGGAACATCTGATTCTCCGGAGTCTGATTATTCCAGAGAAACAAGTGCACAGTCTTGGACCTGGAAGACAGAGTCTTCATCCTCCCATTGGCAGAGGTGCGTCAACCCATCTTTGCTTTTAAATGGACAGTCTCAGAGGGAGGTAAGAATAGGCAACTTACCTAGACCAGGTTGCCCCAAAGATTTAAAGTTTCTTCAGCTCTGTTTGATGAGACAGTAACCTCCTACCCTTCTGTCAGAGGTTTCCCAAGAAAATAGTTTACAAAAGGGCCAGAATTATAGATCTTGGGCTACAGAATGTCAGCTAAGAAAGCCCAAATTGTACATCAGAGGCTGCCTATCTTGACTACCAGCTGAAGGGAAGCAAAAGAAGCCCGTCTTAGTACAGGAGGGTTGCCAACATCCTTGATCCCAACTCCGAAGACCAAGAGACCGGCCCTAGAGTTCCTAGGTGCAGCTAGGTATTGCTGCCTGTGGATACCAGAATTTGTGGAAATACCAAGACCTTTATGCACCAGCACAAACTGGGTCACTTGCCTGTAATCTGGACTGAGACTAAACAAAAGGCAGCTGAGGTTTTAAAAATAGCTACGTGGACAATTGCTATCTATGCCTTTACTATCGTGGATGTCCACATTTTTATCTATAGAGAAAGAAGGTTTTCTACCACCACCACCACAGGGAAAGGACATTTTAAAAAGGAAAAAAAAAAAATTGGCCCTCCTAGAAGCTATTTGGCTTCCCCTAAACTTGCTATCCTTCCCTGACAGTAACCGACCTAGCTGCCTGACAAATGGCCCTAAGACCAGTGGGATCTATTGATATTCTGATGACATACCCCAACCTGGTGCTGCCTGAGACTCCATGGTGAGAAGAAATGGACGGCTCAAACCCACAGGTTGGTGGAGGATAGCAGAGAAAAGATCATTCTCTCTGAAACACCTGGAAGGACTCTGGTAACTGAACTTCACTGGGCTACTCACCCAGGGTCCACAAAACTTCTTAAGTTGTTCAGATCAAGATATGCTCCCCAGCCTAGTGTGGGATGCTTCGGCTAAATGACAGGCTTGTGTTAAAATAAATCCAAAACAGAGAGCCCTTATCCAGGAAGGTGATAAGGAGACCAAAACCCCATGATCTCTGAGAAAATTCACTTCACCAAGATCTGGCCTGCCAGGCAGGATATAAATACTTACTAGTTTTTATTTTGTTTTGTTTTGTTTTTTGTTTGTTTGTTTGTTGGTACATATATTTTCTGGGTGGGCAGAGTACAATGGAAATTTCTATAAAGAGACACCATGACCAAGGCGACTCTTATAAAGGACAACATCTAATTGGGGCTGGTTTAAAGTTTCACAGGTTTAGACTGTTATCATCAGAGCAGGAAGCCTGTCAGCATGCAGGTAGACATGGTGCTGGAGAAGGAGCTGAGAGTTCTATATCTTGTTCCAAAGGCACCCAGGAGAAGACCTGAATCACACTGGCCAGACTTAAGCATATAATGAGTCCTCAGACCCCCGCCTCCTTGGTGATACACTTCCTCTAACAAGGCTACAGCTCTCCCAATAAGGCCACACCTCCTAATACTGCCTCTTCCCATGGGCCAAACATATTCAAACCGCCACTTTCACAGACTAATGCACTAAGACCAAAGGGGACTATAACAGGCCGCTGAGATCTTGGCACAATTTGCTCCATAATGGAAGTGCCATTCAGGCTTTAAAAATTAGTAAGTATACAGGCCATTTTAAGTATCTGGTTGTATTGGAGAAAGGAAAGATGTGGGAATTTATCTTTGGAGATCAGAGTATAGAGTTTACAGTTCTATTCACACCCTGGGCTAATCCCCAGTTGCTAAGAACGAGGGAGTTTCTATTGCAGAAATTGGGTCTGTGAAACAAAGGCTTCCTGAAAAATCCCTTTAAAAGATTCTGGAGTTTGGGAAACAGGGAGAACCTGAGGAGTCAGAGTTTATGCCACAGGAAAGGACCCTAAGCAGAGTTAATCATTCCCAGACAGAAACGGACCAGGATGGCTGCTTATGCTTAGCTCCCTGACCCCAGTACTACACAGGGAACTAACCAGACTGTCAGCCCATTGACTGACAAAACTCACTGAGACTGGGGCCAGCCCAAATTAACATGAGGACTTACAGGGGGCTGAAACCTGTCTGATATCCAAAACCTTTAACCTAGGCACTTCCCCTATTCTGATACCTGCTGATCTGACTTATGGGTTAATTCACCTGGATGACAGCAGTGTTATTGAGCCCTTGAGAGTACTTGCTGGCGTATACTACTGGTGCCTCTTCTGGTCTTTTCCAAACTAAGGATACCAGGTGGTCAGAGCCCAGAAGTACTAAACATTTCCTTTCTGAATTAAAACAACAGCTAGATTCCCTTGCAGAAATGGTCTACAAAACTGGAGAGGCTTAGATTTTACTTCTCATGAAATCAAAAGGGACTATTACAGTTTTGAGAAAAACCTGTTGTTTTTATAGTAATTGATCAGGAGTAACTAGACAATATCTTGTCATCGTTGGGTAAAACCTCAAAAAAAAAAAAGAACAAAATGAAAACATAAATAAGATAATTGATACCAGTCTCTGTTCTCTTGGTCCCTTGACTCCACTGCTGTAAGCACTGCCTGGACCTTTAGTTCTCAATCTTATTAGGTTAATAGCAGGACCCTGCATCTTAAACTATCTGGCCACTTATGCATCAATTCTATAAAATGAATGGTCCTTAGGACCAACCACACCTCTTTAAAACAAGGGTGAGTCCACAATTTGACTTATGCACTAAGACCAGTGGGGACTTTAACAGGCCGCTGAGATCTTGGCGCAATTTGCTCCATGATAGAAGTGCCATTCAGGCTTTAAAAATTAGTAATTATACAGCACCATCCACCAAAATGAAAACAAAGACCTCACCCAACAAAATCCGTAGTTCTGGGGAAGTCTCTAAATGTCTTAACCTTGCCCTCTAGTGTTCTGGTTCTGGCTAACTGTTCTTGTTAACTGAAGTATGTCAACCCAGGGTGTGTGTGTGTGT